>NC_069138.1:18214061-18556561 GCF_026914265.1 Mya arenaria
CTTTTCTTTCTTTTACGTGAAAGACGTAACTTATTTGTACTCAGACTAAATTGCGACGATGTCTAGTATAAACATTATGCCGGACAAATCTTCCCGTTTGGTCCTAATGATGCAGAAACAGAGAAATGCATATTCGGATTATAATTAGAAAATGAATGAGTGGTTGTTTTTGGTATTACTTTCGACTTGTAATATTTTATTACTAATATGAAATATTCGAGAACTACCTCTTATCATTGATCACCATAATTATTGGCATTATCAATTTTGTGTTTCAATGTAGATATTTTTGTTCCAGGCTCCAAAGAAAGCTAAGATGACGCCTTAGGACATTCTAAGGAACTTAACCATGGACGGCTCAAAGCCCTTAAACAATCAGAGTAAATGACTGGCAGTCGAATGATGTGCTTTTAATAGTTTTGTACAAGTTTATTTTCCGAAGTAGAAACATGTTTTCGAAACAGCAAATTTTGGTTCAAATAATCATTCTGTATTATGTTTGATGAATTTTATTCATTTCTTTCATGTTGGTCTGTAGTTATGGTTTATCTCATTTATGTCCGATTTAACGATTGAATGTTAACGCGCACAGCGCTGTTATAAAAACATCGATGACATCATTTCCGGTATGACATCGTTTTGCTAACATTTGGCGATATTTTTAAAGTAAAGATCAATTCATTATTATCTCTAATGTCTGGAAAGCATAAAATAAAAAGATAGTGTGTGTTGTTTTCAATGTAAGATTGTTATATAATTCGCCTCGTTCACAACAATGTAAATATTTTGCTTTTGGTGTTCACTCAAGAAAAATATAACTGTCGTACACTAAAACAAACAAGTACCCTCTATATGTGTTGTATGTCGACTGATTCTAAAGTTGTTTCTGTCTATAGAGTTTGATCTCTGTTTGTTTTTGCCTTGCATGTTATAGCTGCACACTCACAGATATACCGTTTTTACAACTTTTAAAAAAATGTCTTTGACAGAGCAAATTTTCGCGTAAATATCTTCAAACCAGTGATAAAAGATTGCTGACAAAAAATTAGATCGCAAATTTTCATTTTTCCGTTCGAAAATTATTGTTTTATGAGTAACGGTTTAAGAAAATACATAACACATCAATTTTTGAACTTGAATATAAAAATCTGCGATCTGATTTTTGTCAGCTGTCTTGTATAACTGGTTTCCATGCATTTTCGCCAAAATTGGCTCGTTCCAAGACAAAAAATTAAAAAAAAAAGCTGTGAAAACGTTCAATCTCTAAGAGTGCAGCTTTAAAGTGATATCAGAGTACTGTACAACTGTAAATATATTTTAATTTCTTAACATTGTCATAAAGAATTTAAAAAGTATTGTTGCTGTGTAGAAAGTTTGATAGGGTTGTTATATATGCCTTATAGATTTTTACTGTGAATATAGTTTATTTTTTTAACATTGCCATAATGATTCTAAAGAGTGTTGTTGTATAGGCCTTGTAGATTTTTACTGTGAATATAGTTTGATTTTTTATTACCATTGCCATAATGATTCTAAAGTGTGCTGTTGCTGAATATAGAGTTTGAAAGTGTTGTTTTATGCCTTGAACGTTACAATGACTTCAGAGTAGATTATTACTGTAAATATAGTTTCATTTCTTAACATTGCCATAATGATTTTAAAGAGTGCTGTTGCTGTATGGAGAGTTTGATGTATTGTTATATGCCTTGCAAGTTATAGTAATTTCAGACTACATTATTACTGTAAATGGAGTACTTGTTTCATTTCTTAACATTGTCGTAATGATTCTAAAGTGTGCTGTTGCTGTATAGAGAGTTTGATAGTGTTGTTATATGCCTTGTACGCTTTAGTGATTTCAGAGTATATAATTGCTATTAATACAGTTTAATTTCTTAACATTGTCATACTGATTCTTATGTGTGTGTTTTTATAGACAGTTTGATGTGTTTGTATATGCCTTGCACGCTATAGTGAATTCAGAGTACATTATTACTGTAAATAAAGTTGCATTTCGTAACATTGTCATAATGATCTACTGTATATAAAGTTACCTTTCTTAACATTGTCATAATGATCTACTGTATATAAAATTACCTTTCTTAACATTGTCATAATGATTTAAGGTAAGTAAAGTTGCCTTTCTTAACATTGTCATAATGATTTACGGTAAGTAAAGTTGCCTTTCTTAACATTGTCATAATGATTTTAAAGTGTTTTGTTGCTGTATAGACAGTTTGATGTGTTATCATATACCTTGTGCGCTATAGTGATTTCAGAGTACATTATTACTGTGAATAGAGTTGCATTTCTAAACATTGTCATAATGATTTACTGTAAGTAGAGTTGCCTTTCTTAACATTGTCATAATTATTCTAAAGAGTGTTATTGCTGTATATTGAGTTCAGTCTGTTTAATGTGTTTGTATATGCCTTGCAAGTTATAGTGATTTCAGAGTACATTATTACTGTAAATAGAGCTTGATATGTTTACATACACATGCATGTTTTGTAAGTAAAAATGACTTAAGTAACTCGTTGACATTTTGTAAGTCTAAACATCGAAAATAATTAGTTATCGTGCAATGTGAACAAAACGCAAGTAACATGGATTAAACATCATCATTAGCATCATATAAGATCTCTCTCTTGCTTATGTATTCTTGCCATTGTCAAATATTTGGATATATTTTCTTTCCGAAAAGCACTGGTACCACTGTTGTTAACTGACTTATGTTCGGCTTGGATTAACAAAAGTCTGCTCAAGTGAGTGTCCATCGATGGCTGTTTTGTGTTTGTTCAACAAAGGAAATAAAATAAATGAATTTCAAATATGAGACAATTGTTGCCAACATAAAATCTGTGAGATAGTCTCTTTAATGTACATTACTGCTGTTAAAATAGTTGTGTTTGTGTAAATATATATTGTACAGTATAGTGGTTTCAGAATACATTCAATGACTGTTAATATAGTTTCATATTTATAAATGTGTTAGTATGTGCATCATATTGATTTGTCTGATAATTCTGCGTCTGGTTAATGTTTTAACTGTTTTTGCATCATACATTTATTCTATAGTTCATCGTGACTGTTATCTAGATAGAATACTTTCATTTGTTTTAATCTGTCTTATAAATTATGCCGATTCTAGAATTCATTGTTACTGTTAGTATACTTTCATTTGTTTTAATTTGTCTTGTAAATAATGGCTTGAAGCGTTTTCACAGGAAATAGTGTTAACCGTATTGTCACACAATTTTATACGTGTGTGTTTATAAACGAGTCCTTTAATAGCGAGCTTTTAAACATTTTTCCTGCATGAACTGAGTAAAAGTGTGTGTGTTTTGATAACGAGTGTTCGATTATTATGATCACATGCTATATAAACCGGTAAAAATAAACAAAAAATGATCGTTCTAATGACTTACTACATTCGACACTGATGATATACTTCATTTGACTCTGATGACATGCTTCATTTGACAGTGTTGACATACAAAATGTGTTACTGATGACATACTTCATTTGTTACTGATGACATACTTCATTTGACACGGATAACATACTTCGTTTGACACTGCTGACATACATCGTTTGGCAGTGATGACTGACTACATTTGTTACTGATGACATACTTCATTTGACACGGATTACATACTTCCGTCATTTCACACGGATTACATACTTCATTTGACATGGATTCCATACTACATTTAACACTGATGACATACTACATCTGACACTGATGACATACTACATTTAACACTGATGACATAATACATTTGACACTGATGACATACTACATTTAACACAGATGACATACTACATTTGACACTGATGATATGACATACTACATTTGACACTGATGACATAATACATTTGACACTGATGACATAATACATTTAACACTGATGACATACTTCATTTAACTCTGATGACATACTACATTTGACACTGATGACATACTACATTTAACACTGAAGACATACTCCATTTGACACTGATGACATACTACATTTGACACTGATGACATACCACACTAAACACCTAAGACAAAATTCATTTTACACAATTGCTAACTTCAATTGATTTCATCTGCTATATATCGAAACATTTCATTACTCCCTGTCACGAAAATGGAAAATGTAGGAAAATCATTGATTCAGCTTTACGAGTCTCCCCATGATTGATCGATAATTAAAATCCTATTCTATCAATACACGTGTACATTCAGTTAGATGACTAGAATGCATTTGTATTTGTACATATGTTATGGTTAGCATTGTTTTGCTTTATTGCATGACATTTCACATTTTCCTGTTATTCCCATTGTATACATGTATGATATATCTTGTATTGTATGCCCTTATTGTATGCTGCATGTCATTTTCCCGGTATTTGTTTAACCTAGTGTACACCCCAGTAACATTTTATTTATTATAGCATAACCATTTTATTTTAAAGAATGACTGTTAATACTATTTATACATATATGAATTAGGCAAAAGTGAATGATAAGAATGGTATTTTACGGAAAAATAGGAATTTTTGAAATAAAAACATATTTGAAAAACATCATTTTTTTAAGGTAAATGTAATTAAAAAAAATATTTACTTTTAAGAAATGTGCATTTTGATGAGTCAAGTTATTAAAACAAGCAGTATATATTTACAAAGACGGTACTTGGACGTATGCTAATAGTGTCTGCTATTTATTACCTTTTCCCATGTTAATAATTATAAAATTCAATTACTGAAATAAGATGGTACATGAACGTAAGTTAATGGTGTCTGCATTTTTTCACATTCCCATAGTAATATTTACAATGTTCACTTATTGAAATAAGTACACGGTACATGAACGTAAGATAATGGTGTCTGCACTTTATTCACTTCTGCCATGTTAATAATTATGATGTTTATTATCTAGCTAAGTAGACGGTACATGAACGTAAGTTAATGGTGTCTGAACATCATTTACATTTCGCGTGTTGATATTTATGTTGTTTACGATTGAACTTAGTAGACGGTACATGAACATAAGTTAAAGGTGTCTGCAATTTATTTGCTTTTCCCAATTAATAATAATAGTGTTTACTATTGAACCAAGTACTCGGTACATGAACATAAGTTAATGGTTTCTGCACTTTATTTAATTTGCAATAGTAATAATTATAATGTTCATTTATTGATTTTAGTAGGCGGTACATGAACATAGATTAAAGGTGTCTGCCATTATTTACTTTTCGCGTGTTGATAATTATGTTGATAACTATTAAACTAAGTAGATGGTATATGAACATAAGTAAATGGTGTCTGCAATTTATCTACTTTACGCGTGTTGAAAATTATGCTGATAACTATTAAACTAAGTAGACGGTACATGAACATAAGTTAATGGTGTCTGCAATTTATCTACTTTTCGCGTGTTGATAATTATGTTGTTTACTATTAAACTATGTAGACGGTACATGAACATAAGTTAATGGTGTCTTCAATCTATTTACTTTTCCCGTGTTAATAATTATAGTGTTTACTATTGAACCAAGTAGTCGGTACATGAACATAAGTTAATGGTGTCTGCACTTTATTTAATTTCCAATAGTAATAATTATAATGTTCATTTATTGAACTTTGTAGACGGTACATGATCATAAGTTAATGGTGTCTGCAATTTATTGACATTTCCCGTGTTAATAATGATAGTATTGACTATTGAATCAAGTAGACGGTACATGAACATAAGTTAATGGTGTCTGCAATTTATTTACTTCCCGATAGTAATAATTATAATGTTAATTTATTTTGAACTTAGTAGACGGTACATGAACATAAGTTAATGGTGTCTGCAATTTATTGACATTTCACGTGTTAATAATGATAGTGTTGACTATTGAACCAAGTAGACGGTACATGAACATAAGTTAATGGTGTCTGCAATTTATTTACTTCCCAATAGTAATAATTATAATGTTCATTTATTCTGAGCTTAGTAGACGGTACATGAATATAAGTTAATGGTGTCTGCAACTTATTACTTTTCCAATAGTAATAAATATAATGCTCATTTATTGAACTTAGTAGATGGAACATGAACATAAGTTAATGGTGTCTGCAATTTATTTGCTTTCCCGTGTTAATAATGATATTATTTATTTTTTACCTAAGTAGGCGGTACATGAACATGAGTTAATGGTGTCTGCAATTTATTTACTTTCCCGTGTTAATAATGATATTGTTTATTATTAACCTAAGTAGACGGTACATGAACATAAGTTAATGGTGTCTGCAATTTATATACTTTCCCGTGTTAATAATGATATTGTTTATTATTAACCTAAGTAGACGGAACATGAACATAAGTTAATGGTTTCTGCAATTTATATACTTTCCCGTGTTAATAATGATATTGTTTATTATTAACCTAAGTAGACGGAACATGAACGTAAGTTAATGGTGACTGCCATAATTTACTTTCCCGTGTTAATAATGATATTATTTATTTTTAACCTAAGTAGACGGTACATGAACATAAGTAAATGGTGTCTGCAATTAATTTACTTTCCCGTGTTAATAATGATATTGTTTATTATTAACCTAAGTAGACGGAACATGAACATAAGTTAACGGTGTCTGCAATTAATTTACTTTACCGTGTTAATTATGATAGTGTTTATTAATAACCTAAGTAGACGGTACATGAACATAAGTTAATGGTGTCTGCAATTTATTTACTTTCCCGTGTAAATAATGATATTGTTTATTTTTAACCTAAGTAGACAGTATATGAACATAAGTCAAAGGTGTCTGCAATTTATTTACTTTGCTGTGTTAATTATGATATTGTTTATTAATAACCTAAGTAGACGGTTTATGAACATAAGTTAATGGTGTCTGCAATTAATTTACTTTCCAGTGTTAATAATGATATTGTTTATTTTTAACCTAAGTAGACGGTACATGAACATAAGTTAATGGTGTCTGCAATTTATATACTTTTCCGTGTTAATAATGATATTGTTTATTATTAACCTAAGTAGACGGTACATGAACATAAGTTAATGGTGTCTGCAATTTATCTACTTTCCCGTGTTAAAAATGATATTGTTTATTTTTAACCTAAGTAGACGGTACATGAACATAAGTTAATGGTGTCTGCAATTAATTTACTTTCCCGTGTTAATAATGATATTGTTTATTATTAACCTAAGTAGACGGTACATGAACATAAGTTAACGGTGTCTGCAATGTATTTACTTTCCCGTGTGAATAATGATATTGTTTATTATTAACCTAAGTAGACGGTACATGGACATAAGTTAATGGTGTCTGCAATTAATTTACTTTTCCGTGTTTATAATGATATTGTTTATTATTAATATTAACGTAAGTTGACGGTACATGAACATAAGTTAATGGTGTCTGCAACTAATTTACTTTCCCGTGTTAATAATGATATTGTTTATTTTTAACCTAAGTAGACGGTGCATGAACATAAGTTAATGGTGTCTGCAATTTATACACTTTTCCGTGTTAATAATGATATTGTTTATTAATAACCTAAGTAGACGGTACATGAACATAAGTTATTGGTGTCTGCAATTTATTTACTTTTCGCGTGTTGATAATTATGCTGAACATTGGCTGTTGAACTAAGTATACGGTAAATGAACATAAGTTAATGGTGTCTGCAATCTATTTACTTTTCCCGTGTTGATAAAATTATGTTGTTAACTATTAAACTAAGTAGACAGTACATGAACATAAGTTAATGGTGTCTGCAATTTATTTACTTTTCCCGTGTTAATAATGATAGTGTTTACTATTAAACCAAGTAGACGGTACATGAACATAAGTTAATGTTGTCTGCAATTTATTTACTTCCCAATAGTAATAATTATAATGTTCATTTATTTTAAGCTAAGTAGACGGTACATGAACATAAGTTAATGGTGTCTGCAATTTATTTGCTTTCCCGTGTTAATAATGATATTGTTATCATTAACCTAAGTAGACGGTACATGAACATAAGTTAATGGTGTCTGGAATTTATTTACTTTTCGCGTTTTGATAATTATGCTTAACATTAGCTGTTGAACTAAGTAGACGGTGAATGAACATAAGTTAATGGTGTCTGCAATCTTTTTTACTTTTCCGGTGTTGATATAATTATGTTGTTTACTATTAAACTAAGTAGACAGTACATGAACATAAGTTAATGGTGTCTGCAATTTATTTACTTTTTCCGTGTTAATAATGATAGTGTTTACTATTGAACCAAGTAGACAGTACATGAACATAAGTTAATGGGGTCTGCACTTCATTTACTTTCCAATAGTAATAATTATAATGTTCATTTATTTTGAGCTTAGTAGACGGTACATGAACATAAGTTAATGATGTCTGCAATTTATTTACTTTTCCCGTGTTAATAATTGTAGTGTTTACTATTGAACCAAGTAGACGGTACATGAACATAAGTAAATGGTGTCTGCACTTTATTTACTTACCAATAGTAATGATTATAATGTTCATTTATTTTGAGTTTATTCGACGGTACATGAACAGAAGTTATTGTTGATAATAATGTTGTTAACTATTAAACTAAGTAGATGGTACATGAACATAAGTGAATGGTGTCTGCAACTTATTCACCTTCCAATAGTAATAATTATAATGCTCATTTTTTTAACTAAGTAGACGGTACATGAACATAAGTTTATGGCGTCTGCAGTTATGTTTTTTTTAAAGCAATAATTATAATGTTTATTTATTAAAATAAGTAGACTGTGCATGAACATAAGCTAATGGTGTTTCATGTTAAATAATTATGCATTTAATATTTAAGTAAGTTGACGGTACATGAAAATTAGTTTATATTTATATATATATATATATATTGTTTTATTTACTTCTCCCATGTTAAATAATTATACTTTTATTATTGTATTTTGTTGCTTGTTTTTACTTGTATTGGGTTTATTTCGAAATGTGAAATTATGTAGGATACTGTTAGCACATATCGCCAAGTATTATCGTTATGACTCACTTCATTTGACACTGATGGCATACTACTTTTGACCCTTCTGACATACTTCATTTGACCCTTATGGCATTCTTCATTTGACCCTTATGACATACTTCATTTTACCCTGATGACATACTTAATTTGACCCTGATGACATACTTCATTTTGCCCTTATGATTACATTATTTGACCCTTATGACTTACTAGTATTGCATTGACCCTTATTATTTACTTCATTTGACCCTGATGACATACGTAATTTGACCCTTCTGACTTACTTCATTTGACCCTCATGACAAACCTCATTTGACCCTTATCACTTACTTCATTTGACTCCTTTGACTAACTTCTTTTGACACTGATGACATACTTAATTTGACCATAATGACATACTTCATTGGACACTGAGATAATTACCTTAATCAAGAGTTAGTGTGATTGCAAAAATATGATATATAATCAAGAGTAAGTGCGATTGTAGAAATACGACAAATAATCAAGAGTAAGTGCGATTGTAGAAATATGACAAATAATCAAGAGTTAATGTGATTGTGGAATTATGACATATAATCAAGAGTAAGTGCGATTGTAGAAATATGACAAATAATCAAGAGTTAATGTGATTGTGGAATTATGACATATAATCAAGGGTAAGTGCGATTGTAGAAATATGACATGTAATCAAGAGTTAGTGTGATTGTGGAAATATGACATACAATCAAGAGTAAGTGCGATTGTAGAAATATAACATATAATCAAGAGTAAGCGTGATGGTATAAAGATGACATATAATCAAGAGTAAGTGTGATTGTGGAAATATGACAAATGGTCGACTTATAACATATAATTGAGAGTTAGTGCGACGGTTGACTAATAACATATAGTCAAGAGTTGATGTGATGGTAGAAATATGGCATATAATGAAGAGTTAGTGTGATAGTAGAAATATGAAATATAATCAAGAGTACGTGTGTATTACATACATGTATGTTATTATTAAATGATGTAAGGATGAAATAAAAGGAACAAATGAGTTCATTTGCTTGTTTAATACCATGGACATATCTCAATATGCCGCTCAAGGCCACATTTTGCCATCAGTCCCCTACAGTACTTACAGTACTTTGATTAAGTATGCAATTATTGACAGATGATTGCTAACAGAGTAAAACCCCTCAACACTTAAGTTTCATTGGCCTTCCCAATGAAGTGGCCACACTATTTAATATTATCCATGGGCTTTCACTTGAAGTCAATTTGAACATAATAATACAACATACATGTTAAAGGGACTGTACACCAGATTGGCATGTTAAAACACTACAATGAATTAACACTTTTATTTATTTCTACGAGCTACTTCTGCTGTTGACCCGGCATTCATCCGAAGTTGTTTTCGATGAAAAATTGCCGAGGTGATCCGACTGTTGTGATGAAAATGACCCCTGAGTTCGGCAAGTCTTTTATACACCACCCGCCACCAGTATTTTCAGAACTGTAATTAATAATTGTTTAATTTAATTTCTTAAACGACCAAAAGACTGTCCGCGGGTATTCTGATACCCCATTCATAATCAATACTTTTAATGTAAGCACCCTAGTTTCAGAGCAAGAACACAACCGTTTCATTCACACCAATCAGATAAAGGGGTCATAACCCAATGCTGATCTCTGTAGACAATAGTGTTTAGTACTGTTTACGATGATAACCCTTGTATTCGATCGTTATCCTAAAATAGAGTTTGTCCGACATTGTCAGCAAATCAGGGGCTCTAGATTTTTGAAATGTTCAGATTCTTATTTGTGATGAATCGTTACTTATTGCTGAAGACAACTCTTTATGGATAAGTAAACTGCGCATGCTCATATAGTCTAGCCTGCTGTTTGAATATGCAAAAGCGCGATTTAATTGTCAACGCTGATTTAAGTGGCGTCACACTATCTTGCAGTGATTGGAAGGTCTTTTGCATGGATTCATTTTAAACCTGATGCAGTTTGGGAGGGGCTAACACTAACTAGTCGGTTAATATTTATAAAGTAATTTCTCCGTGAGCTCCGCTTCCTTAAGTTACTTATTCACGAAGAAATTACTTAATAAACCCGTACCTATACTTTGAGCACATCTTGGCTGGGCGCATCCGGAACTCCTCAGCCATTTTTTTCGAAAACGACCTCAGATGTATATGAACCGCTTACATGTCAGAAATCGCACTTAAATTACGCTCAGGGGCGTAGCCAGAGTTACGCATTCACGCAAATAAATATGGCCAAAAAAGCTAAAAATTATATCAGAATAAAGGAAGATCAGCTAAAGTAAGCATTACTTCTCTGTGCTAGATAGAGTAACGGTCCGCTGTATGCGGCAGATGTGCGTCCATAACATAACATTCCGTTATATACGGATGTACGTTCATACTACGAAGGTTTACTTGGTTGGTAATATGCAAATAAGCAAAGCCCGGGCTCTGTGTGAATAGAGAATTTAGTGTATAAAAAACCAGCGGACACCTTCATGGTTGAGCATGCTTTTCTCTGAAGGGATCTGTTGGCGTGTGTTGGTCTCGCACGTTACAATAGCTTAATGAGCTTAAATCAATCACATGATAACTAAAAGGTCGGCGGCCTCGAACTTATAAATCCCTCCAAATACACCAAAGAGCTCAACATGGTAGTTCCATTCTCAATTTTTCCCTAAGGAGCACCCCCCTCCCCCCCGCTGAACCCCCAACAACCTAAAGGGATATTCCCCTCCCACACCCGCCCCCGGTCGTGCGTAATATTCAGTAAAGACTCGCTACGCCCCTGACGCTACAAGTAGATGGCATAGTAATTTCAATTTAGCAGTTTTAACTTCATAACTTCAGTCTTGGGAATCTTAATTATGTTTGCAATAAATCATTTCACTGACAGTCAATTTAAACTTCTACAAGTACAAGCCAAAACACTGCATTCAATTAATAGTATAATTCATTTTTACGAACTTCTTCGGATGATGTACCGGCATACATCCGATTTTGTTTTCTATAAAAATGGAGGAGGAGCTTCGAATGGGCTGGGCGCTCCTTGCGCCATTTTCATCGGTTTTTGGGATTTTCTATTTTATTTAATATATAAATGAAAATAAAAAGAGGCATTTATTTAAAATATTGCTTTTTAAAATTGCCCTTATGAGACATTAGATTCCGGAATTCTCTGTTCGGCTGCATTGTTGTGGGGATTATTTCAGAGTAGTCTTTACATAATTTAAAGGCTAGAAGTAATTTGCGTATTTCATATTGCTTAAACTTTTTATGGTATGCGGAAAATAAATAAAAAAGCATACACGTAGATCAGGTTTTATTTCAAGGAAGACGTTATACGTGGATAACTTCTTAAGAACAGGTAAGATGTAAGATTCATGTATTATGAATGGCTCTGTAAAATTACGTAAATTAACAGTTTGCCCTTTTTGGTTCGCAAATGAAATCGCTGTATTGCGTTTGAAATGTGAAAAAAAAATATTTCTCATAAAATGTCTAGACGCATTTATACATGGAGAAAATAAGTCTGTTTTATTTTTCTGTTTGCGGTCTCCACGATCAAACTCAAGGGCGCATTGCGTACGTGACAAAATAGGGCGAATTGTCAATATGCTTTTGTTTATACTTTGAATTGTATGCCTCGCACAGATAGACCACTACGGAAAATACAGTCAAACATTAAGAAGGTAACGCAATGTAGATTTAAATGCACTACTTTTCAAAGCGTACAATGCCTTGCTTCTTGACGTTGATATAGAAGTTTAGTGAGCATCATACTAGACTTTATGTTCAACCCTGGCCCCAAGTCACTGAGGCCGGAGATGTACACTTCTTTTCTTTCTTCATTACAGAAATGTCTGAGAAAGTTACAGACACGGATATTGCTATGGAAGAGATTCACGGGGATGGAAAACGATTGACTGCCGCCG
Source organism: Mya arenaria (assembly GCF_026914265.1). NCBI lineage: Eukaryota > Metazoa > Mollusca > Bivalvia > Myida > Myidae > Mya > Mya arenaria. The sequence continues at coordinate 18,227,036 of NC_069138.1, forward strand.
AGATACCAGTAGCTACCACACGAACTTCGGACCCGCCATCCGATACTTGTAAATACTTTTGACTTAAGTTGTACCCCCCCCTCCCTCCCCTCCCATAAAAACACATGCAACAAAACAACTACTTTGGTACACGGTGTTCTATTTCCCGATTTTAAGAGTATTCGTTACGAATAATGACAAAAATTGTGAGTTTATGCGGACCGTGTTCCAACCTCTTGAGGCCCGAGTCCTCCTAAAATAAAAAGCCATTAAACACCGCGTCTTAGAACTCGAACGAGGTCTGGATGTTAAAAACCTCTCAATTTTGCAGCTTGTTTACATAAATCAATAAATAATTATGTTTTCTAATTGTATGTCTGGTCAACCGTCCTATGTTTGATGTTATAGTTTATGTCTTACAAATCAAACGAATTCTTTCTGGGGTGATACAGCGACTGCTGGAATAAGTTCGTTTTAACTTGTAATGGTAATACGTGACTAATAACCAGTTATAAAGTGTAACGTTGAAACCCAGGTAAAAAGAAAATTCAGTGTGACGTCGCCTAATTATTTAATCGATAGATCGATAAATGAATAGTCTTAGTAACGTACGACAATAAACAAAAAACAGAACTCAAAATACTTGTCAGAAGCAATGAATTATATCCTTTTCATTTAAATCAAGACTTATTATTGGAACCGATAAGCTAGTCACTGCGTCGAACGTAACTTCGGCGTCGTTCACTGTCGTGGTCGCCTACTTGTGATCTCTTTAAAACAACGTCAATTTCGTAAACCAATGTGGATCCATTCCTTCACACTCCAGTTCGTTGGTGTGATTAATGGAGTCTTCCGGAATGGATCACACGTGGGTACCCGGCGACGGAAGACAAACGCAAGACTCAGGATGGAAAACTATATTAACACTCATATTTATTTATTGAAGAAAGTTTTAGCTAAAAAGTAACCTTTGTCTTAGTTTGAAATAATCTACGTATAATAATCTTCCTAATAGCTCAGCTTTGTATAAGGATCACGTTTCTACCTGTAAAATTAATTTCAATATTTATTTTCCTTTTATAAACCAATTGAAATCAAAAAATATAGCTTCCGTGATATTTTGTATCCTGTTTCAGAAAAATATGCATTTCTAATATAACTCCTCCAAGAGCTTGAACATGAAAGTATAGGAACGCTGAAAGCCATATAATCTATATCTGATACCCAGACTGAACTGCTGGTTATATGATCTATTTTCCTCCATAACACAGAAAAATGTTGAATTCCACAAGCGCGTAAGGCTCCAATCTATCCATGTAATATTTAACGTATCTTTGACAAGCCGTTTACAAATATTATTTCAATCATTATTGCTTGAAGGAAAACCAATGTTCCTCCACATGTTTCTTTATTATATTTTCTGACATTCTTTAAACTGCTTGTTATTTTGAGTTAAATCGTTTTTAAGAGTGACATATCTTACTTACATCTGAAGAAAAATGCATACTTTTAGGTCACATGTCACTTAATCACGCAGGTCACATGTAACTTAAATAATAGCAGGTGTGGATTCCATTCACGCCACTGGGAACAAAAGTAACACCTCCTGTGACAAAACACACGATAAAATGGCCTTGCAACTTAATAAGTATTACGTATATAACAATAATGAAATAATTTGACTTTGCCATTGATACCATGGTTTTTCATTTTCAGCCATTATGGCCAACAGTGCTCCGGATAAAGACGAATCTAACGCATGCGCAGGACTTCTCAAATTTTTTTCCAATATTTTCATCATTCCCTTCTTTCCGTTTTCATTTCTGTGTTCCTTAAAGGTTTGTGCGTGATATGCATAATAACACAATTTATAATTAAATGTTATTTCATCTCCATTTTGACACAGTTAATACTAATTTAGCCGATAGCCATAAAAAGTCTGATGACGTCATTAATAAGACGTCACAAGGGGCACCTCATTTGGACCTATTCTGTAGAAGAATAAAGTTTTGAATGTTAACAACAAAAAGGCGCATACTAGTGTTTTTACGATAGATATAGTATGAAATTTCGGCATAGATGTTAACCAGTTTGTAAAAATGAAAAGTTTACTACAAAAAAAACCCGCATAATAAGAGTTTAAGGACGCTAGTTAAAGGTATGTGGCTTGAGCCAGCATGTAATTGCTCTTTTTTCTGAAAGTTCTATGTCTTCTGCTTTTAAAAAAGAATAAAGATAAAATTGGATTTTATTTAAAGTTAAAAAATATATAAACATTCTACCGTCAAGAGTACGAGCGAACAGTTATTTATCGTCTTGGGCGAATCTAACATGGGGGTGCGAAAGGACCAGGTACGAATCATATAAGTTTAATAATTGTTTGTCTGTATACCCTTGTATGTCCCTTGTTTATTATTTAGGCTAGGATTTATCATATTGAAAAACAGCAGATATTTTTATGAAGAAACATAAAAAATAATGGCTAAATACACTATGCCAGTATCATGATTATACATTTATTTTGATGAAAATTATATCAAAGGACGTGTTTAGTATTTGCCATAACTTGAGAAATGTGTGAAAATATTCAAAAAGCATCAATTTTTGGAGGAGTAAGTATGTGTTACCTTTTGAGAGAAGTTTAGAAAGGAAGAGGAAGTTGCGTCATCGTTTCATTCGGTTTATTGTGCGTAGATCACACACAACTATTAGTTGAAATGCGATAAATAATTGATGCAGCGATTATTTTATTAGTATCGCATAGTTTAAATCATAGAATTATTGCCAACCAACAGTCGGCGGTCTATCTTATCTTTTCACGGTGTTATCATATATTTTTGTTATCTGGTGCTAGAATATACACTCCATGAGAATGAAACTGGAATGATATTTCATAAGTATATGTCTTTTAAGAGGTTTCCGTTACGTCTGTTTAGGTATGTTTTTGGTATATCCATGCATTAATGATGTTGTGAAAGTGGATATTAGAACCCGATCCTTCGACATCAACCCTCAAGAGGTATGCTTCAAGAGTTGATACCTTAGAAACCAGTCTAATATTCCGGTCGCCGGATTTTTGCACGACCAAGCGGACGTAACCCCTTTTGTTTCTGCGTATTAGGCCGTCGAATAAGTTTCAATTAATGTGGCCTGACAGTTAAGTGAGAAAAATTGAGATGAATCGAAATGAATACTTTGCAATAACATGCATCAGGCGCATAGCTAGGGTCAATTAGGGATTACGCAGACCCCCCCCCCCCCCCCAATTAGCCTAGCTTGTAAGAAAGGTAAACGGCTGTTTAGCTCAATGAATAAGTCAAATCCTTAGTAACGCTCTTGTTTTGTTCATATGATAACGGTTTGTTCATAGAAAGTATATAATATACATATAATAATGCTTATAGCGTATTTAACAGGCCACATCTCAGAAGTATTATTTTTTAATTATTCAATATCAGTGAAAGTAATTACAATTTATACTTCAGCTAAAGGCATATACAATTTTTCTTCCGAAAACAAAAACAAAACAACAGTTTAACTTTTATATCACATACCGATTTTCTATGAAACTTTACCATTTTAAGTGCTATAAATAATACCTAAAACGAAATAGGCAAAAGCGATTTTTGGTATGATATTAAAGACAAAAAATACCTTCCTGGCTATACAATCTGTACAACAATTACGCAACAATCGATTAGTTTGTTTGCCCTCACACTCGACTCGAGAGTGGTTTTAGCCTCTACAGTGTCGTGTTTCATGACAGAATTAAGGCCTTTTGGTGACCCGAGAGTTGTTTAAGCCTCTCTGATGGTCGTGTTTCATGACGGAATTAAAGCCTTTGAGCGACCCGAGAGATGTTTAAGCCTCTCTGATGGTCGTGTTTCATGACGGAATTTAAGCATTTGAGCGACCCGAGGTGTGTTTTTTTTGCCTCTTCGATGCTCGTTTTTTCTTAATACGGAATGAAGATATTTGGAAAAAAAATCAATAAAAAACTTTGTTTTAAAAACTTCGTACTCACCCCTCAAAGTGTTGGTCAGTAATGCCAACTAAAGTCATGTTTGATTGTCTTGTTGTCTGTTATATTTAATACTGTATATTGTATAGATAAAGAGGCACTTTTAATACGTTCTAATGTTTTTCGTGCCAGTAATTTTATCACGTATATTTTATTTTGTAAAGGTATGCATGGTTTTATCATAACATAAACCCATTATACCATTTTAGTGAAATAACTTTCCTTGTAAAAATACCAGTATCTTTATCTTTTCTTTTCTTTTTATTAATTATTTTTACTTGAACGTTTATATGATGCTCTGTATTAATTCATATATTTTATATATATTTTGCGACAGTTCTTGTATTTTATATACAAAGATATGCATCAAAAATAAAAAGGATATAAACATAAGAATTTATGCTTTTCATCTTTTACCTAGTCAGTACATACATTAAGTGTGTTGGACGTATCATGAAGAGTAAAATAAAAAAAAATGCTTCCCGTCGCTATCTATGATGTGCATTTACAATGGAAACGTGTACCCGTTAAACACGATAGCGTTGCGTGTTTAGCATCCTTCGGAACTCCACGGCCAGTTTCCATCGAAAACAATCTCGTATGTATATGGACTGTTTAAAATGACAGAAATCTTTATGGTATAACTGCGCTTTAGATAATTTCAATTGAGCGGTTAAACCTTATGACTTTTCTCATGGGAACCTTAATTTTAAGCAATTATACACTTCACTGGCCATAATTTAAACTTAGTAATATAATATACACGTTAAAACAATTCTATTGATTAAAACAATTTTTTAAAAGTGTCCGAGCTACTTCCTCTGATGCACCGGCATACCGCCGAAGTTGTTTTCTATGGAAAACGGCTAAGGAGTTCTGAATGGTTTAGCATCAGTTATGAAACTTCCGGGGGCGCTAAAGTATTTAAGTTTCCCACCTCAGGTCTGTATTTAATTGAATAACAGAAAATGAAAAGAAATGGAGTTTAAGCGTACAAAACAATGACACATTTAGAATTTCCGCGTACCATATACATGTGTACTGATTAAAACTGCATTTAATACAGGGTACGAACAAGGCGGGTTACAGGCTCAACAATGGCACTGACAGGTAGAAACTGCACAATTCCGGAGTTTTCTGTTGTCCGGAAGGGTTATGTTATTATTGTCTGAGGTTGAACTTGTTTTTGGGAAAGGCGGATCTGAAAAATGTAAGGACACCGATAAAAACAGTTGTTTATTATTAACTATACTGTTGAATTAGTAACTAGGGTATCATTTTGCAAAAAAAACCCCACTGATTGTAAGTTAAACAAGTATCCGGCTTATTCAAATATACAGAACTACAATAATGCCACTTTTGTAAGTCGATTATCATATTCCTTAGTTGTCACCCAGGTGCATATCTTCATGAGCCGATTGACAGCACATTCTTACCGTATGCTTATTAATTCCACAAACTGTATATATGCTGCAGTACTGTCGAAATTAACTACATTTTGTATTATATTTTTCATTCGTTTTAAATAGAATCTTAGTGTTCATTTATATAACTGAATAAATAAAGAGATCGCATATGTTATAAATGCGCGTACCGTAACACCTACTGTTTAGCATTTAATAGGGCCCCTTTACAATGAAGCAACTGAAATTTATAAATGGCTGTTTTGCAGTCTGATCAACTGTACAATATTTTACGAAATTAATTTGTTATACTAAATAATGCGTAAGAAACATTGTATTTTTTCTTGATATATTGTAATGTTATTAGTTCGTTACTGCTTGGTTGACAGTTATTTCTGTTGATTGAGTGGCTTATCTTAAAACTATGATCAGCCGATTTGGTTGGTTTATAGTTAAGTCAGTGAGCCTACGAAATGCATTGAAATTTACTGTTAATTCTGACAAATGTAAGACAAAACAACATAGCTTCAAAGCCTTCCGTCATTCGGATATGTATGTATATGTCGCATAATATTGAAATGAAACTTGACACATCCCTTTTTTAGTAATGACGCACATGTTTAGCAACATATATCTTTGCCATTGATACTATACTGAGTAAGACATTTGTGAAAAAGCTAAACGTTTTTCGACCTCAGCAATACTTTGAACACTTCAGATATTTAAATAAAACAATATGCACATGTTATTTTCATACTGATTTCTCATACGCCTATCATGACTTTGTCAAATTGATCGCCGATTATATTTTAAAGATATTACTTGCTTCAAAATAATACCAGGAAGCTACTGGGACAAGTCAACTAGCTAACATTTAACAAAGACCATGGCTATGCTTAAGAAACACTTAACAGGAGGTTTGAGGGGTTTCACCTTGTTTATAGAAATCCAAGCTCAAAATTGTCCAAACACTTGTTAATAATTGTAAACTTAATCGAAGTACTATAAGTATTGCAGGGAACTGTTTGCAGGGTTAAAATGTCTTTTCAACGTTTGTCATGTTCCCAGGAGAGGTAGATTGAAATGTGTGCATGGTATGGAAAATATATTCAGAACTTATGAAATGTACCATTTAACATACTGATGAATATCGTGTGATTATTAAACGAAATGTCCAAAATACTTGTAAATTGGAACGTCCAAAATATCTCTGGGTATTTAACTTTTATGATAATACGGAATATTATATTTTGATCCGATTAGTTCAACCCAGCATACGTTAATGACACACGCACACAAAAACACACGCAAGTTGTGAAAAGGACGGGTCAGTGCTCAGGTGGTTAGGGAGGAAAACAAACAAATACATATCTGGTGACATGCAGGACGAGATGCTGCAAGTCGAGGAACTGGAGGATTTCTTTACCAGGTAGCTGCAAACATCGGGCACCGGTTATTTTCATGTTAGCAATTTCTTAAGCAAAACTTGAACTGTTAATAAGATTATAACATCATTCTTGGATTTGTATATATATATAGAAAATACATGTTGGTCGTGAATGGATATTCTGACGAAATTAACTTTTTGCCTAACTATCAAAATTTTATTAATACAATTAGTTTGTACCTGTTAACAGTTAACTCTCCGGGCTTGCTTTTGCATGCGTAGTTACTTTATTCCAATAGAGCAAGAATGTATTGTGACGAAATTTATCACAGCCGTGTAAAACTGTTAACTGAGAAAACGTGTTCGAGATATAAATATGACAATGACATTTATGATTGATAGAAATCGCTATTTTGTTGTTTTTAACTTAAATAAGCTTTATTCCAGAGTCGGTAACCTAATATTGAAATGCAAGGCAAATCTCGAAAGCCTGAATCTTATTTGATACTTAATTATATAACAGTAGTTTTGACCAGTTCAGAAAGCTGATTGTGACAAATAAAAGTGCTTGAATTTAGACTAATCGAAGCTCAGTTTAAATGACCAATGAAAGAGTCGCGATGATCGAGGGCTTCTTGGCGGGTTATATACTGCCGAATTTTGGGGGGATGACTAGCCAAGGGTCCTTTTTGAACTGTCATCACATATGGGTCAGCTCCTCTCCCGTCTGGTCGGTCCAACTAGCCTTTGGGGCACTTCCCCTGGAACTTGTATCTACAAAGGCAGTTGTCAAGATAATAAATATGGGCATTTTTAAGTTCACGAGAGTTGACTGTCGTGCTGCCCTACCCTATTCCCTGAATAAAGTGCGTGTAGCGTTTGCTAGGCTTCCCGAGAAAGACGACCTAGTGTGCCTTGGGAATCGCCTCGAGCTGCACCCATGCGTCTATGCCATATCTTGGGACTGGAGCGCCTGAAGGCCCCACCACAACTGAGATTACCCCGGTTGGTTGGAATAAGTTGAATTCCCCAGACAAGCCTCCAAAGGTGCGTCAGAGTGGGCGGAACAAGCCTTTTTTATATGTCCACTCTAGACTGGAGGACCTGTTTTAAATCTCAGGGGTTCGGGCATAAAGCCCCTAAGTGCATATTTTAAGTAGCATGTGCTAGGTGGGCTCTTGCACAATCTACAAGGGATTGCAAAATTCAAAACCTCAGGTATAAAAACTGGTGATTCCCACTTAGCTGCCTACAGGCAGTGTGTCTCTTTTTAAAGGCCAGAGGCATCGCAACCATAATGGCAGCTCATTGTATAACCTTGAAAGTAGCTGGGGATATATTCCGTGAAATGGAATCATTTTTTCCCTAAAATGTTAACCACAATAGCTCTGTCACAAACCGGTCCTTCTATAACTCTAGTACAAAGGCATAACAAAAAGGTAAACACTGGAATATTAAAGGGATATAAAACAACCCCAATATGTGGCCATAGCCCAATTCCAAATATGGTAACATTTAAAAAGGGTAATAACTCAAAGTCAATGGCCACTAAAAATATCTCACCAAAGATTTATTTATCTCTAGTTTTCACTGTTTATGCCTTTATATAGAAAATAAAAATAAGACATAAAAAACTATGTAAAATCTTAAAATGAAAGAAATTGATACAATTTAGGAAATTTAGGATAAGTACGCCAGGTGTAACGTCCCTTGTGGTCATCATATAACTTGCCAGTGCACCACTGCAGGGGTCCCTTGACACCTGGTCAACTGAAGGCTAGGAGGATGAGATGAGTCGTAGACTTAACTCCTAGTCTCCAATGGGCAAAACCCAAACATCCAATCTCCTCTGCATGTAACATAACATTATCAATAAGGATTTGAAAATATTTTCATTCAAGTGTTTCGCCAATAAACTCTCGGAAGTAAAATAGTATTCTGATTGAAATATGATTGATATATTGTGCATTCAAAAAACTAAGAGGAATAACTAAAAAAACAATCCCCGGCTATCACATTTATTAAAATTTTAAATCATACAAACTTAAATAATAATGTTACTGCAGGCTTAATAATTTATTCTAAGTATAATGTTCAATCCCAGGCCTTGCATGTCGCTGATCCGTTAAAAACATGGCGGCACGTCCATCGAGGCACTGGCAATTAATGCTCACCATACAAAGCACCAGTTCTTTGTTCTAATAAATGTCTACTCTCGGGTTTGTGATATTCAGGCTCTTCACACACAGGAGAGTAATATATATTATATATAATAATAAATATTGTGAGGACGTACCTGGATGGAAATTTCAAACCATGTGCATTGACTAAACCATAGTCAGTGTCTGTTTTGCAGGTGTTACGTCATGTAGGGTCCTGGACATAAATTTAGGGTCGAATTACTTTCCTTGCCTTACTGCCCTCCAGAAGGTAAATAGAAGGTCAATATCACGGAAGAGTTGCAGGTATAAAATAAGCATTTAATAACCGCTCACCTGACAATATGATTTTATATAGGGCTTTGGAAACTGAAGCTAAGAATGTGATTCCAAGGGTCAAATACTAGGGATTCTGGAACAAGATTCACTGAATTTAAAGGTCATTCTACCTGCCCTGTACACTTCTGAGATAAAGAGATAAAATTGCCAAGAATCCCATTGAACAGGCTATATTTTTAATCACACATGCAAAATCAGTATTCAGTAATATCAATCTTCCACCTGAAACTTTGGCCTTCCAAAATCGGATCGAGAATAAACATAAACTTTAAACGTGACAGAAGAAAACTCAACGCCTCTTAATTTACTCTCTCACTTAGTGAGATCTGGTGTTTTGGCACATTCCGGTTTCAACCCTTAGAATCTGGTTGCATCTTTTTAACTTGGTCTGGCGAGGTTTGGCGGTTCCGTCCGAGTAGATAACGGCCAACGTTGTGCGTCTTGAAAATCATGGAAAGACAAAAAAGGTACTTGTTCAAAAACAATATTTAAAATAAATTCACCGTCAAATACCTATTTTATTTATGTTAAAATTACCCCCCCCCACCCTTTCATATGTTTTCACACCAATGACTTCTCCCTAGACAAGAAAAATCCTTTATTTCATTTATTTTTCAACATGTTGGTAATAATTTGATATCAGAGTAACAAAATATATGTTTGCTTTCAGAATTAACTTTACATTTTTGATCAAACCATCAACAAATATAATCAAACTGTAGTGTAATAGTCAAATGGTATTAACACACTGTTTTGATACAAATTGAAACCTTGACGTTTAATAGTAAAATCAACAAGTTTTAGAAATGCTCATGGCCGGTTCCTTATAAATAATTAACTTTAACCTTTTTGGAACATTTTTCAAAAAAAAAATCAGAATGTTTTACCGTCTCGTTTAAAACAATTAAGGGTTTGAAATTCCCAACCTATTTCAACCGTGACTGTAAGTAAGAAAATCTTCGAAGAAGCTAATAATTGTGTGTAAAAAATGAAATTAACTTCTTCTTAATGAAATTAATGTTAAATCTTATGCAAAAAATGTAAGTTAATGACAAAATAAAAGAAAAAAAAGAAAATGAATAATGCTTCTGGATCGATTCGAACGGCTACCTCAAAAGAGTTGTAGTATTGTGCTTAACAACAAAGGCTAAAGCATTAACACTGAAGAGTTTCATGTGTAGGTTTATATTAGGGGTGTGCTAGCTTAACTACTGGGCTAGGAAACAGTCCCGGAAAATAGGCAACCTTATAAGTGAAGTATTGGGGCCCGGCTACTTCATCAAGGCTAAATATGAAGTGCTTTAGCCAGCATTTGGAAAGAGCAGGGTGCTAGGTCAAAAATGGCACTTAAGATGCACATTGAACGAGCCTTAAATGGGGGATTTGCAAGGGCCAATGTTCAATTCTTATTGAGTATGTGTTGTAACTACTTTCATTACTTAAAGTTTATAATCAATACCTTAACTGATGTTTACTTAAGTATCAACATTATGTACATATAACTATCTTTTATACTTAATTGTAAGCAATAAGCTGTGCACTTTGGTCCATACACACATATAACATTTTTGAGGGGAGCGGGCCAAGAAATGTAAGTTTAGCAGACCTGAAGTCGTCTATGGTTCCTCCGAGGACCCTTCCAGATCTTTCAGTCCACATCTCTATCTCTTAAAAAACACTGAAAGTCAGACTTGACGCACCTCGTTAAGGATGAAACTCTTTCTCATATTGATCTGAATTATGCTGAACATTTTATAATATAAACTGAGAGGTCTAGAAATCGTAATCTGGCAGAGTTGCATGTGCCTTTTCTATCCTATCCAAAACTATTAAAACACTATAACACTCAGCAATCACCTCTCTATCTTTTCTGCAGAACTTTTGGCTATCAAAGATAGAATGGCCTGGATTATCAGTAACTAGCCAATACATACTGCTTTCCTCAAAGACTCGTTATCATCATTGTAGTCTATAAAAACAGAAGTAGTAGCGCCAGACCTGATTTAATTGAAGATATTTTTGAACTGAACAATAAGTGTCTGGAGAACAACTAAGCACTTACCACGGTATTGGTCCCAGGTCACGCCGGCTTGAATGGGAATGAAGGCTGATGGTTGGGTCAAAAATTGTCTCGGGAATGTGGAGGTGAATGGTCCGCTCCCTCTTGCACTCACATATGTCTTTTCACTAGCCTGTCGACACATTCTAAATGAATGGCGGCCCAAAACATACAATAATACATTTGATAGGGCCTCTGTGAATATTCAGCCTCCTATCAGATACGCTGATTCCTTAAGAATAGACAAATGTATAACGAGATTAAGAACGGGCAGATCACTTTTTCCGGGGAGTGCTCGGAAATATGATTTTTTTAAAAAATGATTCTTTGAGTGCTCGGTGTGGAGAGTGTCACTAACAGAACACACATAGCAGAACTAAGGGCGGCCCTGAGGATCTCTGGTTTGGGTTAAAACATTACTAATATTCTGAACCCCAGCAGGGCCGCCCGGAGGACTGTCATCAAGTTACTTGCTAAACTCCTGGTTTACTGCTAGATTATCGACAAGATTTTAATAAATTAGAGCATTAATTAAAATAATATATGTATCCACTCTTGATCAAAATTTACTCATACATTTTAACAAATTATAAAGAGGATACTCTGAAAGGAGGGGAGGGGGTTAATAACGTCTGATCATGTCTGCTCTTCTTTGATGCATTCACTAGTTTTGAGTTTTCACTAGTTTTACTCCAAATTAGATCTGGATCGCTTAAACAATCTGGTCGATTTTCTGTAAGCTGACGTCACATCCTTTATTATCGGCCCCACTATTAGGGTTAACATGTTCTAACATATTTTTATATAAAAAAACATTTTATTTTTTATTTATGAAGCATATCATTGTTACCATTTTTAACCGGCAGCTTTATCCTAACAGGCCATGTGCCAAGTCGGTTCAGTTCTATAAAACTATAGAAAAAATAATAAATTATTTTCATGGTAATTAAGTACATTTAGACTCAAAAGTTGACAATACTCAATAAGTATACATTCAATTAAGCTTTACATAGTTAAGATTTGTTAAAATAATAAGTAAAGCAAAAGTGGAGTGACGTATGCTATTAATTAAATCATAACAATATTAACTCATCCTCTAAGGTTTTGTTAACTATAAAATGCAATCACTGTGGGAACATTCCATTGGTCACGTGACTTTCATTGACTGAATTTGAATAATGTTCAGTTGCGGTTTAAATACTAATCAATCAATATACACCATATGTTTACATACCCATATAATACTTAACAATCCAAAAATCCTAAAGCTTTACATAGTTAAGATTGTTAAAATTAATAATTAAAGCAAAACTGGCGTGACGCTTGCTATTATTAAATCGTACCTATATTGTTTACTCTAAAATACAATCATCGTGGGAACATTCCATTGGTCACGTGACTTTCATTGACTGAATTTGAATAATGTTCCATTGCGGTTTAAATACCAATCAATCGATATATAACATGTGTTTACATACCCATATGATACTTAACAATCCAGGCTGTAATAAAACCGTAATGGATAAGTGACTTAAGTAATATTAACGGTATTTCATTAATTATGTTTAAAAGCCGAAATATGTGTATATTAGTGTAAGGCTCCTGAAATTCTATAGTTTACGTTTTACTGCATTCTCCCACAAGCCCATTGAGTTGACGATTTCAAATGCCAGGAGACCCCATGCTTTTCATTTAAAAAATAATAATTTTCCCTACGTTTGCTGTGCGAGTATAAAAGCGTCACAAGTGTCTTTGGATCATAAGGGTATAGCTTGATATAATGGTTACAAAGTAAGCATATAATTTATTTTGACTTGTATAAATTTAACAGGCGTAGTTTTACAAACGTTCAACTTTGATAATTTTGATAAAGGCCTATAGCATTTACAGAGCATACCTATATTGAAGAAATCAATAACAGACAACTATATTTGGCAAGTTGGGTGACTTGTGTGTGTTATCTCGCTTAGATCGCCATACCAGAACAATATTAAAATCGCGTTATACTGCAGGGTATATACGAAATGTGCGCATCAGCTAAAGACCTAGTGACCTTTAATAAATATTATAATATAAATAAATGTTATTACTGTATGAACAATTGAACTCAGTTCGATTGTTGGGCAGGGGCGGCAAGGGAGGCGGAAGTAGCGCTGGTGGATCCAGAGGTGGGGTAAGGAGCGGCAATGGAAGCGGAGGTGGCGGCTGTGGATTCAGAGGTGAGGGCAGGTGCGGCAATGGAGACGGAGGTGGCGTTAGTGGATCCAGCGGTAAGGGCAGGGGCGGCAATGGAGGCGGAGGTTGCGGTAGTGGATCCAGATGTTTGGGCATGTGCGGCAAAGAAGATGTAGGTGACGGTGGTGGATCCAGAGGTGAGGGCAGGAGCGGCAATGGATGCGGTGACGGCGGCTATTGATCCAGAGGTTGGCGCAGGTGCTGCAATGGAGGCGGAGGTGGCCGCTGTAGAACCAGAGGTTGAGGCAGGTGCGGCAACGGAGGTGGAGGTGGTGGTGGTGGATAGAGAGGTGAGGGCAGGGGCGGCAATGGAGGCGGAGGTGGCGGTGCGGATCCAGAGGTAGGACCAGGAGCGGCAATGGAGAAAAAGGTGGCGCTGTGGATCCAGTGGTTGGGGCAGGTTTTGAAATGGAGGCAGCGGTGGCGGCTATGGAAACAGAGGTGAGGGCAGCGGTGACAATGGAGGGTGAGGTGGAAGTCGGGAAACCATAGGTTAGGGCAGGGGCGGCATTGGAGGCGGAGGTGTCGGAGTAGGATCTAGCGTTTGCGGCAATGGAGTTGGAGGTTGCGGTGTTGGATCCAGAGGTAAGGGCATGGGCGGCAATGGAGGCGGAGGTGGCCGCTGTTGATCAAGAGATTAGGTCAGGTGCGGCAATGGAGGTGGATTTGGCAGTGGTGGATCCAGAGGTGAGGGCAGAGACGATTATGGAGGCGGAGGTGGCGGTGTTCGATCCAGTGGTGGGGGTAGGTGCGGCAATGGAGGCGGAGGTGGCGGTGGTGGATCGAGAGGTGAGGGCAGGGGTGACAATGGAGGCGGAGGTGGCAGTTGTTGATCCAGATTTGAGAGCAGGGGAGGCAATGGGGTGGAGGTGGCGGTGGTGGGTCCAGAGGTTAGAGGAGGGGCGGCAATGGAGGCGGCGTTGGCGATGGTGGATCCAGAGGTGAGGGCAGGGGCGGCAAGCAAGGCGGAGTTGGCAGTGGTGGATCCAGAGTTGAAGGAAGGGGCGGCAATGAAGGCGGAGGTGGCGGTGGTAGATCCAGAGGTTAGGGGAGGGGCGGCAATGGAGGCGGAGTTGTCGGTGTTGCATCCAGAGGTAAGGGCAGTAGCGGCAATAGAGGCGGAGGTAGCGGCTGCTAATCCAAAGATTAAGGCAGGGGTGGCAATTGAGGTGGAGGTGGCGGTGGTGGATCCAAAGGTGAGGGTAAATGCGATTATGGAGGCTGAGGTGACGGTGTTGAATCCAGTGGTGGGGGCATGTGAGGCAATGGATGTGGATGTGGCGGTGGTGGATCCAGAGCTGAAGGCAGTGGCGGCAAGCGAGGCGGAGGTGGCAGTGGTGGATCCAGAGGTGAGGGCAGGGGCGGCAATTAATACAGAGGTTGCGGTGTGGGATCCATAGGTAAGTGCAGGGGCGGCAATGGAGGTGGAGGTTGTGGCTGTGGATCCAGAGATTATGGCAGGTGTGGCAATGGAGGTGGAGGTGGCGGTGTTTGATCCAGAGATAAGGGCAGGGGCGATTATGGAGTCGGAGTTAACGATGGGGGATCCAGTGGTGGGGACAGGGGCGGCAAGCGAGGCGGAGTTGGCGGTGGTGGATCCAGCGGTGGAAGCAGGTGCGGCAATGAGGCGGAGGTGGCGGTGGTTGAACCAGAGATTTTGGCAGGGGTGGCAATTGAGGCGGACGTGGCGGTGGTGGATCCAGAGGTGGGGATAGGAGCGGCAATAAAGGCAGAGGTGGCGGTGGTGGATCCAGAGGTTAGGGCAGGGGTGGCATTGGAAGCGGAGGTCGTGGTGGTGGATCCAGAGGTTGGGGCAGGGGCGGCAAAGGAGGTGTAGGTGGCGGTGTTGGATCCAGACGTGAGGGCAGGAGCAGCAATGGAGGCGGTGACGGCGGCTATATATTCAGAAGTTGGGGCAGGTGTGGCAATGGAGGCGGAGGCGGTGGCTGTAGATCCAGGGTTGGGGCAGGTGCGGCAATAGAGGCGGAGGTGGTGGCTGAAGATTCAGGGATTTAGGCAGGTGCGGCAATGGAGGTGGAGGTGGCGGTGTTGGATAGAGAGGTGAGGGCAGGGGCTGTAATGGAGGCGGAGGCGGCGGTTGTGGAACCAGAGGTAGGGGCAGGTTTTAAAATGGAGGCGGAGGTGGCGGTGGTGAATCAAGTGGTGGGGGCAGGTTTTGAAATAGAGGCGGCGGTTGCGGCTATGGAAACAGAGGTGAGGGCAGGGGTGGCAATGGAGGTGGAGGTGGGAGTGGTGCATCCATATGTTAAGGCAGGGGCGACAATGGAGACGGAGGTGTCAAGTCGGTTTAGTTCTATAAAACTATAGAAAAATAATAAATTATTTTCATGGTAATTAAGTACATTTAGACTCAAAAGTTGACAATACTCAATAAGTATAAATTCAATTAAGCTTTGCATAGTTAAGATTTAAAATAATAAGTAAAGCAAAACTGGAGTGACGCATGCTATTAATTAAATAATAACAATATTAACTAATCCTCTAAGGTTTTGTTTACTATAAAATACAATCACTGTGGAAACATTCCATTGGTCACGTGACTTTCATTGACTGAATTTGAATAATGTTCAGTTGCGGTTTAAATACTAATCAATCAATATACACCATATGTTTACATACCCATATAATACTTAACAATACAAAAATAATTCTAAAGCATTACAGAGTTAAGATTGTTAAAATTTATAATTAAAGCAAAATTGGATTGACGCTTGCTATTATTAAATCGTAGCTATATTATTAACTATCAAATACAATCATCGTGGAACATTCCATTGGTCACGTGACTTTCACATTGACTGAATTTGAATAATGTTCCATTGCGGTTTAAATACCAATCAATCGATATATAACATATGTTTTACCTACCCATATGATACTTAACAATCCAGGCTGTAATAAAACCGTAATGGATAAGTGGGTTAAGTATAATTCCCGAGAATTTTGCAGGGGCGCCAATGGAGGCGGAAGTGGCGGTGGTGGATCCAGAGGTGGGGTCAGGAGCGACAATTGAGGCGGAGGTGGCGGCTGTAGATCCAGAGGTGGGGGCAGGTGCGACAATAAAGGCAAAGGTGGCGGTGGTGGATCCAGAGGTTAGGGCAGGGGCGGCATTGGAAGCGGAGGTCGCGGTGGTGGATCCAGTGGCGGGGGCAGGGGCGGCAATGGAGGTGAAGGTGGTGGTGGTGGATCCAGAGGTGAGGGCAGGAGCGGCAATGGAGGCGGTGACGGCGGCTATGGATTCAGAAGTTGGGGCAGGTCTGGCAATGGAGGCGGAGGCGGTGGCTGTAGATCCAGGGTTGGGGCAGGTGCGGCAATGGAGGTGGAGGTGGCGGTGTTGGATAGAGAGGTGAGGGCAAGGGCGTCAATGGAGGCGGAGGCGGCGGCGGTGGTGGATCCAGAGGTAGGGGCAGGTTTTGAAATAGAGACGCGGTTGCGGCTATTGAAACTGTCGTGAGGGCAGGGGTGGCAATGGAGGTTGGGGTGGGAGTGGTGCACCCATATGTTAGGGCAGGGGCGGTAATGGAGGCGGAGGTGTTGGTGTATAATCCAGTGGTGGGGGCAGGTTTTGAAATAGAGGCGGATGTGGCGGTGGTGAATTCAGTGGTGGGGGCAGGTTTTGAAATAGAGGCGGCGGTTACGGCTATGGAAACAGAGGTGAGGGCAGGGGTGGCAATGGAGGTGGAAGTGGTGCATCCATATGTTATGGCAGGGCGGTAATGGAGGCGGAGGTGTCGGTGTAGGATCCAGCTTTTGGGGCAGGTGCGGCAATGGAGGTGGAGGTGGAAGTTTTGGATTAAGAGGTGAGGGCAGGGGCGGCAATGGAGGCGGAGGTAGCGGCGATGGATCCAGAGATTAAGGCAGGGGCGGCAATTGAGGTGGAGGTGGCGGTTGTTGATCCAGTGGTGGGGGCAGGTGTGGAAATTGAGGCGTAGGTGTCGGTGGTGGATCCAGAGGTGAAGGGAGGGGCGGCAAGCGAGGCGAAGGATGCGGTGGTGGATCAAGAGGTTAAAGGATGGGCGGCAATTTAGACAGCGATGGCAGTGGTGAACCAGGGGTGAGGGCAGGTGCGGGAAGCGAGGCGAAGGTGGCAGTGGTTGATCAAGAGTTGAGGACAGGGGAGGCATTGGAGGCGGAGGTGGCGGTGGTGGATCCAGAGGTTAGGGGAGGGGCGGCAATGGAGGCGGCGTTAGCGGTGGTGGATCCAGAGGTTAGGGGAGGGGCAGCAATTGAGACGGAGGTTGCGGTGTTAAATCCATAGGTAAGGGCAGGGGCGGCAATGGATGTGGTGGTGGCCGCTGTGGATCCAGAGATTATGGCAGGTGCGGCAATGGAGGTGGAGGTGGCGGTGGTGAATCTAGAGATGAGGGCAGGGGCGATTTTGGAGTCGGAGTTGGCGGTGGTGGATCCTGTGGTGGGGGCAGGGGCGGCAAGCGAGGCGGAGGTGGCGGTGGTGGATCTAGAGGTGAGGGCAGGGGCGGTAATAGAAGCGGAGATGGCAGCTGTGGATCCAGAGATTAGGGCAGGTGCGGCAATGGAGGTGGAGATGGCGTTGGTGGATCCAGAGGTGAGGGCAGGGGCGATTATGGAGGCGGTGGTGGCGGTGGTAGATCCAGTGGTAGGGGCAGGTGCGGCAATGGAGGCGGAGGTGGCAGTGGTGGATCCATAGGTGAATGCAGGGGTGGCAATTGAGGCGAAAGTGGTGGATCCAAAGTTGTGGGCAGGGCGGCAATTGAGGAAGAGATGGCGGTGGTGGAAACAGAGGTTAGGGGAGGGGCGGCAATGGAGGCGGCGTTGTCGGTGATGGATCCAGAGGTGAGGGCAGGGGCGGCAACCAAGGTGGTGGTGGCAGTGGTTGACCTAGAGGTGAGTGCAGGGGCGGCAAGCGAGGCGGAGGTTGCGGTGGTGGATCCAGAGGTTAAGGGAGGGGCGGCAATGGAGGCCGTGGTGGATCCAGAGGTTAGGACAGTGGCGTCAAGCGAGACGGAGGTTGCGGTGGTGGATCAAGAGGTGAGGGCAGAGGTGGCAATGGAGGCGGAGGTGGCAGTGGTTGACCCAGAGGTGAGGGTAGGGCGGCAAGCGAGGCGGAGGTGGCGGTGGTGGATCCAGAGGTTAAGGGAGGGGCGGCAATGGAGGCGGTGTTGGCGGTGGTGGATCCATAGGTTAGGGCAGGGGCCGCAAGCGAGACGGAGGTTGCTGTGTTGGATAGAGAGGTGAGGGCAGGGGTGGCAATGGAGGCGGTGGTTGCGGTGGTGGATCAAGAGGTGAGAGCAGAGTTGACAATGGAGTCGGAGGTGGCAGTGGTTGACCCAGAGGTGAGGGCAGGGCGGCATTGGAGGCGGAGGTGGCGGTTGTGGATCCAGAGGTTAGGGGAAGGGCGACAATGGAGGCGGCGTTGGCGGTGGTGAATCCAGAGGTTAGGGCAGGGGCGGCAAGCGAAACGGAATTTGCGGTGGTGGATCAGGAGGTGAGGGCAGGGGTGGCAATGAAGGCGGAGGTGGCAGTGGTTGACCCAGAGGTGAGTGCAGGGCGGCAAGCGAGGCGGAGGTGGCGGTGGTGGATCCAGAGTTTAAGGGAGGGGCGGCAATTGATGCGGTAATGGCGGTGGTGGATCCAAAGGTTAGGGCAGGGGCGGCAATGGAGGCGGAGATGGCAGCTGTGGATCCAGAGATTAGGGCAGGTGCGGCAATGGAGGTGGAGCTGGCGGTGGTGGATCCAGAGGTGAGGGCAGGGGCGATTATGGAGGCGGTGGTGGCGGTGGTAGATCCAGTGGTAGGGGCAGGTGCGGCAATGGAGGCGAAGGTGGCAGTGGTGGATCCATAGGTGAGGGTAGGGGTGGCAATTGAGGCGAAGGTGGTGGATCCAAAGTTGTGGGCAGGGCGGCAATGGAGGCAGAGATGGCGGTGGTGGACTCAGAGGTTGGGGAGGGGCGGCAATACAGGCGGCGTTGTCGGTGGTGGATCCAGAGGTGAGGGCAGGGGTGGCAAGCGAGATGGAGGTGGCAGTGGTTGACCTAGATGTGAGGGAAGGGGCGGAAAGCGAGGCGAAGGTGGCGGTGGTGGATCCAGAGGTTAAGGGTGGGGCGGCAATGGAGGCGGTGGTGGATCCAGAGGTGAGGGCAGGGGTGGCAATGGAGGCGGAGGTTGCGGTGGTGGATCAAGAGTTGAGGGCAGAGGTGACAATGGAGGCGGAGGTGGCAGTGGTTGACCCAGAGGTGAGGGAAGGGCGGCATTGGAGGCGGAGGTGGCGGTTGTGGATCCAGAGGTTAGGTGAAGGGCGACAATGGAGGCGGCGTTGGCGGTTGTGGATCCAGAGGTTAGGGCAGGGGTGGCAAGCGAGACGGAGGCTGCGGTGGTGGATCAAGAGGTGAGGGCATGGGTGGCAATAAAGGCGGAGGTGGCAGCTGGTTGACCCAGAGGTGAGGGCAGGGCGGCAAGTCAGGCGGAGGTGGCGGTGGTGGATCCAGAGTTTAAGGGAGGGGCGGCAATGGAGGCGGTGTTGGCGGTGGTGGATTCATAGGTTAGGGCATGGGCGGCAAGCGAGACGGAGATTGCGGTGGTGGATCCAGAGGTGAGGGCAGGGTTGGCAATGGAGACGGAGTTGGCGGCTGTGGATCCAGAGGTGAGGGTAGGGGCAGAAATGGAGGCGAAGGTTGCGTTGATGGATCCAGAGGTGAGGATAGGGCGGGCATTGGAGGCGGAGTTGGCGTTGGTGCATCCAGAGGTGAGGGCAGGGGCGAAAATACAGGTGGAGGTGGCGGTGGTGGATCCAGAGTTGAGGGCAGGGGCGAAAATACAGGTGGAGGTGGCGGTGGTTGATCCAGAGGTAGTGGCAGGTGCGAAAATGGACGCGTAGGTGATGGAGAAAATGATGATAAATGTTTGTAAAGTTCTTTTACTTTTGAAGTCGTCTGTTCAGAAAATCCATCTTGTGTGAAGTATGACATGTTGTATTACCGAATTTGGTAACCAGGTTGTGACAGGTCTCTGTGTTTTGTTTTTATTTGCAGTGTTTTTGTCCTGTTGTCGTTGGATGTCTCAATGTCTTTTTGTAAACGAATACTTAACGCTTGAAGGATTTGTTGATGTATGAAAATGATGAGATTTCAGGCGGTTTTATACCTTCTCGTTTCAGTTCGCTTTTTACCTGGTTGACGGTTTGCTGTGCAGGACAAGTCGCTTTCACCATCAAGTCAATTCTCTCCATGGAATTCTCATGAGGTATAGCAAATTCGTGTGATTTTTTTGTTTAAAATAGTTTATTCAATTTTGTGGGTCTGGTCCATACAACTTAGAGTATGGTAAAAGGAGAAGCGTTTGAAGTGAAACGTATGTTACACTTGTGAATTTTTATACCGAATTCAATCTCTTGAAACTCAATATAATGGCAAATAAAATGGAATGTCAAACACATACTAATTCCATGCTGTCTTCGTTTTTCTCTATTCTTCTCAACAACGTGTGTTCACATTAATTAGGAATACTTTCTTCGAATATATTTGAATAAATAAATACGGTGTTGGTTAAACCTCTTCGTAACATGATTTCCTTTAAAGCTACTTTCCAATAATAATCAAAATTAAGTGGAAATGTTAACTGTACTTTAAAATTAAAAGGTTTATCATCAACAAAATATTGTTGATTTCATTGCCTCTCACAAACCCTTCCCATCGAACATAATACTCTAGTTTCCTCTAGACTTTTCTCTTTTTAAAACTTTAACTTCAAACCAAAGACTGTCTTCATCTTTATCAAAAGGAAGGATTTCATTTTGATTTACATAACCCGATATTGTTTCTTTATTCAAGTCGATACTTTTACAAAATGGTAGAGTTCATAATTGTTCATGTCATCAATTCTTCTTTTGAGGGGAAAATGCAATACACATACAACATAGCATAACTTTGCTGTATTCTTCATTTTTTGCGGTTAAAGATCCTTTTGGTCAACGCGATGGACGAATAGGTCGATCTTCAATGCGATTGATTGCCAACACCATTCTTTTCATTTGTCTACACCACTGTTCGGTTTTCATAAGCTGCAGAAAGTCTATGTTCTCTAGCACATATCATAGCTTACCACTTAACATAATGAAACAATGCAGTAAGTTTCAGGCATAAATTCATTTAAATTAGCAGAGAAGTATGCATTATCAACTAAAATTCGTCTGCAAATGGCAAATTTAAAGCAAGGGGAGATTACCTTATTTTAATCCAAATAAATTACTGGAAATGATTCATTTATTAAATAAAGATCAATTCCTGTATTGAAAAATAACCCAATTGGTCTGAAATTGTATCGATATATTATTTTGATGAATAAATAAAATGCCAAAACATGTACGGCGGCTATTTTGGATTTTGTCGGCCATTTTGGATTTTTCAGAGTGAGTCTAGGGCTCATTTTTTTCAGTTTGTTCTTTAGATAGTGTGTTCAAAATTTGGTGCTTTTCCCATTTTCTGAAGTATTCTGGTGACAATCTGACTGGACTACTAGCACAAGTTTGTGCATATCAATCGTCTCAAACGGCTGATTATAATTGGAACTTGTTTGGGGTTTATTCTAAGCGACCACCTGTCGAGAATTTTAAGTCTGTCTTGGTAAAATATCATGGTAATGGTAATTGAAGGCATCGGTGAGCCTTTTTAAATGATAATTTAATACGTCGCTGTCTCTCTTTTACTACTATGACATATCTATCACAAAGTGTTCAAGTCATTTCCCTTCTTATTGGTGACATTGAAAGATTTTCGAATCCAAAATCTCTCAAATATGTCTGCAACTAGTTAAAACACGTTTCTGGGCTTGAGTCATTTTGTATTTTTAAACACTTTAGTCAATGTAATATTTGAGAGTCTTGAGCACAGACAGACCGCAGCTACAAAGATCACTTCAAATTCACTGCGTTGATCGTTGTAGTATAAACCGACTGACAGTTGGAGGTACAATGATTGGTGCAAACACAGATATCCGTTTTTTGTCTGGGAATAAAGTCTACAATGTCTTTTATTTGAGAGAATATTGTTAAAAGCGGTATGAATTTACACTGGTCAACCATTCAAAACCATCGTACTTATCAACTGTATTCTGCTAACGATTCTCCAATAAACAAATACTCTTTGTATTTGATTTCAAGCAATGGTTTAACAATACATTATTTTATTGTCAACAACTTACACGAATGACTGGATATCAAAAAGAGGCGTCTATTTTCATTATTATCAGATCAAGGTATAGTATTTCAAAAATGCCAGCGCTATTGCTCGTAGCGTATTCTATTCCCCATTAAAATGAAAGCTGTCAATCCATGAACCCGTCAACACTGCGCGGAACCACCCGCCAGAGTCGCCAGAGCCGCAAAGAAAATGGCCGCGAGTTGCCTTCTTTTACCCTACTGAGGCCATTCAAGGTATCCGACCCTCAATTGCCTTATGACCCTATATTACTTTTGTATCATTTATATAGGATGTTGTGTTCAAAAATTGAAATGTGACATTTTACCGAAATGATAGAACACACAAGTTGTTCGTGGCTTCCATAGATTGCAAAAAATGCCATTCGCGCCTGATTTCAGTAACGACAAGATCATAGATACATTTTTTTATCTGTATGAACGATGGTACTTACGGTCATTTATTTTACATAATGGTAATTGGTAGGCAATACCCTTTTAAATCATACAACACTTGAATGAGATCAACAGGCACTTAAATTTAACAATAATTTTAACATTAATGTTGATGCAGCTAACAGAGCTTTCAAAGATATCCGTACATTCGACCACAATTTTTCTAATTCCACCTCTGGTCATTTGGCTGACTTATCGAAAGACGGTTGTAGCTCAATAAAGATATACAATGTGTTTCAAACAATAGGATTGCGCTTGGCCCTCGGTTTTCACCTCTAAGATCCTGTATGTTCAATACCTCAAAATTTGTATACCCCTTACCGACATTTTAAACCCTTTATATACTACGAAGTGTTTCAGTTCATGACCAACGTAATTGCATGTATAACAACAAATACATGTGACTCTGACTATGTATAGATTTCAATACAATTTGAAACGCACTATTTAGTAGTTTGTAACTTAATGCATAGACTTCAAGTGTTAACGAGATCTCAATTGTTCTCCACGTAATATATTAGCACAATCTTACCGGAGATCGCCATTCAGCTACGATGTTCACGGAAGTATCTGAGTTATGTTTAAGGCCGGCAAATGAACGATTCAAGTGTTTTATTTAGATTACCTGATTCTGTAAAATGTAAGTATTTACATTTTTTGTCTTTATATTATAAAGAAATGTTTCGTAAGCAGCTAATCACAATTCCGTAATTATTGAAAGTATTATAAAAGGTTCAGTTTATTATTTCCGTCAAGTTCAGAAATCCTCAAATAGTCGTTTAATGTAAGACGACATCTTGAAAAAAGATAGTTAAAGGCTTTTTCAAACGCCTTTTAAAATAATATGTGGCGTGTTAATACCTAGGTAACAAGCACCTGGTGCCAAATTGCGTGTGTAATGTGTACTGGCTAATTGCCATTCAGGGTTGTGTTCAAAGTAAATGAGTTGCGCTAGTTCCGCTTTGACTGATCAATATTTATTTCTCTGAGATATAATAATAGAAACCAGTGGGGCAAACACGATTAAGATAAAAAATGTTGGATATTACCCTAAAAGTAGTTATCCTAATCTCTTCGTGTATTTATTTCCTTATATGTCTGTATAAAGCTCCCATTTTGTTTTAAGGAGTAAATATTGCAGCCAAATTCCCGAAGGGATATCCGATTAGTCTATAAATAGAATGGGAATTCACGGGGTCAACGAAATTAACAATTTGAGCTTTTGTAACTGAACAATTTATCACAAGTAAAAGCTTCAACAAGTATCTCGGTAATTATTGATTATGCTATAGTATTCAAAGACTCGGATATCTACACCAAATATAGTACACAGAGACCAGGTAAAAATTGTTCATATTCGGACATCACCCTTAAAAAATAGTATCCATCTATCAGGGCAAATATACACGTTCTCGGATATCTCCCTTATACATACTACGTATTGAGCAGGGATAATACACATGTATTCAAACATCAACCTTATATATAATTTTCATAGAGCAGCGAAAAAAATAAATATAAACGAACTGAAATAATATATACTAAAATCGTGACTCCTGATCTATGATGTGGAAAACCTTAAGAAATCGATACAGGAGCTAAAGAATGTCTTTAAACGTGAATTGATTTTTTAAAATAAAGTCATGGATAATAACACACCTTAAAGAATGAACCCTGTGACCTAAGACTTAAGCAAACACCTAATAAAGCAAGCTCGGCGGGTTTGTGGACTTGGCTGAGAATACAATATAAGTTGTCCTGTCAAGAATTAGTTTAGGTTTTATTCAGTCACCATTTTATAATAATCCAAAATGAGGGTTCCTCCGAATTTTGAACGTTTCGAATGTTTCCCTCGCATGACTAAAGTCGTGAGACACCTTTAATCAGTAATTTCGGTTATTTAGTTTGCAATCTATTCTTCCTAGCAGTAACGATTCGATTTTTAAATTTTACTGTATTTAGAACCGCCCCGACCGGCAACTTATTTAAGTTGTTTGAATTTTTCCGGTTTTTTTTTTGGATTGGTTCCCGAATGCGCAATGAATTGTAGTTTAAAACTGCAACTGCTAGTTATATTTGTTCAACTTCCGTTCTGTTTAACTTGAAATATGCTTAATATTTAATTTACATGTACATGAACGAATCCAATTGACAATATATTGTTAGATGTTAGGGGCTTTTCTGGCCTTTGTAGGGTACACATATCAGATGTAGTTTATATTTTTATTTATTTCAATCGCCGGAAAAAAAATTAAAAAAAATCCAATACAAATATCATTAATGTCTATTTAACCTACCTCTAAAATGAGAATGTACACATTGACAGGTATTTTAACAGAACTCATAAATCGATTGTAATTTTCCTTATCTTTTCTCATGATTGATGCGAATTCTTTCCGGCTATTTCATTTCTAATCGGGCTTGTCCAAATTTCAAAACCAAGGGCTTGCTGTTCAAAATCCTAATTTTGATCACTGATTATCATATGGTACTCTTGTTAAATCAGTGTTAAACATTCAAACCTATGCCACCAAAAGGTTGTAGACAAACTCGAACATGGCCAGTGACAAGCCGCAAGCAAAATAAAACAAATGTACAAAAGCATGGACCCGGGCTGTGTAACACAGATGCTTGAAAACACAAAATACTCTCCAAACCAAGAATGTCGTAGTATAAATGACTCATGCCGGCTACAATATTGACTATTACAACCGGTATAAGGAAACATATACTTGTGATGTATAAAAGTTACAGCAATCTTCGAACATCGGTAAATAGACCCTTTCAAAGAAACACCTGACCAACATAACGACTTTTTTTCGCAAAAACTGCTTAAGATTGGAATCTAGAAACAATACCTCAAGACCGCTATACAGAAAAAAGCTAGCAAATCCCCCGTTGTTTTATTATGCCGTAACTGTTCCTACTGTAGCAGAAGAAAAGGCATTCTATGCGGACCCTAGTCGATTCAAATCAGGGTAATCTAGATTTTTTTTGTCGAAACACATACATTTATTAATAATACGATGGAAACAACAGGGACAAGTCCAGTAGTCGAAAGTTCAAATATAAACCCTGGCTAGGGGCACAAGGAACAACCAATTTAGTAATTTAAAAATAATTTTAATATCGATCGTGTTGATTTTGTTTTTAGCTGTATTAAGCAATACTATTTCAGTATCCTATTCTGTCTATCAAATTATCAATACTAGTGCGCTATTATATAATAACCTGCCAAAGTAAGTTGAATCAGTACAATTATAAATTCCTCCCTGAAGCATCAACGAGTCAGGGTATAAGATTTCTTTAAACTTCAAGCAAGGAAGGGCAATGATGTAAGTATTCATTTAAACAATCAAGAAAACAAATGTTAGAAATGAACAAATATAATTTTAATCCAACACTTCTTTTTAATTTAAACAGGTTTAGTTGCCTTTCAGGCTGACTCTCGTTTTCTCGACATGTTTGAACATGGTTTCAAAACTATTTTAGTAATGAATTGCAGGATTGATGTCATTATCGGGGTATGAATGCAGATGTGCTGGTTTAAGGTTTTTAAAGTGTTGATTTAAGCTTTTAGGGTCCTGCTGACACACTACAAGCAATAACAAGATCAACGATTTTCAATTCTCATTTATATTGTTATGCGATGATTCGCGATCCAACTATATCCGAAGATGTTGCATTCATTGGATGATAATCGCAATTTCCGAAAGGCAGTTAGTTTAAGAAATGGAAGTTGATATGTAAATATATAATGTTTAACCCAATCATCTTGTACTAATAAGCACTCGTTCTATATACCGTACATCACTCATTTATGTCTGTTTGAATACATGAACATGTTTAAGTCTATCCTTGTATCACGTTACCCCTATTTATATAGCCCCATTGCAAAGTATTAGAAATAGCAGACAAGATTTACGATTTAAAACAAACTAACCCTTTGAATACACTGACTTATCTTGTTAAGCAATCAAATCAGTTGGCTTATTTTCTAACAATGCACAACACAATGAAATAAAAAGACAATTGGACATGACTTTGAAATACGAGCTCTTCTCTTTGTTACGCTCGTAAAGCAGAACAAAAACACAGCCGATATTTATATTCCTTTTAAAGAACTGAATTGCAAACATAAGTCAATTGTTGATGTTGGTTTGAATCGTCTATGATCTATATACAGTCAATATCCACCTCAAATTCCAAGCCTATCAATAGAATAATCGGAAAACTCTTCTTGAAATAAGGTTTTAAAGGCAAATAAGGAAATAACTTTTTACTGCATTATTATTATTATTATTATTATTATTATTACTTTAAAAAATATTGTTATTGTTATCTGTATCATTATTTCCATTATTATTATTATTATTATTATTATTATTATTATTATTATTATTATTATTATTATTGTTATTGTTATTATTATTATTATTATTATTATTATTATTATTATTATTATTATTATTATTATTATTATTATTATTATTATTATTGTTATTATTATTATTATTATTATTATTATTATTATTATTATTATTATTATTATTATTATTATTGTTGTTGTTATTATTATTATTGTTATTATTATTATTATTATTATTATTATTATTATTATTATTATTATTATTATTATTATTATTATTATTATTATTATTATTATTATTTTCTTAATTTGGGGAAGGGGCGGTGCTGTGTTTAAAAAGGAGGCTTGGCCAGTAATTCTTTGACATATCCACATTGATATGAGGACAATTCAGCAGAGGGTGATAAGGAATATGACCAATACACAACCGCGTGTTATACCATTATTGGGGGGGGGGGAGTCACTTATAAAATTGTAAAACTAGGTCATTAAGTAAACTGACCGCAAAATCAAGGGTATCGAATGTATAAGCATGTCCAAAATTGTTTTGCTGTTTATTGTTTTTGTTTGAAAAATAAGACTGTAGGTAAAAACACATAGTAAGTATCATCAAATGACTCTATTTATATTTAACCAGGAGTTCACATAGTGAATCCTGGTTATAAGAATGATGTACGTCATTGTACGGACGAGCGGGCGAGTGCGGGCGGACGGTTTCAAACTTACCTATGAAATATAATAACTTTAGTAAGGATTGACGTATCTTGACCAAACTATGTATATAGGAAAAGAAAATGGAGACAGTTCATGGAATTGCGTTTAGGGCCCCTAGGGTCAAGGTCACTGTAAGCAAAAATAGAAAAAAAGGTTGAGAATAAATATTCTGTTTTATTCCTGTAATATTTATTTCGCTTGCGTTTGAACTCCTTTTTGTCATTATAGCAGTCCTTATTAAACCATTTATTATTTGTTTGTTTATGTTTAGTGTTTTTCAAATATCCCACGGTCTTGTCAAATATAGAACAAGTTGTAATGAACAAAAATTTGTAAATTATTGTAATACCGTATCAATTGACTCTCTGCCCAGGGATGCGGATAAATGTAGTAATACGTCACTCTATTTCATGAGATTACCTTTAGATAATTGGAACTCTGTATTGTCAAAGATAATTTTTAGTTTGTTTGTTTTTTTTATTTGATTTTTTTTTTTTGGGAGGGGGGGCGGGGGGCAGAGGGCGTTTAATTTATATGTTTACTGGCATTCTTGCCTGTATTTATACATAATGAGAACGAAATACAAGCATGATCAGAAAATTAGTTAAATTCGTGTATAGTAAAATTATTAAATTGAAAGTTTCATAATTAAGAATAATATCATCTACGACACTTACGACCCGACTTGAGCAGAAAGTGAACTCGCTCACATTTTCATCGTTGCCTAATCTGCCGTTAGCTATAAGAAAATCCGTAGCCTGACATAAATTAAGCAAATTTCACCTACCAAAGTCAAGCACTTTATCTTTGCTTAACCGACGTAAGACAGTTTCATTATTTTGACTATTAAAAAGCTGGTTTTCAATTAGTAATTTGTCATATATAATGAAATCGTACTCATCCGAGTTGCGACAATATAGATGTATACAAAAGTATATCCAAAGTTGTCATATCTCAATATCTGATTCTATCATTTCAAAGAAATCAAAATCATTTATATTATTAGAAAGGAAAGTGGTGGTACTATTAGGAGGCCGATATGCATGACATATATAAACATCATTGTTATATAAGAAGAACAGTCTTACTGTACCCCAAATAATTCCATCTTCGCTCTAGATAACAATTGAAATATAATCCTTTAAAACCGTTTAATAATATAAAGAAATGCTACCACTATGTACATCGTCCAGAGCGTATTACTGTTTTCCGTCCGTAAATATGGTCGCAATTATAGTTCGTTATGTCCAAATTAAGATTATTATTGGAAGGAATCTAGACTTAAATTTATGTCATAATTTTGTATAAAGTTCTTCATCTACTATTTTACGTCCATGAATGTTCCAAGTTGCTATATTAATTAAATACTCCTCCTGACGTCCCTACTAGTCTCCACTGGCTGAGTGTTCGCTTAGGATCCCGTTGATGTACAAAGATTTTCCAACGACCCTCACCTCTTTGTCCTTTGCTCGTCTCATGGCGTCATAAAATGGCTTGCGGTAGCAATGCCTCGTTCCCAATGCTCTAATCTCTAAGGCGCTGTATGGTAGACAGCTCAAAAGATGCCATTTGTACCCACTCCTGCTCCTGTCCGTAGTGAATCTTCGCGATAATCGGGCGAGGTCTGTCGGTGCGTCCCTGACCGCACCGAGCCGAGCCGGGCGATACTCTGTATCGAGCTTGAATTCCCCAGGTATATCCATGGCGCTGTTGATGACGTCATATAGGGTATTCGTGCAGTCCTGTTTTTGACCAGAAGCTGCCACTGATACTTCATGGAATACCAGGTTGTCACGTATGGATTTAATTATTTCAATGTCTAAAAGTTTTTCTTCAGATTATTTTTCTTTTTGAGTTTGTAAGGATTTACACTTTTTTTGAGTGAGTAGCAACTATGTTTTGGTGTGATAAGTTCTTTTACACTTTTTTCAAATTTTGTGAAGATGAGCGGGGAAGATGTTTCCGTTTATGCGACGTGGTTGTCGATGTCCGTGACCCTTATTCCAGGTCGGCGACCTTGGCCGTAATACTGTGCATATTATTATTATTATTATTCAATTCGGTCAATGGCTTTCATTTTTGATCTTAAGTCTTCAGGCCGCTAAGCTAAACGGGGAGCACGAGAGAGGGGGGAGGGGGCTGAAAGCAGTGTGTGATCCCTCTGCGGATTGAATCGGACAATGGTGATATCACCTTTTGTTTATGTTTTCGTTTATTTACATCTTTTTTCAAAAGTTGTTTTTTTCCTTTGGAACGCATGAACACAAACACTAAAAGTTTCAATATATCCAATGTTTAGAAAATTCATGTCCATGGGGGATCTCTTATTTAAAAAAACAATGAGAGCACATGTTTCCCTGTACTTATCCATTCAAACCATGTGACACTTTATGTGTCTCCTGTGATTTTCTATGTGTTTGGATCAATTACAAGCGCCTGCCAAATAGAAGATATCGAGTGTTCATCGTAGCTAAACAAAGAAGCTGGTTAAATAGTTCTCTTGTCACTTTTATTGGGCTATCCGGGAGATGTGTGAATGAAATACTAGGTTTATGTTTTACAATTACGTATTTTACTGACTTAGCCGTTTTGGACAGAAATTGGTAGAAAATGAATACATTTCGGACCGGT
Source organism: Mya arenaria (assembly GCF_026914265.1). Lineage (NCBI taxonomy): Eukaryota > Metazoa > Mollusca > Bivalvia > Myida > Myidae > Mya > Mya arenaria. The sequence continues at coordinate 18,257,977 of NC_069138.1, forward strand.
TTTTCAACCATTTTCTGTTACTGAAATCTGTCCTGCGTGGTCAAAATCGGTCCTGATCAGCAAATTGTCTGTTATAGAAGCCCTGTTAATTATAAAGTTGCACATGAGTCTGGTTGACTTTTTTTGCTTGATTAGGCTAAAAAAAGTGTATGTTTGGCTCCGAATTGGGTTAATTATTGCAAAAATATGGCGCTTTTGGCACTGAATAGGCTTGATTAGAAATGCGCTTATTATTATTTGGCTTTGACACATAGTGGACACAAATCAGTCTGTAGTGAGTGTATGACATATATCAGTTGATGGTAGTCAAACTGTGGTTGAATGAGCTCTAGCTTGACTTTTGAAGAGCCCGTTGGGGGCTCGTTTGAAAATAAGTCGTCTTGACTGAAACCACCATAGGGATTAGAAAGGCTGCTGGGGACCTATTGTGTCTTCAAGAGACAATTTGAATTTTACGCTAATTGGGTTTCAGGCACTCAGTGGACTTATAGAAACACGTTCTAGCTTTTTAAATTCGTGAAATATACTCTTGGACCTCACTTAAATTACGATCTTACACTGAAACGAATCTTTTATTTCGTATATGCCTTCCGAGATGAGAAGTAATTTAAAAGAATAAAGTTTGCTCTGTCCCAAACCTAAAGTTACCTGAATCTGTTTTTAAACGAATCGATAGTTTATTTTTCAGCGTTGTTTTCCTAGATTGAAAAATACTTTGGATTAGTTCTCGCTCAATTGCACTTGCGTTGGATTTAACTTCGTTAGAGCCGTGTTTTAAATTACATTTTTCTGTTATAGCTGTCTATGTTTCAATGATATTTTTCACCGATTTCCTTCGGATGTATTTTCCCTTTTCAGCTATATCAACTGTTTGTCTTTCTAGTTGGATGTAACGCATTCTTTGAAATTTATTTTCCTAATGTTGCATTTTCCAATTCTGCCAGAAAGATGTTATATTATCATTTACTTGGCATTGAATTATATGAGGCCAGAGCCACAGGACACCATGTCCGTATTAATTTTTATTTGATTTTTTTTGGTAGGATAACATGCACGGTACTAATTTTCAATTTCGTCAACAATTACTAGAAGCCATTTAAATTGCATGTCTTCAAGTTTGTTTTTCATTATAAGGAAAGAAGCATCAATATTGTGTTTAAAGTTGTTAACTCGCAAAGTATCAGATTACAAAAGAGCCGATAGTTTTTATTAAATGCATTTGGCCGTTAGAATGAGTCACAACTAAAAACTAAAATAACTAAAGTTCAACCAAATTGCTAAATCAGACATCAAGTGTTTTTACAAACATTATATTCCTTTGTAGAAACAGTATGCCGAGAAATTTCAAAAAAAAGTGTAGAGGAATATTTTTCTTGAATTTGTATGAATTTTCCTCATTTCTTTTGTTTTATTTGTCAATTATTTACTGTAACACCCTGCCAAATCCAATATACTGCCGGGATCAAATCAAATGTATACATTACATGAAACACATGCCAAGAAATCCTATCCAATTTTCGATTAAGAAGGAAACCCCTGTATGCCTGCATATACCTGGATTTGGCATCATATATACAGAATATTCCAGTCAGTGGTTTTGTGCTAAGGGTTAAAGGGCTGACTTTGTATGCAATTTTTATCAGTTATCTGCTAAAAGCTAATTCATCGAAATTTAATGGCCATTACGCCCATCATGAATTGCAGGGAAGCAATGATTTTGGATATTTTTCGGAACAAACTTTCTATAGTGCATGATTCTTAGGTTTAACGCTTCATCTAATTTTAATTATATCGACACTTGTCAAACATAAAACATAAAAATCAATAGTGATTTTCTTAACAATAAAACAGTATAATTATTGATAAACTAAGCTAAGTATAAATTCCTTGATATTGTTTATAAACTATCTCATTGACAAGAGTATTTAAAAATCTAAACCACACACTTGAGTTATGTTTAAAGATTGAAAACATCAAGTACAAAATGTACTAACTATATTTCTTAACTCCGCAACATCTATCTATTTTGATATAGCACCTTTAGCTTAGATCGTGTCGTTTAATTTAACAACTTGATTACGGTATTGTTGAATAAGAGGCTATTAGGATTTGGCCGGCGTAAGAATGTATTTTGATCCAAATAGAATCACAACCCTCAGTATAAAACCGAATTTTTAAAAGGCTATTAGTTTCATTAAACATTTCGACAAACCTGTTTCCAGAATAATGTTTTGATAGTGCTCCGCCAGACGGCGGTTTTGTGAAAAGGTTTGTCGAAGTGTTTTAAGAAATTTACTCTCAATATACTCTGGTAAAAGACCGAAAACAGGGATCCGGATGCGGCGTAGACTGCGCTATGTTTCATTTAAAATGGTAAACAAACAGTGAAGTTAAACGGTTGTTTAAGCATACCATTTTCATTGACAGCTGTCATAAACATTTTAATGTTACTCATTAAAAACAACATCTTTTTATATAAGTTAATATTAAGTTTTACTAAATAGTACTCAGTAATTTTGTCTAACACTTTATACTTCTTCACGTCTTCCAAATTCTACCAAATCTTGACCCAAACTACAACAACTCCCTAGACATGATAACATGATCAAATGGTCAGATTATCTGTCAATTAGGGGTTAATGTGTAGCTGAAATTAACTCTCGTGTAGAAATGAAAAGTGGAGAATTTGGCTGGTATTTCTTGGCATGCCTTCTGTGGTAATTGTACCCTACCTTAAGACAAGGGTCAATTTGCTCTTGAGGATAAATTCCCTTAAAGTGTTTGCGTTCACACGTACGAATTCGTCCTGGGATTGATATCGTCATATAAACGACCTGTAAGATAGTAGGTTAACATATCAATGTTAATGGTTATCTACGGACATTATTGATGTTATTTTGTAAAACTGACACATGATCCGAACATCGTTACCTAAATTCAAATATAAGAACAATGAAATGTCAAAGCCATCCGATGAAAAACGTGTTTGCATAATTGTACCTATGGTCTAAATTGCATTGTTGTAGCTAACAAAGAAAGGAAATTTTTCAATAGGCTACGGTAAATGTAATCCAAAGGAATACCTTAATATGCAAACTATACACCTGTTCCAAATTTAAATACTGCAGCTTAACAGGGATTGTTTTCATCAGTCAATGTTAAACCAGTGTCCCCCACGATTGACCCAAGAGGCATAATTTGAGGTTTCGCAGATAATGCTTCATGGCGTTCAATAACGCATGAGTACGTACACACTTTCAGGGCATTCACTGACTTGAGTCATAAATAGTTAGTAGAGTGCACCCGGTGTGATGTACATCATGTACTGAATCCTGACAATCTTATCCTAAAATTCATCTCTGATGCAAATAAAGGCTTTCATTAGAAAACAGCAGAATTAAGCAATTCTATGTTTTTCTTGATTTTTAACAGATCAATTGAAACTATGTTTTGACCTACGACGCATTTGTATTTAGGTTAAGATAATATAGCTATGGCGTATATACATTGTTTTATATGGAAACCTACACACCCTATCATACGTTATTATTGAAATTTAATGATAATGTATTATTTTCATAAAATTTGAAACAGTTGACGAAACTCAAAATTTCTGGAAGTTGTTCATTGAACAAGCAGCAGTGAACATGTTGAGTGCATTATTGTTTTGATGTCATAAAATATCATAACATGTCATCATATCTTTTCGAAATCTCTATTTATGTCAGCGAAATATATTTAAAAAAATGTATACAATATAATCGAACATTTGACTCTGACATTTCCATTTTTGGTCATGATAACGTCAACTTTTCTAAAATGATTTTCCTTTAAACGAAGAAAAATAGCTATAAACATCACATATCCTCATTATTGTATTAGTTGCCTTAACAGATGATGCAGAATGTTTTTAAGTACAAACCATATTAAACAAAACTTTGGATTTCTGGAACACAAAGTGCTAAAATTGTCCTATGTCCGGCCTCCTTGGCATGTCGTCAATATATATACTTTTTAAATCTTTGTGTCTTAAACCATAAAATCCATACCCTTGATATTTGGGGTGTTGCCTCACATTGTGGCCCTTAACAAAGCTTGTTCAAAATATGTCCCACGGGTCAAATGGCCGCGCCCCTGGTGTCTATATATTTATATAGCAATATATTTGAAAATATTTTTCTTTTATCCGCAAACCACATACCTTTGATAGTTCGTATGCAGTCATATAGACATGTCTTTTTACCAAGTGTGTCAAATTATGTTCATTGGGTCAAAACTTCCTTGGCCCCAAGGATCACAAGTTTTCTATATACTTAAATAGTAAAACAGTTTTACATCTTCTTCTCTGAGACCACAAAGCTTAGGCACATGATATTTGGTATAATGCTTCATTTATTATTCAAGTTTTATTAAGATTGTTCAAATCATATCCATGGAGTCAAAAGTGAGCAACCAATGATTTCATTAGCAGCTACCATCCTCTATTACAACCAATGTCTACGTTAGCATCTAATTTCTTCATGGGCAACTAATGGCTACCTTAGCAACCAATGACTTACTAATCAGATTATTAGTTACTTGTCGAATTAACCAATGAATTTCTAAGCAACCAATGACTTCCCAAGCAACCAAAAACTTCCATAGCAAGTACATACATACATAACAACTCTTGACTTCCTTAACAACCAATGACTGCATTAGCTACCAATGTATTCATAAGCAGCCTCTAACTTTCATAGCAACCACTTAGTTCATTGCAAACAAATACGTCCTTATCATCCAATGATTACCTTAGCAATTACCTTTATATTTAGAATCAAAATCCAAAGACTACCTTATCAATAACTGACTTCCTTAGCAATCAATGACATTATTAACAGCCAATGACTTCATTAGCATTCAATAAATTCCTTAGCAACTAATGATTACATAAGCAACTACCTTCATCTTTAACAAAAATTGTCTACGTTAGCAACTAATTACTTCCTTGGAAGCCAATGGCTACATTAGCGACCAATTACTACCTGTGCAAAAACTTACTTCCTCAGCAGCCACTGACAACCTTAGCAACCTGACTTCCGTAGCAATCACTTACTCTTTTAGCAACAAATGACTTCTTTAGCCACACCAATAACTTTCCTAGCAACACATTACTTCCTAATAAACCGCTTTCTGCACTAGCAACCATTACCTTCTTTAGAAACCGTTGACCTACATGGCAAAAGTAGGATTCATTTGCAATCACATCCATATTTAGCATGGACATCCCTGACAATCAGCTGACCAGCTTTTGGATAGCCTTCCCTAGCGATATTCTTGGTTTCCCTTTAAAACGACATAACTCATGGTCAATTATCAAAATCAACAAGTAACTTCATCAGCATGCAGCATATTCGTTAGCACTCACTGACTCGTTAGTCACTTTAAGCCGGTAAACGAGTTACGAGCCATTTTTGCCATCTTGTTCTAAAAAGTCGATAATTGAATATGTGTCAGTAAATTAGTTATACGATCTTAATGAAAGTATTTACATACGTTTACTAATAAGCTTAACAACATCTGAATAAACGTTATGATTTGTTCAATATCAAAAGTTCAGTTTTAACTTGACATTGAAGCTGATGAAATATATGGTGGTGTTTTTTTTAGTAATTTTATTTTGAATAAAATAGCATGTTATTCCTTTCATGAATTGTTTCACTTATCTGATTTATATAATACCACGGCATTTTATCTATTCTATCTTGATTTTTAAAATATTTTAACGAAATCCACTAGGTCCATGAAAATACTTCGACACACTGCCAGAATATATCAAATACTAGTAATAGTGCAATGTTTACTACGAATGTCCTGTATTAAGCTCTACAAACACTTACACGAGAGACACACACTATGCGAAACAACACTGACAGACCATACATGCATTAATACATGGTATTAACGAATATGGGGGATACCGCCTTGATACGGTCAGCAAAACCAGGGCTTACTGGATGTTGAACTCGTACACATTGAGATATAAAATGATTCATCCGCTGTTCATCCACACAATATAATAACCTCTCAAAGACCATTCATTTATGAGCAGGGTAATTTTGCCGAGAAGGTTGGTAACCCAAGAGTTGCTTACACATTTACGTCTAATGTTGTTCTGATCCTTTATCTACCAGTATGTTTCATACTAAACTGCATTAATTTCTTAAACTATGATTTCGATATATAACTCTCAGACTGTAAACCCACAAGGCATTTCTATATGATTCATTTGTTTATTTTCTCACATTATTTAGAACATCCATGACATGGACCAAGCTTACTCAGCATATCTCACAATTCTGTAAAAAGCTTGACGCCAAAGAATACTCAATTAATAATTAATGATTGCACGTTTTTTCCGTAAACTTAGACTTCAATTAAGTAAATTGCATCAGAACCAGGGCTTATTCATTTTAAAGTATATGTACGAATGCTGTTTACGAAATTAATCTCGCAGTTGCAGTTGTATTATTGTGTATTAGTTTGTATGCTCAACGTTTATCCGGTTTTATTTAAACAAGATAGTCACAACATGGCTTTGAGATGCTCATGCCGTCCAAACCTTCTCTCTAAGGCTAAACATGTTGTTTCCTTTTCGGGATATCCTGCCATATAATTATCCCCCAGAAGTATAACCGGACTAGAATGATATTTCCCGGCTTTTACGCGTCGCTCTTAAACAACAATTGTTTAAAAAATATTGAAAAATAATACAATATTCGATTCATCTGATGAAAAATGTGGACAAAGTCATAATGGCATGTTAAAAGTCTTCCAAATGTCTCATGTTATGGAAGTTTAATTTAGAAAAAGATTTCCGGAATAAACTTGAAATTTTGAAACTTAATTTAACATTGTATTTTTTTCAAGGCATCTTATCACAATGCAAATGTCTTCTTTGGCCAAGAGGCCAATAAAAAAGAACAGTTATTATTCAGAGTTTTTTACCATTATTTAAATCAGATTCTATGACGATTCGGTAGTATATTACATGTTAAACAAATGAGTGAACATTTTGTTATATATGCTGTTTAAATTGAATGTACGCCGTTACCTTGAAGACGAATAGCAAACAAAGCCAAAAAAATCCACATGTACGATCTATATGTCTAAAGGATTTGCACAGCTAGGCACCTTTCTGAGTGAATCTGTACAGTTTCATATCAATTAGATCAATATTAGCCGTGAATCCATCTGGAATTTTGTATAACGTGCGATTTCAAATGTAGCACCATGAACGTGCTGCTCTAAAGTGCATTTTCCCATAATGTTCAAATAGCCATAGCTCTTTAAATACAGGTTATATATCTACATGTTGGTGCTGCTCTAAAGTGCATTCTCCATAATGTTCAAATAGCCATAGCTCTTTAAATACCAGTTATATATCTACATGTTGGTGCTGCTCTAAAGTGCATTCTCCATAATGTTCAAATGGCCATAGCTCTTTAAATACCAGTTATATATCTACATGTTGGTGCTGCTCTAAAGTGCATTCTCCATAATGTTCAAATAGCCATAGCTCTTTAAATACCAGTTATATATCTACATGTTGGTGCTGCTCTAAAGTGCGTTCTCCATAATGTTCAAATGACCATAGCTCTTTAAATACCAGTTATATATCTACATGTTGGTGCTGCTCTAAAGTGTATTCTCCATAATGTTCAAATAACCATAGCTCTTTAAATACCAGTTATATATCTACATGTTGGTGCTGCTCTAAAGTGCATTCTCCATAATGTTCAAATGACCATAGCTCTTTAAATACCAGTTATATATCTACATGTTGGTGCTGCTCTAAAGTGCATTCTCCATAATGTTCAAATGACCATAGCTCTTTAAATACCAGTTATATTTTCATGCAAAACTGCTATACGTTTAAACTACTATGTGTTTTTACATTACATTTGATATCTGTATGTCAATAAGTGCATTAAACAGCTTCGAACCAACGTTTGAATTAATATGAAAAATAAGAACGAATGAAACCAAAGTATCTTTCAAAAATAAAATAATATCATTTTTTTTAAAAACTGTAAACTGTTAATAATATTTTCAAATTTCTTATCGTTATCAGGCTATTAAAAGATGGCGGCATATAGGACATTCGCCAACCCAGAGTCCCAAAACTGGTTAAAACAGTGGAGGGCTGTTTTCATTACGAGGAAAGTCATCCTCCCTTCTGTCAAGACAAAGTCTAGCCATCTGCACACTGATATTCTACAGAAGGCATCGAATGAGCAAACTTGTCCATTAGACCATGGTCGTATATCTGACCGGCAACAAATACCTTGTCGATATCATGAAAAACTTCGAAATGAAATTAAAGCCATACACAAAAGAAAGAAACCATCATGGGGAAACGCTTCTACTGACAAATGGCGAGACTCGTTTCCTATCGCCAAGTTATTCATGCAGTCAGCTGGGTATGATGATAAATCTTCATTTGATGAAATTGACTTCAACGGACTTGCAGCCTTTATGTATAACTGCGGGAAATACACACATACTGTGGAAACACTATCTGACGAGGTAATGATATTCTTTCTTCATGAGGTTCCGAAGACAATAAAACATACACGGCTTTGGTTCTGGCTATTCACATTGGTATAAAATTAAAAATCAATTGCCAAATTTTATTTTGTTTGTTCAAATGAATTTATGCTCGATGGACAGTAACCATAAGGATGGAATGTATATTTTTTCAAAGTAAATTTAACTTTCAGACTCGGAAGTTCGTGAACAAGATCCGGCATATGCCAGACTTATGTTCAAAGGCTCTGACAGACCAGGCCACCACTGAGTGTATAGACAGCATGCTTGCGTTGCTGAACGACCCAGATTTCCAGGGAGATCCAGAAATACTGGAAGCAATCAACCAGCTAGATGAGGTAAAGTAAAACACATTAAGGTGGAATATAAATTTATAAATTTGACGAGGAGATAATAGGTTGATATGCGGACAAAATAGCGACTAATAGATAATCGATAGATACGCGAGTAAAATGACCAGAAATATTTGTACATGTAAAGTGGTTAAGGGGACAAAATAGCAACATAGTTATATAAGAAACTATGATAAACATGCAGGCAAGATAGCTTAATAGGTATGTTAAGAAATCAGAAAAATAGTGACAGAGATATATATTATGATAGACAGATGGAGAAATAAGCGACAGAGAGAAACAATAAATACAGACTGATGGACGAGTAACAGAGATACTAACTGTATGCAGATGGATCAAATAACACAGATAAACGATAATATGTGACATACAGAAATAAGATAATAAGATAGAAAATATATCGACAGAAAGAATATTAGTTAAACGGACAGACTGTGACTAAGTTCAATATTATAGCCGGATTGAAAAAGCGAACGCGATATTTATTAAGATGAAAAGATGGACACAATAGCAACATGAGAAGTAAGGAAAACAGGCCGATAATATAACATGGTGACGGAGAGGAAGTAAATTTATTAAAAGGCGACGACAGGAAAAAATGATCAGACGGGTGAATAGCGATAAAAATACCTTAGAAATATTCGTAAAGTATTTGACTCTCGGCTTATATACGGATAATTTTAAAATATATGTAGACGTTTTTAATAAACATGTATTCATTTGTACATTCTTTTTAGAAATATACACAGCAAATAAACACCGTATGTTTATGTCCAAAACGACGCGGGTAGTTCTGAACAAACAGCGTTTTCATCTCATTTTATTAACATATTTCAAAAGATCAGTTTCTTGCTTAGAGAACGTGATGAAGATGATTTTAAAAGTATTTGAAAACAATATTTAAATTTAGCTTTGGCTTCTTACAAGGTAGAGAGAGATTCCTACTTACGGACAGATAATAAGGGAGACATAAGATTGACATACAAAAGCTGGCTGAAATATACTGATTCTATCTTGTCCTAGACAGATGTCTTATGATTGCATTGTTCATAATAATCATGTCACATTTAGAACACGATATTGGTGCACCCTTTCAAATCTCGGGGTGCGTATGTTGGTGTAACAAAGCCACCACTTGGGGCGCTGATCCTTGAAAATCTTATTTCGCATCTCATTTTGATGAAAATCGGAACATGTTTTTTCGCTCTTGTAACGTATATAACATCCAAATATCGTGTTACACCATGTATTAAGCCCAGACCGCTGAATTTTAGCCACTTTCGACATGCTTCATCCCAGTTTGAGTGTTTGTAATAATCTTGGGAAATAACATATTTGTGGCTGTGACTGTAATTGATACACGTAACACACGCAACTAGTTTTAATGAGATTTTGAATTAAAATAAATGTGCTGTAACTCATGGAGTATCAACCTTATCAGGACGTAACGACCTGTAACAATCCTAGAACGCGGATTGTTTTCACGGGTTTGACATGTAACACCCATTGACATCCCCTAATGTGATAGGAAGTTACAACCTGAAGAAAGAAAACAATCCTATTTGAGGCGGTTAATGCAATTGTTATACGTATAATAAGAGTAGTAGTGTGTAACAAAGTATTGAAAAGAAGTGATTTATTTCCTCAGTGGAATATTAAGAAACGTATGTTTTGTATTTATCCCCCGCATATAGTCCGAATGCTACTAATACTGATTTAGCCATTTTATCTTGATTAGGTACTAAAAAGCTTTTTCGACCTGTAAGGCAATATATGTATGTTTTGACAACTTGAATATTCAATAATCAATAATTATTATGTGAATTGTTTGATGCCTGGTTACCTCATATTATTTGAGCATAATTTTAACTAGATCTAGAGATCAAATGATCAAACACTGTTTTCATGATGTTCTTAATTTAAATCATGTTCCTTACATATTTGTTATCAGGAAGCTATCACCTTTCCGTTTATAGGTCACTAGGCACGATCGATTATTATAATATACTTAATAAGTTATTAGTATTATATCAGAGAACTAGCTTTAATAGAAGTGGATATTTATCAAAGGTTTTGCATGAAACAACCCTCTTCAGTTTTCGGTTCTCATGTTTTATTAAGAAGTAGTGTTTTATAAGTAAATTTCTTTATTGCATCTAAGGAAAGTTTCTTTGGCTACGAAACTATTTCTTATCCGGACGAATGCAGTTTTTAATACCTAGAATATAAGAATCGAAATGAAATAACGGAAATCATCTAAATTATTGTATCATTATCGTCGTCGCCGTTATCCTATATCCGTGAAAAAGTGTCATAATAATACAAGTATGGTTAAACCGATTTTCCATTGACAAGGTTGCAATGGTTCTTGTGTGAGTAATTAAAGTGACATGTCACTCACTTACTTCGCTCGCTCACTCGCTCGCTCACTCACTCACTCACTCACTCACTCACTCACTCACTCACTCACTCACTCACTCACTCACTCACTCACTCACTCACTCACTCACTCACTCACTCACTCACTCACTCACTCACTCACTCACTCACTCACTCACTCACTCACTCACTCACTCACTCACTCACTCACTCACTCACTCACTCACTCACTCACTCACTCACTCACTCACTCACTCACTCACTCACTCACTCACTCACTCACTCACTCACTCACTCACTCACTCACTCACTCACTCACTCACTCACTCACTCACTCACTCACTCACTCACTCACTCACTCACTCACTCACTCACTCACTCACTCACTCACTCACTCACTCACTCACTCACTCACTCACTCACTCACTCACTCACTCACTCACTCACTCACTCACTCACTCACTCACTCACTCACTCACTCACTCACTCACTCACTCACTCACTCACTCACTCACTCACTCACTCACTCACTCACTCACTCACTCACTCACTCACTCACTCACTCACTCACTCACTCACTCACTCACTCACCCATCCACAAAACCCACCCACCCAAACCCACCCACCCACACACCCAAACAAATACACCCACCCACCCAATCACTCACTCACCAAATCACTCACTCACCAAATCACTCACTCACTCACTCACTCACTCACTCACTCACTCACTCACTCACTCACTCACTCACTCACTCACTCACTCACTCACTCACTCACTCACTCACTCACTCACTCACTCACTCAATCACTCACTCACTCACTCACTCACTCACTCACTCACTCACTCACTCACTCACTCACTCACTCACTCACTCACTCACTCACTCACTCACTCACTCACTCACTCACTCACTCACTCACTCACTCACTCACTCACTCACTCACTCACTCACTCACTCACTCACTCACTCACTCACTCACTCACTCACTCACTCACTCACTCACTCACTCACTCACTCACTCACTCACTCACTCACTCACTCACTCACTCACTCACTCACTCACTCACTCACTCACTCACTCACTCACTCACTCACTCACTCACTCACTCACTCACTCACTCACTCACTCACTCACTCACTCACTCACTCACTCACTCACTCACTCACTCACTCACTCACTCACTCACTCACTCACTCACTCACTCACTCACTCACTCACTCACTCACTCACTCACTCACTCACTCACTCACTCACTCACTCACTCACTCACTCACTCACTCACTCACTCACTCACTCACTCACTCACTCACTCACTCACTCACTCACTCACTCACTCACTCACTCACTCACTCACTCACTCACTCACTCACTCACTCACTCACTCACTCACTCCACCATATTCCCGGATATTAACCTCATATATCCAAAGCATTTTGTTTGATGAATTTGTTTTAGCGGTCATCCGTAGAAGTGCATTGTCTTAGAAACAAGAGTTCCAGATAAGGTTTCATATGCAATTGATTAATACTCCATACCTAAGTAATTTTTGGCGTATTCCACATATTAAATGCATATCTCGAGTGACTGAAACTACGTGGTGTTGATCTTATTGAATATCAGCATTAAAATTTAAAATACTTTGCGAAGGAATTCATGAGTAAGCGTTTACGTTTAAAATGTTAATCACTATGTCAATTTGTTTTTACAATTACATAACTAATACTCAAAAACATAGCAGGCTGAAAGTCTTTCAACGCCTTAAGCGCTTTGATTATTTCATGTAGATCATTATTTATGTTAAGGTTGGAAACATATTAAAAGTTTAAGGGCTGATGTTTAGAATATTTCACAATTTGGGCGGTTCTGAAAGCAAATGATGCAGGGTTTTACATATGGTTCAGATTTTACATATGGTACCGAAACAACTCCCTCAATATTGTGTTTAATCCATTTATTGGAATAAAAGTATGACATAAGTAGTATTCATATTACTGAGAACGTTTTGCCGTTTTGTAGTTTTTCTGAAAACATGTGTCTAACTTTTTCATATCTAACACCATAAATGATAAAAGTTTGACTTCCTTCATTGTTAGTATTGTCAAGACAACATACCTCAATTTAACAATATGAAGCCTATTTTACCACATTTCTTATGTATAAAATAGGAAAAAGAATACTTTTTCCAAAATATTTGAAAACACACATGCGACGCATTGCATCTAATATAACCAAACATTACTGTCCGAAAGTAGACTATATTTTTCCGTTGATAATGATGTGGCCAATGTTACCTCGGAACCAGGCTTTCAACAGAGGAAAACTAGTGGGGTTTTTTAAAGTTTCTAAAACACACTTGTAACTCATTGTAACTAATACAACCACATAAATCTGATTAGATTCGTGCCTTAAAACACATTGGTAACTTACTGTAAATTATGTAACAACTAACCACATAACTCTGATCAAATGCCGGCCAGAAAACACACCTTTATCTTATGTAACCAGTAATCACATAACTGACCAGATGCCGGCCAGAAAACAGACTTGTATCTCATTGTTACTAATGTAACCATATAACTCTGATCAGATGCCGGCTTGAAAATTCAATTTCTATATAGGTCTTTTTACTCAATATAACTGACGTTTCGAATGTTATTGCGTAACCAGCTATTTCACAGAGAAATAATCCATTTATAAAAAAAAACCATACTTATTCTCATTGGAACTTTGAAAATGTGCGCGGTAACAAATGTCACCACGAAACCCGATATTCCACATTTTTTTAAAAATGTTTTGCTTTTTCAGATTTACGTTGTTTCACTCTGTTACATCGCTTCCTATGTGTAAGAATAACAACAAAACATTCACAAAATCGGAATCATACTAATTGTATAGGATGTTACACTTTGTCACATGTGTTACAGTAGACATACATACGTCCCGATTGGTGTAACAATTGCAAAAACGTCAATAAGTCGTAATCATGTGCGTGATTCAGTGTGTTACACCATGTGATACCCTTGTTACGTTCATGTAACATGTGCTACAGAGGGCGGAAAAACGTCCTGACTTTTGTTACATGGTGATTCCCCATGTTGCTAGTAACAATTGCAAAAACCTCCACACATCGGTATCATATGCATGCTACAGGATAATACATATTCTTACGTCCAATTTACATTTGTTAAAAATGTAGAAAAAAGTCTCCATTTTAGAACAACAAAAAAACGTATTATTTACCTATCGTTGCAACTCGACAATGTACATATCAAGTTTAATCAACACGTCTTTAGTACGAATATCCAAAACTTAATATATTTTTGGTTCATGTGACATGTGAGGTAGAACAAGAGATTGGTGCAACAATAATCAAATCAAGGTCTACATTTGTTACAGTAATGTTATATTTTTTTCATTTAACTTTCAGTTGAAGACCAAATCTATAGATCCCAACTCGGAATTGCTGAAATATATTATTGAAGATACTACTATCAGAGGCGTTCAAGAAATAACTGAACTTGCTTCTGCTAAAGAAGGCAAATACAGCGATCGCGCAAGTGAGATAAAGGGTGACATTGAGAAACTCAGCGTTATGTTAATGTCCAGTATAGAGGAACAAGGTGCGAGTGTCATTAACGATATAAAGAAAACATCTGAGAGGGCAAAACACGAAATGAGCGAATTTATTGGATGTGAACAACAAAAGCTGATGAACGAAAGAGGAGAACAAAGGGAGGCCAAATTAACAAAAGCAAAGTCAGGTAAGACTCTTCAAAATAGCAGTCTCTGAACAATGTTTAAAGCAATCGAAGGGCATTATAGCATGTATGTTCAAAATGCACGTTTGAACTATTGTTACGAAACATTGTTCTAAGTAACAGCTTAACAGATAAGATTAAGAAATCATTTTCAGTAACGAGTACAAATAGTTTTGAAAGCAACATTTTCACCATCTGCCATTTGTTTTAATTAGATGGCGTATTTGATACATCCGTAGTCAATGGTGTTTATACGGTTGTGTTTCTACGTTTAATTAATAGATGTATAATACATGAAAAACATAAATATATGTCATTGCATGAGGCATAGTTAGTTATGCATATATAATTGAAAAAGTTTCAAGTATAACAGTTGCTCAAATACAGATGTTACAGTGTACATTTAGAAATGATTATGCTTGCCATTATTATATATTGTCCAAGCTTGAAAGCATAACCGAGATTTTAAATCATACGCATACTTTCTAAATTCAGCTTAATACATGAAGTTGGGTGTCAGGGAACAAGATCAGAATGCACAGACCATTTCCTCACATGAACAAAGCACAATATATAAAAGCTTATAATTCCCATAGATTCACGTTCAACAATAAACAAACTATCATTTATAAGCATATAAGGTTAATGAATACAAATGTTACAGATGATACGTACGTATTTTCAGCAGTCAAATCCATTATTTAAGGAAAGGACTTAACTAAGGATAATGTTCATTGGAAAATAATCAGTGGATACAAAGTCGCGGTAATCAAGATTTTATTCTTCTTCTTTTTCGAAACAAACCTTGACCTGACGCCTAATTATTCGTTCAAAGTTACGTCAATGACAAGTTTAACTAGACCGGTGTAATACTAGAATATACGTGATGGTTGTATATTCGAAACGTGCTCAGGTTTGTGATAAAATTTTATCTTCAATGGTTAAACCGTATGGTTATGGTCTATATAACATATATTCTTTTGGTTTAGAAAAAAAACATTTTGCCTAAATAAGAAGAAAAATATTTGCTTCACCATTTGTTACATTGATATAACTACAACATCAATTTCGTAAGAATATTACAAAAGGACGTTTTTCTAAAATCAAATAGGACGTTGAGGTTCGGTGTGAACAAGATATTATTGATTGAACACCGAGCGAGACGTAATACCGGTTTCAAGAAAAACGTCTAATTATAATATTCCTTTTATTATATGACACATTCGCTAAATTCCATATATTAACATACATGTTGAAGTACCAATACGTGAAACAGAAGTATTTTACAAACTATAGCTAATTGAAATAAAAATAGAATGTACAGCGTATTCCATCTTCATCTTAGGTTTTAAAATGCAAAATTTGTCCGATAGTATATATCTTACACAGTCATTATTACCATCCTTCCAAACTAGACGTCAGTAGTAAATCATCAATATTTGACGCATGCCATTACTCGTTTTACAATTCATACCATTAACTTAAGATCAAGGTCACAGTAAAGGTAAATCGGCAATCATTCCAATGTGGCCAAATTGGAGGAAATGGGGACGTTCATTGCCGATTTAAACCGATAGCAAAACACCGTAAGCACCGTAATGTAATGGCTCATGTGATAATGACGTCATCAGTATGCCAGATACATACTGTAAACGTCAGACAAGATTGAAAAGTCGTTCTAACGCGGACATATTAATAATTATTAAACTGATTAATCATTTCCAACACGAAACTGTTATTGTAAAAGATCAGCCTGCATGATATGCCCATGTGCTATTTATGTGTTGGTTACTATGACAGTTGATGAGATTTTATTTTTATTCCAAGAAACATATTTATCATGTTTTTGAGCGGTGCGTTTTTTTATTAAGCTTCGCTGTACATTTATCTTAAAATTCACATATATTTGCATGGTTAAAAAGACAAGTGAGCATTTTAATTTTATGGCGCCCAAAGGGAGATATATAAGAGTCGCACTGTCCTTTGGTCCCCATTTATTACTCTTATTTGCTTAGATGTAACTTACGCAATTTAAGGTGGAACGCGACTATGATTTGTTTTTTCGAGTATCTGTCTGAAAATTGGTAAACGAATAGAAGAGCATATGCCCAGTTAGGGACTGTTTTTACATTTTCAATATTCGGAACAGTTTTGAATCTACGAGTCTTCAAAATATGCCACTGACGTCAATTTTGAGACGTCTCTCATATCTTTGCGTTCCAGCTACAATAACCGAGAGTTTCACCATTTCTTCGTTTACAGCTATGAAATTTCAACGTCAAGTACGTCTTGTGAAAACGTTCACGCTCAAATATTTTTCTTCCTCTTGTTGAACGTTATTATTTCTAAATTCGTCTTTAACGTCATTTTTCGCGGGAAAAACGGCGTCGTGTTTCGCTGAAAAAAGTGTGCCTTTCTTTAATTCTTGAAAAAACTACTCGTTTAATTTTTGATTTTTTTAAATACATGTATTCAATGTTTTATTACAAATCGCCTGATATCAAGAAAAGCGTACCTCACCGACTTCGTTTTTTGCGCAGTATCAAAACATCTAACCCCTATACCTGTTTCCTTTTCAATACGTAGTGTATTTAAACGTTAGCATGACGTTAATCGAATTATTTTTGTTTATTAAATGGAAAGATTAAAAATCTAAGAGTGTCTGATCAGTTTTATGTTAGGGATATTTGTTATTGTTGTTGTAAAGAATATCTAATTCCACACAAGACGGGCGCTGAATAACCAGCTTTATAAATCAATGACTTAAATCTGGTGGCTATTTTAATGAGAGGCTTTCTTAATTATTAAGCAATCTCATTTGCCGAATTATAATATTTTGATAATACACATCAATAATCGTTCCAGTTACTATGCTATGAGCTGTGACTATGCTGATTAGTGCTCTGTTTTTTTATATATACATCTACATCTATAACACAACAATAAACGGTTCTACTACTTTATTAGTTACCAATTTCTTTAATAAGTATCAGTAAAGATCTGCAGTTATAAGGCTCTTAACTAAGCAAAAGCATAGTAAATCCAGTGTGTGATAATCATTTTATACACAAAATATAACTAACAAACCAAAAAAATGGTAATCGACAGAAATCTGCATTGTAATAAGCACAAACGGATCCCGGAAGTAGAGGGTTGCAGCCCCCACCCCCACCCCTACATAAAATCATCCAAGTTTTCTTCTGTATGTCACTATCGGAGATATAAAATACGCGACTATAGAGCTCAGTGTTTTGAATCTAAGTTTGTGTACGCGTGCGTGCGAGCGTGTGTGCATACATGCCTGCGTGTGAGAGCGAACATGTGTGTGGGAGCGTGGGATGTGCGTGTGCGCGTGCGTGTGTATGGGCGTGCGTATGATCGTTTGTGTATGTGTGTGTGTATGTGTGTGCACGCAGCGCGCGTGCGTGTGTGTGTGTGTGTGTGTGTGTGTGTGTGTGCGTGCGTGCGTGCGTGCGTGAGTGAGTGAGTGAGTGAGTGAGTGAGTGAGTGAGTGAGTGAGTGAGTGAGTGAGTGAGTGAGTGAGTGAGTGAGTGAGTGAGTGAGTGAGTGAGTGAGTGAGTGAGTGAGTGAGTGAGTGAGTGAGTGAGTGAGTGAGTGAGTGAGTGAGTGAGCGAGCGAGCGAGCGAGCGAGCGAGCGAGCGAGCGTGCGTGCGTGCGTGCGTGCGTGTTTGTGTGTGTGCGAGAGCGCGAGCGCGTGCGCATATATGCATGCGTGTGCGCGCGTGCTTGAGTGTGGGATGGTGCGTTTTTACGCGTGCTTGCGTACGTGACTTTATTGTTCGTTTTGTGCGTGAGTTTGTATGTAAGCAATAACAACCCTTAACAAAATGAGCTTTTAGTAACTATTTAAAGATGCACACTTACTCTCCGATCTGAACACAACTCAATATCTTAATTTTCCCCATGGCTGGACATATTCATAATATATCCAAATTTGATAGACATAGTACAAAAATAACATTATATACAATAATAGTACAGTCTAAAATTATAGCATATTGGTGTCAAAATATTTATTTAGGTAGGATATAGCTATATACATGTATAAGTATAAATAAAAAGCTTATATTCTACATGCAAATGAAATAAGTCTATTTGACTTCCATGATAGTAAGGTCGTATTTGATCTGACGCTTGGATGCAGAAATCTTGTCGAAAACAAAGGTTCTTATGAGAAATACCGAGTTGATTTGAGATTTACATTATGAGATTAGAGTAGACCACATTAAATATTTTAGCATTCACCAATGATTTAATGTTTTTGCGCATTCTGTTATTAAACACGCGGTCAAAATCTGGTAACCAGTATTTAATATTTTCCATAAATGCATAATTAAGTAAAAAGTTAAAGTTTTATTAGACAAAATTGAACTTGTTATACATGTTTATGCATGGATTTTGGATAAGCATGTCACTTTAACTATAGTTCATATATAGTCAGTGCTTTAATGATTTAATAATGTTAACTAGTCGAAATTCAACAGAGAAAACAATGTCGAATTATTAATTTAACTAAAATTAACAACAACTGTTATATGTTATTGATCACTAATATGTTATTCAAAACTAAGCTCTTATTAGCGTAAATAATAGTTCGATTAACGTCATGTTAAACGTTTTATAACAATACGTAATGAAAAAGAACAGGTATAGGGGTTAGATTATTTGATACTGCGCAAAAACGAAGTCGGTGAGGTACCCTTTTCTTGATATCAGGCGATTTGTAATAAAAAAAAATGAATACATGTATTTAAAAAAATCAAAAATTAAACGAGCAGTTTTTTCAATAATTAAAGAAATGCGCACTTTTTTCAGCGAAACACGACGCCGTTTATGCTCTTCTATTCGTATACCAATTTTCAGACAGTAACTCAAAAAAATTCATAGTCGCGTTCCACCTTACCGAAATGTACAACAGTATGGGAATGTAGTTGTGCATAAAATTTGTGATTTCGTCATGTTTTACTTCAATCAATCTTCACACAGACTTGTAGAGCACAATTAGAAGTCTTTTGTTGAAATATGTTTGATTCTAATGAAATACAACTTTTTAATTTGTATCAGTTATTAGACAATATACTAATAGTGTCCATATAATATCCCCAATCAGGGACATTTATCTCTTTCCTAATCGATGACTACCTTGTTACTATTAACAAAGATGTTACAGGTCTTGTTTACTGGGCAATGTTAATTAATTAAATCACGCGTTGTGTTATTCATAATCCCACATAATTAATGTTATACCAATGCAAGTACTTGTTCTTATTATATATCAAATTATCAAATTATTCATTATACAAATAGACATGTAACAATAATAACAAGGGTAAACATTTGTCTTTTATTACATTCTAACAGCTTCGAGTACCATAAACATCGTGAGTGCTATTTCTCATTTCTTATTTTGAAGTATCTTACACGAAATATAATCATTTTCCAGATTTACACCAACAGTTGCTAAATTATTACCAGACAAAGTCTCTCACAATGAACGTTCGATTGAACATCGATGCAGCCGTAGAAGACATTTATGAAAAGCCCACACTTATATTGAAGAACAGGAAAGACAAAGATGGTAAAGTAAAAGATAAAGAGATATCAGAAATAAATGATATGTTTCTGAACGAAAATGGCACGGTGGCTAAAACAGTATTCGTGGTGGGCGAACCGGGCAAGGGCAAGTCCTCGCTCTGTAAAAAATTTGTCCATGGCTGGTGCGAACTGCACAAAGATGGAAATGAGAAGACAAAAACAGACAACATCTTAAGTCAATTTGGGTTCTTATTCTACATAAGGCTACGGGAGGCTGCTGATCAATGCAAAATCAAAGATATGATATTACTCTGTTTGATTGAACGGATTCATTCAGATGATCCAATGTCAAGAGAATTGTTAACAGAGATTTTGAAATCAGAATGTTGCCTTCTGCTGCTTGATGGCTTAGACGAGTGGACACATTGTAGCAAATGTACCAATGATGAACGAATTCCTCATGTTGAAACAAGTTGGGTGAACTGTACAACATTAATAACAACACGACCATACAAACTAGCGGAGCTGAAAGTGAACCTCTCACAACTCGGCAACCATGTGCAGTTAGAGGGCATTCAGTCACCTGAGGAACTTGTTCGGAGAGTACTTGAGGAGTTCGAGAAATATCAAGAAAAAAAACGTCCAAATACCTGCGTTGAAGAGCTAAAAGTTAAAGGTCTGTGGCATTTCAGCGGTGTTCCAATCGTGCTTGTTCAAATTGTTTGGCTCTGGTACAGAGACAAGCTAAAGGCAAACATGTCTCTGACTGAAGTTTACGAGAAAATAATAGAGGAAAGGTGGAGTGAAATGAACGACAAGCACAATATAGAGGAAAACGATATTCCAGAGGAATTTCTTGATTCTTTGAGTAAATTAGCTTTCAATAAACTGTTTTCAGCAAATGAGGATGATTCCATTGTTTTCGGCATTGCAAAGGATCAGTTAGAGAAAAAGTACCAACGATTGTCTCTTGAATCTGGCATCATGTCCTGTAGTAGTAAACTAGGTGAAAGATTTGCGTCTTACCAATTTTTGCACAAAACGCTTCAAGAATACTTGTCAGCATTGTATTTGACAAAAAGCAGCAGATCAGATCTGATCAAGCATTGTCAACACATTCAGGAAGTGTATAGACATAACAGGAGAGAAGGTGTGTTAAGCATGCGTCAGATGTTCCTGTTTATATGCGGCATGAATACAACTGCTGCTGAAATGTTTTCGAAGTCATTGAATGAACTATTTACTTACTGCATAGAAAGAACCGGGTTTTCAAAGTACGAAGCAATGTATTTTCAGGATATGATACAACAAGGCTATAAAGAAGCGGAGAAAAACGAGCACACCGGAGTGGAGATCCACCTGCAGCATGTCGTCCTCGAGAATCGTCCTTATAAACACAAGTCATTGTTGGAAAATTGCTTGGATAAAAGAAAACCCACTCTTGTTTCATTATATATAGAAGAGGAAAGCGACCTTTCCTCGTTGTTGCAGGACAAGAATGATTCAAGAGTTTTAGATTTAGAGATTTGCAATAATCTAAAAGTTGTTGCCTTAAATAATGTTCCATATGAAGATATCAACAAACTGAACTGGAATGGATTAATAGAATGCAAAATACGGTTGTGCTGTCGTGGACCAGCAAATAAACTGGTAACTTCAATTCTGTCCTCAGATGTAACATGTTTGAAAACACTCAAAATAGAATGGATTGGTTGGGAGCCTAAAGCCCAGGAAATTTTCTCCAAACTCCAACACATTGAAGATCTAGACGTAACATGGTACAACACTCTGCCAAATGATTCCAATTTTGAACTTGATATTCGACATCTCGAACAACTCAACCAACTCTCCTTAAACGGACTTGCTTTCTCTGACGTTTTTATTCCACATATGCTCAATTTCCAAAAGTTAGAGGTCGTGTTTAGCACACAGCAAAGAGCACCACGGTTAATGGCGGGGTTACTAGCACAAAGCGATGATTCACTCAGTCCAAATCTGGTAAGCACAGTTACTATCGTTAATATTGAAATGATTTCATAACACTAACTGAAATAAAAATTTGGATCTACGTATACTTTAACCTCTAACCATTTTATTTATTCATCTTATCATAGGAAATGTGAAATTCAAGCAACGCGTCTAAAATGAAAACAATGAAAATGCCATAACAATAGTTTCAATATCAATTCGCCTTGATTATGCATCCCGGTCTGACAACGGATATTGCTTAAAAACTCGTTTTAATATCAGTTCGTCTTGATTAAGCATCACAACCTGACAACGGATATTGCCATAACACTCGTTTCAATATCTGTTCGACTTGATATAGCAGCACGGCCTGACAACGGATATTACCATAACACTCGTTTCAATATCAGTTCGACTTGATTTAGCATCACGCCCTGACAACGGATATTGCCATAACACTCGTTTTAATATCAGTTCGACTTGATATAGCAGCACGGCCTGACAACGGATATTGCCATAACACTCGTTTCAATATCAGTTCGCATTGATTTAGCATCACGACCTGACAACGAATATTACCATAGCACTCGTTTTGATATCAGTTCGTCATGATTTAGCATCACGACCTGACAACGGATATTGCCATAACACTCGTTTTAATATCAGTTCGACTTGATTAAGCATCATAACCTGACAACGGATATTGCCTAAACACTCGTTTTGATATCAATTCGACTTGATTAAGCAACTCGGCCTGACAACGGATATTGCCATAACACTCGTTTTATTATCAGTTAGACTTGATTTAGCATCACGACATGACAACGGATATTGCCATAACACTCGTTTCAATATCAGTTCAACTTGATATAGCAGCACGGCCTGACAACGGATATTACCATAACATTCGCTTTAATATCAGTTTGACTTGATTTAGCATCACGACCTGACAACGGATAATGCCATAACACTCGTTTTAATATCAGTTCGACTTGATATAGCAGCACGGCCTGACAACGGATATTGCCATAACGCTCGTTTCAATATCAGTTCGCATTGATTCAGCATCACGACCTGACAACGGATATTGCCATAACACTCGTTTTAATATCAGTTCCTCTTGATTTAGCATAACGACCTGACAACGGATATTGCCATAACATTCGTCTTAATATCAGTTCGTCTTGATTTAGCATCACGACCTGACAAAGGATATTGCCATAACACTCGTTTCAATATCAGTTCGACTTCATTAAGCATCACGACCTCACAACGGATATTGCCATAACACTCGTTTCAATATCAGTTCGACTTGATTGAGCATCACGACCTGACAACGGATATTGCCATAACACTCGTTTTAATATCAGTTCGACTTGATTAAGCAGCACGGCCTGACAACGGATATTGCCATAACACTCGTTTCAATATCAGTTCGCATTGATTTAGCATCACGACCTGACAGCGGATATTGCCATAACACTCTTTTTCATATCAGTTCTTCTTGATTTAGCATCACGACCTGACAACGGATATTGCCATAATACTCGTTTTGATATCAGTTCGTCTTGATTTAGCATCACGACCTGACAACGAATATTGCCATAACACTCATTATAATACCAGTTTGACTTGATTAAGCATCACGACCTGACAACGGATATTGCCATAACCCTCATTTTGATATCAATTCGACTTGATATAGCAACACGGCCTGACAACGGATATTGCCATAACACTCGTTTCAATATCAGTTCGACTTGATTGAGCATCACGACCTGACAACGGATATTGCCATAACACTCTTTTTCATATCAGTTCTTCTTGATTTAGCATCACGACCTGACAACGGATATTGCCATAATACTCGTTTTGATATCAGTTCGTCTTGATTTAGCATCACGACCTGACAACGAATATTGCTATAACACTCATTTTAATACAAGTTCGACTTGATTAAGCATCACGACCTGACAACGGATATTGCCATAACCCTCATTTTGATATCAATTCGACTTGATTAAGCAACACGGCCTGACAACGGATATTGCCATAACACTCGTTTTAATATCAGTTCGCCTTGATATAGCAGCACGACCTGACAACGGATATTGCCATAACACTCGTTTTGATATCAATTCGGCTTGATTAAGCATCACGGCCTGACAACGGATATTGCCATAAAACTCGTTTTAATATCAGTTTGCCTCGGTATAGCAGCACGGCCTGACAACGGATATTGCCATAAAATATCAGTTCGCCTTGATTTAGCACCACGACCTGACAACGGATATTGCCAGAACACTCGTTTTAATATCAGTTCGCCTTGATTTAGCACCACGGCCTGACAACGGATATTGCCATAACACTCGTTTTAATATCAGTTTGCCTTGATTAAGCAGCACGGCCTTACAACGGATATTGCCTAAACACTCGTTTCAATTTCTGTTCGCCTTGATTTAGCAGCACGGCCTGACAACAGATATTGCCATAACACTCGTTTTAATATCAGATCGCCTTGATTTAGCATCACGACCTGACAACGGATATTGCCTAAACACTCGTTTTAATATCTGTTCGCCTTGATTTAGCAGCATGGCATGACAGCGGATATTGCCATCACACTCGTTTTAATATCAGTTCGACTTGATTTAGCAGCACGGCCTGACAACGGATATTGCCATAACACTCGTTTCAATATCAGTTCGTCTTGATTTAGCAGCACGACCTGACAACGGATATTGCCATAACACTCGTTTTAATATCAGTTCGCCTTGATTTAGCAGCACGGCCTTACAACGGATATTGCCATAACACCCGTTTTAATATCAGTTCGCCTTTATATAACAGCACGGCCTGACAACAGATATTGCCATAACACTCGTTTTAATATCTGTTTTCCTTGATTTAGCAGCACGGCCTGACAACGGATATTGCCATAACACTCGTTTTAATATCAGATCGACTTGATTTAGCAGCACGGCCTTACAACGGATATTGCCATAACACCCGTTTTAATATCAGTTCGCCTTTATATAGCAGCACGGCCTGACAACAGGTATTGCCATAACACTCGTTTTAATATCTGTTCGCCTTGATTTAGCAGCACGGTCTGACAACAAATATTGCCATAACACTCGTTTTAATATCAGTACGCCTTGATTTAGCAGCACGTCCTGACAACAGATATTGCCATAACACTCGTTTTAATATCAGTTCGCCTTGATTTAGCAGCACGGCCTGACAACGGATATTGCCATAGCACTCGTTTTAATATCAGTTCGACTTGATTTAGCACCACGACCTGACAACGGATATTGCCATAACACTCGTCTTAATATCAGTTCGCCTTGATATAGCAGCACGACCTGACAACAGATATTGCCATAACACTCGTTTTAATATCAGTTCGCCTTGATTTAGCAGCACGGCCTAACAACGGATATTGCCATCACACTCGTTTTAATATCTGTTCGTCTTGATTTAGCAGCACGGCCTGACAGCGGATATTGCCATCACACTCGTCTTAATATCAGTTCGCCTTGATTTAGCAGCACGGCCTGACAGCGGATATTGCCATCACACTCGTTTTAATATCAGTTCGCCTTGATATAGCAGCACGGCCTGACAACAGATATTGCCATAACACTCGTTTTAATATCAGTTCGCCTTGATTTAGCAGCACGGCCTAACAACGGATATTGCCATCACACTCGTTTTAATATCTGTTCGTCTTGATTTAGCAGCACGACCTGACAACAGATATTGCCATAACACTCGTTTTAATATCAGTTCGCCTTGATTTAGCAGCACGGCCTGACAGCGGATATTGCCATCACACTCGTTTTAATATCAGTTCGCCTTGATATAGCAGCACGACCTGACAACAGATATTGCCATAACACTCGTTTTAATATCAGTTCGCCTTGATTTAGCAGCACGGCCTAACAACGGATATTGCCATCACACTCGTTTTAATATCTGTTCGTCTTGATTGAGCAGCACGGCCTGACAGCGGATATTGCCATCACACTCGTCTTAATATCAGTTCGCCTTGATTTAGCAGCACGGCCTGACAGCGGATATTGCCATCACACTCGTTTTAATATCAGTTCGCCTTGATATAGCAGCACGGCCTAACAACGGATATTGCCTCAACACTCGTTTTAATATCTGTTCGTCTTGATTTAGCAGCACGGCCTGACAGCGGATATTGCCATCACACTCGTTTTAATATCAGTTCGCCTTGATTTAGCAGCACGGCCTGACAGCGGATATTGCCATCACACTCGTTTCAATATCAGTTCGTCTTGATTTAGCAGCACGGCCTGACAGCGGATATTGCCATCACACTCGTTTTAATATCAGTTCGTCTTGATTTAGCAGCACGGCCTGACAACGGATATTGACATAATACTCGTTTTAATATTAGTTCGACTTGATTTAGCAGCACGGCCTGACAACAGATATTGCCATCACACTCGTTTTAATATCTGTTCGCCTTGATTTAGCAGCACGGCCATACAACGGATATTGCCACCACACTCGTTTTAATATCAGTTCGACTTGATTTATCAGCACGGCCTTACAATGGTTTAACATCGGTTTACATCATTAACCTGACAGCAAAATGAAGTTGTTATTGTATTTTTAGACTGAATTACTTGATCGACATATGGTCCTTATAGCTGGTGCTTCTTTAGCTTAACAATAGTCATGCTTGTATATCGATGTATGCGTATAGGAAGAATGTTCAACAATTATCGATCGAATGTCTATGCCATTGTTGTGAAACTTTACATACCATTAGCGATTGATCATAACGCTGATGGCGATGGTGATTGCTGTGATGTTCTTTTTGACACTTGTAAGACGCTGACTAGCTGTATGTTTATATTGTTGCTGTTGTTGTTGTTTTCGTTATTAGTGTTGTTGTTGTTGATTTATTGTAAATCTTGTTGTTGCTGCTGATGAATTTAATCATCACACTCACTGTCTCCAGCCATTGCAAGCTTCATTAATGTTTTGAGAAATATAATATTTTAGAATGTTCATAAATTGTCCAACAGACGAATATATTATTATCCGATTCAGGAGTAAATCAAATCGTTTCAGCTGGATAGGTACCCAGGTAACCGCGGGTATGGTACGCGAGTACCCAATAATAGACGAAAACAAACAAGATATGTTATAGAATTACTGGATTCTTAACGGAATACATCGTGTATTTACTTATCAATGATGCGTTTTCAGCGTTGTCAGTTGTATTCATTAACAATACAATATTTACAAATGCAGCATGATACTCCATCAAACCTAGCCAAAATAAATTGTATTAAACATGAATTTGAACTTGAAAGTTATTTACTCAATGCTAAGAAATATAAATATAGAGCAGCTCTCTCAGAATTGTATCACATTGTTATATGGGGGATTCCCCCAGTCATTAGGTATGTCCACATATGTCCGAATCGAGTGTGTGGTGACGGAAGTAGAAATCTAATGACCATTATTCAGAAATGTCCTTATGAACAATAGTAACCATATAGTTTCAGTTGATGTGGTTTTCATTCGCAACTAACAAAAAATGAATTCGGTAATGAAAGTTCCCTTATTTTGGAACACGTACGAGTATGCGCGAATGTAATGGAGAAAGCAGTTTTTCGTTTACGCCTTGTTTATTGAGTTCGAATGGAATGTACCTTATGTTCTTTAATATCACAAGAAAGGCACTTAGTAAGCAGTAGTGAAACTGGTAGTGCATCACATCGTTACAAATGCAAAAATATGTGAGACGATTGGTCTGTGAGTACTGCAAACTATTAGTGAAATCCACTCTGTGTTCTGCAGATGGAACAGTGCATAACGATGTATTCCACGGTTGTATATTTGTACGAGTGGGTGATGTATAGATTATTTTGAAGTCCATGGATGTTGCAATAGTCTTTTCTACATTGCTTTCGTATTGGTAATCATTCACAGCTTACATATATAGATAAACAAAGTAAAAAGACTGATGAAAAATAATATTCGGAGACATTAAGGAAGGTTAAGAGGAATTATTTGCCTTTTTAATGTATTTCCAAAATTTTCGAGGTGCTCAAAAATGACTTTTTTTCTTTCCTGTACAATAAAATATTTAAAGCTTTGCTTTTGATTTGAAAAAAAAATCAAGCGTTTATATACTATTTATTATTTTCATAAATACTATTATGATCAAAATCAAACCAAGGCACCTTTTTGGTAATTCTATTTCCGGTAAATTCTCTACCGCAAAAAGTTTTTCCCAAACAGCTGAAATATAACACATACTTTTGTCATATATTAACCAATTATTGATTGCTTCAGTACATTTGAAGATATGTGCTCTTACTTTCAAATAAACAGTACTACAATTAATACAGTTGTTTTATTTTACCGAAATGGATGCATAAATATCGAAAGCAATGGTTAGTTTAAACTTTTTTAATTTTACAACGATTGTGAAACAAGCTATTGCACCTTATATTTATCACTCTCGATGGCGCGATGTTGCGCGAGAGTGTGGCTTACGTTGTGGTGGAAACCGGAGTACCCGGAGAAAACCCACTTGTCCGGTTTGGTGACCACTTTTCTAAACTCACATAAGCCAAGGCCGTGAATCGAACCCGCTATCATCTGCGCTAATCGGACAACCAAAAAAATAATCCTTATTAAGGATACCGTGTTTTTTTAAAGAAAGGTGAATTAGACACGGTATCTTAACAAAGCAATAATGATATTTTACCAAATATATTGCATATTTTAACATTGTAGCAACGTTAGTTGTCGCACCAACGCTAAATGTCGCATTTGAGGTTATATGTCGCAAGGCTGACTCTCAATGTCGCAACCAACGCTAAATGTCGCACTTGACGTTATATGTCGCAAGGCTGACTCTCAATGTCGAAACCAACGCTAAATGTCGCACTTGACGTTATATGTCGCAAGGCTGACTCTCAATGTCGCAACCAACGCTAAATGTCGCACTTGACGTTATATGTCGCAAGGCTGACTCTCAATGTCGCAACCAACGCTAAATGTCGCAATGACGTTATATATCGCAAGGCTGACTCTCAATGTCGCAACCAACGCTAAATGTCGCACTTGACGTTATATGTCGCAATGCTGACTCTCAATGTCGCAACCAACGCTAAATGTCGCACTTGACGTTATATGTCGCAATGCTGACTCTCAATGTCGCAACCAACGCTAAATGTCGCACTTGACGTTATATGTCGCAAGGCTGACTCTCAATGTCGCAACCAACGCTTAATGTCGCACTTGACGTTATATGTCGCAATGCTGACTCTCAATGTCGCAACCAACGCTAAATGTCGCACTTGACGTTATATGTCGCAAGGCTGACTCTCAATGTCGCAACCAACGCTAAATGTCGCACTTGACGTTAAATGTCGCAAGGCTGACTCTCAATGTCGCAACCAACGCTAAATGTCGCACTTGACGTTATATGTCGCAAGGCTGACTCTCAATGTCGCAACCAACGCTAATTGTCTCACTTGACGTTATATGTCGCAATGCTGACTCTCAATGTCGCAACCAACGCTTAATGTCGCACTTGACGTTATATGTCGCAATGCTGACTCTCAATGTCGCAACCAACGCTAAATGTCGCACTTGACGTTATATGTCGCAATGCTGACTCTCAATGTCGCAACCAACGCTAAATGTCGCACTTGACGTTATATGTCGCAATGCTGACTCTCAATGTCGCAACCAACGCTAAATGTCGCACTTGACGTTGTTAGTCGCAAGGCTGACTCTCAATGTCGCACCAACGCTAAATGTCGCACTTGACGGTATATGCTGCAATGCTGACTCTCAATGTCGCAATCAACGCTAAATGTCGCACTTGACGTTATATGTCGCAATGCTGACTCTCAATGTCGCAGCAACGCTAAATGTCGCACTTGACGTTATATGTCGCAATGCTGACTCTCAATGTCGCACCTAACGCTAAATATCGCACTTGACGTTATATGTCGCAAGGCTGACTCGCAATGTTGCAACCAACGCTAAATATCGCACTTGACGTTATATGTCGCAAGGCTGACTCTCAATGTCGCAACCAACGCCAAATGTCGCACTTGACGTTATATGTCGCAAGGCTGACTCTCAATGTCGCAACCAACGCTAAATGTCGCACTTGACGTTATATGTCGCAACCAACGCTAAATGTCGCACTTGACGTTATATGTCGCAAGGCTGACTCTCAATGTCGAAACTAACGCTAAATATCGCACTTGACGTTATATGTCGCAACCAACGCTAAATGTCGCACTTGACGTTATATGTCGCAAGGCTGACTCTCAATGTTGCAACCAACGCTAAATATCGCACTTGACGTTATATGTCGCAAGGCTGACTCTCAATCTCGCAACCAACTTTAAATGTCGCACTTGACGTTAAATGTCGCAAGGCTGACTCTCAATGTCGCAACCAACGCTAAATGTCGCACTTGACGTTGTATGTCGCAAGGCTGACTCTCAATGTTGCAAGCAACGCTAAATGTCGCACTTGACGTTATATGTCGCAAGGCTGACTCGCAATGTTGCAACCAACGCTAAATATCGCACTTGACGTTATATGTCGCAAGGCTGACTCTCAATGTCGCAACCAACGCCAAATGTCGCACTTGACGTTATATGTCGCAAGGCTGACTCTCAATGTCGCAACCAACGCTAAATGTCGCACTTGACGATATATGTCGCAACCAACGCTAAATGTCGCACTTGACGTTATATGTCGCAAGGCTGACTCTCAATGTCGAAACTAACGCTAAATGTCGCACTTGACGTTATATGTCGCAATGCTGACTCTCAATGTTGCAACCAACGCTAAATATCGCACTTGACGTTATATGTCGCAAGGCTGAATCTCAATGTCGCAACCAACGCCAAATGTCGCACTTGACGTTATATGTCGCAAGGCTGACTCTCAATGTTGCAACCAACGCTAAATGTCGCACTTGACGTTATATGTCGCAAGGCTGACTCTCAATGTCGAAACTAACGCTAAATATCGCACTTAACGTTATATGTCGCAACCAACGCTAAATGTCGCACTTGACGTTATATGTCGCAAGGCTGACTCTCAATGTTGCAACCAACGCTTAATGTTTCACTTGACGTTATATGTCGCAAGGCTGACTCTCAATGTCGCAACCAACTCTAAATGTCGCACTTGACATTATATGTCGCAAGGCTGACTCACAATGTCGCAACCAACGCTAAATGTCGCACTTGACGTTATATGTCGCAAAGCTGACTCTCAATGTTGCAAGTAACGCTAAATGTCTCACTTGACGTTATATGTCGCAAGGCTGACTCTCAATGTCGCAACCAACTCTAAATGTCGCACTTGACATTATATGTCGCAAGTCCGACTCACAATGTCGCAACCAACGCTAAATGTCGCACTTGACGTTATATGTCGCAAGGCTGACTCTCAATGTCGCACCAACGCTAAATTTCGCACTTGACGTTATATGTCGCAACCAACGCTAAATGTCGCACTTGACGTTATATGTCGCAACCAACGCTAAATGTCGCACTTGACGTTATATGTTGCAAGGCTGACTCTCAATGTCGAAACAAACGCTTAATGTCGCACTTGACGTTATATTTCGCGAGGCTGATGCTCAATGTTGCAACCAACGCTAAATATCGCACTTGACGTTATATGTCGCAAGGGTGACTCTCAATGTTGCAGCCAACGTTAAATGTCGCACTTGACGTTATATGTCGCAAGGCTGACTCTCAATGTCGAAACTAACGCTAAATATCGCACTTGACGTTATATGTCGCAAGGCTGACTCTCAATGTTGCAACTAACGCTAAATATCGCACTTGACGTTATATGTCGCAAGGCTGACTCGCAATGTTGCAACCAACGCTAAATATCGCACTTGACGTTATATGTCGCAAGGCTGACTCTCAATGTCGCAACCAACGCCAAATGTCGCACTTGACGTTATATGTCGCAAGGCTGACTCTCAATGTCGAAACTAACGCTAAATATTGCACTTGACGTTATATGTCGCAAGGCTGACTCTCAATGTCGCAACCAACTCTAAATGTCGCACTTGACGTTATATGTCTCAAGGCTGACCCTCAATGTCGCAACCAACGCTAAATGTCGCACTTGACGTTACATGTCGCAAGTCTGACTCTCAATGTCGCACCAACGCTAAATTTCGCACTTGACGTTATATGTCGCAACCAACGCTAAATATCGCACTTGACGTTATATGTCGCTAGGCTGACTCTCAATGTCGCAACCAACGCTAAATGTCGCACTTGACGTTATATGTCGCAAGGCTGACTCTTAATGTCGCACCAACGCTAAATTTCGCACTTGACGTTATATGTCGCAACCAACGCTAAATGTCGCACTTGACGTTATATGTCGCAAGGCTGACTCTCAATGTCGCAACCAACGCTAAATGTCGCACTTGACGTTATTTGTCACAAGGCTGACTTTTAATGTCGCAACCAACGCTAAATATCGCACTTGACGTTATATGTCGCAAGGCTGACTCTCAATGTTGCAACCAACGCTAAATGTCGCACTTGACGTTATATGTCGCAAGGCTGACTCTCAATGTTGCAACCAACGCTAAATGTCGCACTTGACGTTATATGTCGCAAAACCGACTAACGTTATATGTCGCATTTGCAACGCCAAATGTCGCAAAAAAGTGTGCTGCCGATATATGTAGCAACATCAACGATTAATTTCGCACTCCTTTATAAGCGGCAATTAATAATTAATTGGATTTATTTGTTTTAAGCTCTTGACAACTGTAAAGTCAAAACATTATATAAGTGTTGTATGTGGCAATAAAAGACTGAAATAGTAAAAAATCCACATTTTAATCGTATGGTATGCCTAGTTCATCCGACTCATTCTATTTTAAGTCATGGCCCCTGAAGTAGTGAAAAAATACCCATTTTTACACGGAAATGGGCTAAAAAGGAAAGACAGTAAAGAACGATTTTTTTTACCAGACCTGAAATATTTGTATTTTTTATCTAACGCTATTTTCGACATCAATGTAAGTTAAATATTAGACAACATAGGTTCAACACCAGAAAAGCGTCAGAAATGTGAAAACATTATTGGAAAATATTTATTTCATACATTTGCACTTTGTATTGTATATATGCTAAAATATATAACGTAAACCATTGTTGTTGTTTTTGTGAAAAGCTACGTGATGTCATTGTTAATAAAACTGTACACTATCAGTTGATAAAATTTATAAGCAAATGTGTAATAATAAAGTAAAAAGTGGTGAATAAACGGTAAATACAATAGTTATTTATTTGTTATACATAAGGCCACCGGCCCAAAATAAAAATCTATAATGCTCAAAGAGTGATGTATATTTTATGTAATGCATGCACAATAAATAATGAAATGTAAGTTAAACTAAAAACAGTTGTACATGTAACAACGTATAATTAAATTTTACAGCGTATGTCTGTTCACATGTGTATACCAACATTAAAAACATTCTATGGATAGCCACATATTGTGATTGGTATACAATAATAACCTTTGTGACTTATTTATAAGCTAATACATATGTAGA
Organism: Mya arenaria; assembly: GCF_026914265.1. Taxonomy (NCBI): domain Eukaryota; kingdom Metazoa; phylum Mollusca; class Bivalvia; order Myida; family Myidae; genus Mya; species Mya arenaria. Next base: position 18,292,221 of record NC_069138.1, read on the forward strand.
AAGTTATTAGTGCAGGAATAGAAATAGTAACTGGCACGGAATAAGTAAATTCTGGTGAAGTAATATCACTATAGTCCATTTCGTTAGTGTGCGAATCCTTATCGTTAATACTAGACCTGGTATCGCTTATGTGAGAGACCATATCGTTAGTGTGCGAATTCATGAACATCATGAGGCGCATTCGGCTCTACAATCTCCGTGTTTCTCTCGGCTTTTTTTATTTCAAATTATTAGCTAACGGAAATAAAGTTATTGAAGGAAAATCTTCGACCAGTATGACAATTACGAAAGTGGAAAGCGAGATTTTGAAACTTTAAGGGCATATTATTATAAAACAATAAATAGTTATGTCGCACGGTTTCCTGTTATGTATAAATGTCTATCAAATTTTAATGCAGCTTAGATGCCCAAACGTGCTTATACTGTTATCGGCACCCATTTAGGTGGTTAAACTAAAACAAATTGACCATGAAAGGTGTTATACAGCAATGAAAGCCTCAGGAAATTTATTCCGTTAAGTTAAGAACTTGAAATAAAAAGAAACACGGAGATTGCAGAGCCAAATGCACCTCATGATATTTTTGATTTTCATAATTTTTGCTACTAAACAGGCAAAAACAGGTTCCCAAAATCCTATTTTGTCAACGTCTCGCCGCCATCTTGCAGCTCAGATTCAAAATCCTCCCCTAAACCGTTGCAGATTTGAAATACGTGTAACCCCTGGTCCCTGGTCTGCTGTAGTGAATGAACAGTGGTTGTATACCCCCCATTTTTAGTTAAACCAAATACTATGTATATTTATCTTCTTGGTTTAAATAAGATCTTCAACTTGGTATCGAATATTTTGATGATATTATTTTGTCAAATGATTTTTTTTTATCTAACTCCATTCTCAGTGAGCAAGAAAAATGCAGAAAAGAAAACCTCAGATCGGCATGATATTTTTTTCCAGTGTCCTCAATATGAGAGTATAACGACGAACAATCTTTTAAATTGGTCGGGTGGTCAGAGATGTCAATTTCATTTTATCATCTAATGCATACCTATGAGACGTGTACTATTCAGTAAACAGGTATCATACTTTGTTTCACAAAGAATGACTTCGCTTGAATATAATAGATAAAACACTCAAGAGAGAAGGGTGACACTATTAGTTTTTAGTTGTAAACATTGATTATGCTGTATTATTGGCCGGAGGCCTTTATTTATAATAAAACTGAGTTAAGTTCAGTTGTGAACGTAACAAAGCATTGTGGGTATTCAATTTTTTTCGAACGAAGTCTACTAGACTGTGTCATTTAATGTGCAAAACACGATTAAAAAAGATGACTTTGAAACGTTCCAGCACCACCGATGTTGTGGTTGTGTCCATGAAAGAAAAAGTAAATGTGTTTGCTTTTCGTAACTATGGAATGTACATAACCTTAAAGTAATATAATTTTCACATTAACACTTGTTCTTTTCACTCGTAAAATATTTAATGTAAATCACTTCTCTGTAAGATATACTCCATTTCTATTTGAACAAACATCCTCCATCTCTCATACCGGTCGTACCCGGTTCATCCAGGTTAACCCTGGCTCACTGTTCCAGGATACTTCAGGGGCTGTAAATAGATCAGTCATACCACACATGAATGTTTATAAAGGATTGCGACATTTAGCGTTGATGTGGCGACATAGAGCTGCAGTACACTTTTTTGCGTCATTTAACGTTATGCTCCAGTCAATTGTAACCACGGCGGTTTTGTTTTGCTCCGAAAATACCGAGGACTGGGCCTTACTTAGGTATCCCGGGGTGCGGGGGCATTTGGCGGGGATTTTACCAGCAGTCTGTTCCCACAGGGCGGGGATTTTACCCGGGATTAGCTTGACCGAAAACCAAAGTTCCCGCTCTTCCCCGAACCTGAGGTGCCGTGGTTACAAGTGACTGGTTGCATTACAGATTCGACATATAACGTAAGTCGATTTCGCGACCTTACGCATTTATTGCGACATTTAGCGACAGTCTTGCGACATATAACGGAAAGTGTTACATTTAGCGCTGGTGGAACATTTAACGTTGATACAATCATAATTACGTCCGTTGGGACGGTTATCTGCAATCTGACTTTAATCTCGTAAACCAACATATCGTTCATGGTGTATTTTGGTATTTAGTCCGAGAGCTCACCCCGCGTGATTTTAGGGGACATGTCAAATACACAATATCGCGATCACTATATTTACAAACATTTTTTATAAGTTATAGTGATTGAACATGCTGAATGATACCATTGTCTCAAAGAATGGTGAATAAATGGCCATAAAAGCGTACGTCGACTGTCCACATATGATATGTACAATTGGATCTAGTATTGCTTTTACATACATTTGGCACGTGGCTGATTCAAAAAACATGGCTGACATTTGACCCTCGTGCATCCAGTGTCCCTTCCTCGGCGCTGCTTTATCACGCCTACTAAAGCTCCACCACGCATCGGTGGTGCAAAGAAAATGATCTGTCGACCTATCCGTGGTGCAGCTGTGCCTTTTGTTGAACTTTTATTGTTTTGGAGTCTGTTACTATGTTGATGCTAGAAAAAATCTTTGTGATAATAATTATGTTACATTTGGATACACTCGACTAAATTTAGGGTTGAGCCTTAATTATACCAACACTTTTATTTTGAGAGTAACAGCCTCAAAAATACTAAAATTCTAAATCACTTTAGGCTTTTCACTGCGGAAAATGGTTGAATATACGGAAAAGAACGGTCCCGTACATCTTGAATACACGGGCGTGTTCGGACCCGTACACGAATACGTATACGGAACACCACGTGTACGGACTTCCGTATATCCATCCCCGTACCCGTGGATATACGGAGTTATCATTGTATATATAAAAATATTTTTTTATTTCTTTCACGTGTTTTTGAAGAACACATATTTTTAGCATAGCATTTTTTTGCCAAAAATATATGTATGGATGTACGGAGCCCGTACACCCGCATGTTCAGGATGGATATACGGACCCGGTACATGCAACGTGTACGGGATGAATATACGGACCCTGTACATGCAACGTGTACGGGATGAATATACGGACCCCGTACACGCAACGTGTACGGGATGAATATACTGAGCTTGTACACGCAACGTGTACGGGATGGATATACGGACCCCGTACATGCAACGTGTACGGGATGAATATACGGACCCCGTACAGGCAACGTGTACGGGATGGAGATAGGACTCCGTACACGCAACGTGTACGGGATGGATATACGGACCCGTACACGCAAAATGTACGGGATTGGAATACGGACCCCGTACACGGATGAATGTACGGACCTTATACGGGATGGACAAAGAAATGGTTTGACCGTGTCCGACACAAATGATTAGAAATAACAAATACATGCTGTTTTTTATAAAACATTATTTATAGACATAGGAAAAACTACTATTTATATAAATTCATAAGATTTAAAATTATCATGTTTGAGTAATCAATGTTTAATGTCATTCTATATCTGCCTTAACATAATCATTTCATTGTGGCATTTGCTCAAACAAAATGTTGTATGATTAAAATTCCACTGTCTTGTCAAACAACAATTTATACAGGCTGTTAAAATAAACATCCAGAAAACATTACACAACTAATATGAGTTCCATTCCGCGATTTCTTGGTTTCAGGCAATAGGTCAAATTGCGCACGGACGTCAGGTCACTGAAAAAAGAAATTATACAGACACAATAAGCTTATGGCGTACAAATATTTGAAATGCAGATTTGATATAATACAGCAATATGGCAAATTCATCACCATGAAGTCAGAAAACCCCGTGACAGAAAAAACATTAGAAAATGTGACACAACCTATATATGTCTAAGTCTAGACTTGTTAAAAATGCACTCTCAAAGCATTAAAAACTGTAATCTTTGGCAGTTTTTTTAGCAATTTACTATGATCTTTGTGCTTGAATTGAAGTAATTTATACAAAAGTTAGCTAAATCTGAGACAAACTATTTTATGTCAAAACGGTCAATCTGAGAGAGTGCAACTCTAAAAAAACAACCAGTCCATTCCCAGATGTGATGATAATACATAAACATAAATCTGTGTTGTACATGACATTTCTATGAACAATTGTCAATATATGCCAACTAATATTTAATCAAAGTAAATTTAATACATAGTTTGTATTAATTCATAAAGGCATACATATTTATTATCTTGTTTCCCCTCAAAATTGTACCAGCGAGCCAAAATTTTCTAATGTCAAAATGTCAAACCTTTTAGATTGCCATCTTTATTCTGATGTGCATTTATTCTAATTAAAAGATATTTTAAGCTCACAATGCTGTACCTTAATTCAAATACCAAACCCACATTTCATCAGAATTAAAGTTTATCCGGTTGTTCAATGGTTCACGTTCGAATGATAAATACCTATGCACAGTTCACAGACATAATAACTAACTAATAATCGGTGTCCCATCAAAAAATAAATAACAATTATATCTTATAATATGCTAGCTCGTAGTCTTACCACATTATTGTTGGGTGTTCTTCCTTGTTGATATTTGGCTTATGTAATGACACAGATGATATCGATTCTCGCGCTTTCTGCATCCCGCTGTAACAATTGGCTATTGATTATACGCTCTTGATTGGTTTAATGACCTAATGATCTTAATATTGGCTGAAACTTACGCATTTCTTGAAAATTTAAACTAAATATTGAAATTGTTTTATTTATTATTATTATTATTATTATTATTATTATTATTATTATTATTATTATTATTATTATTGTTATATCAACGTTAATTGAAATTATTATAGTCGCATAAATATGCACAGCAAAAAAATAAAAAATGATGTTGTATGGCTACAAACCAAATTAAGCTGATTCTGAGACAAAACGTAAATAGGTAAAAATTGTCAAATTTAAGAGAGTGCAACTTTACAGATAGGGCATCTATATTGTAACTCCCTCATACTAATGGGTAGGTTAGAGTCAACCGCTATCAATGAAAATCATGCAAACTTGAAATTAATAATTAGTGTTCTTTATTTTAAGTATTCAGTCTAATTTCTTTAAAAACAGATGCCTCTTATTTTATATATATATATATATATATATATATATATATATATATATATATATATATATATATATATATATATATATATATATATATATATTTATTTATTTATTTATTTATTTATTTATTAAACACAATTTAAGTCGTGATGGCGTCACGGCGGGGTCAAGCCATAATGCAGCCAATAGGCGCGGGCAGACCTTGATAAACTCAAATAAACAAAACAAATTCAGTAGTATATTATAATACGTTGTTTTTTTCTAAATATTTATTACAAATGAGTTCTTTATGATTTAGAGAAATATTAAACAAATAACGATAGCCAAAAACACTGACATTCACACAATAACATTGATTTTGACTTCCTCTGCATTTTTTTTACATACTAGTACATAATAATAAATGAGTATTAAAACTGCACTCTCACAGATTGACCGTTTTGACTACTTTTTTGTCTTGGAATGAGCAATTTTTTGAGGAATTCAATGATATAAGACTGCTGACAAATGATCAGATCACAATTGTTCATTTTTAGGTTTGAAAATGGATGTTTTATGGCTAAAAGCGTTACAATAATACTAACGTTTAAAAAAAAAATATTTCGGCAGTTTTCAAAACAATTGAGAACTGTTATACTGTGAGGTGTCTTATATGACTGAAATGAATGCATTGATGCCAAATTCATCAAAGGAGACCAAACTTAAAAAAAGTGTTAAAATTGTCAATCTTTAAAGAGCATCTTTATTTCAACTTCCTCATACCCCTCATACCAAAGGGAGGATTAGGGTAAACTGCTTTTAATAAAATGAAGTTCATAATAGGAATCAAACTATGAAGAAAGTAAGCTAGCAGTTAGAGCCATTTTCAATAAAATTAAGATTAAAACAAATATGGTTTCTTCAAAATTACAACTTGCAATTTAATAAAATGCAATTAGAAAACTTGAAATTAATGAATATTTTTGTTGTGTTTAATAAGTAATCCGTCTCTTTTGACGCCTTATCTTATATATGATCTTATTTTATCAGCACTCATCAAAGCAGATGTCACAGATAATATAAAATCGTTTGAGTACAATTATATTATTATATTTATTGACTTATTTTATTTATTTATTTATTTATTTATTTATTTATTTATTTATTTATTTATTTATTTATTTATTTATTTATTTATTTATTTATTTATTTATTTATTCATTCATTCATTCATTCATTCATTCATTCATTCATTCATTCATTCATTCATTCATTCATTCATTCATTCATTCATTCATTCATTCATTCATTCATTCATTCATCTATCTATCTATCTATCTATCTATCTATCTATCTATCTATCTATCTATCTATCTATCTATCTATCTATCTATCTATCTATCTATCTATCTATCTATCTATCTATCTATCTATCTATCTATCTATCTATCTATCTATCTATCTATCTATCTATCTATCTATCTATCTATCTATCTATCTATCTATCTATCTATCTATCTATCTATCTATCTATCTATCTATCTATCTATCTATCTATCTATTTATTTATTTATTTATTTATTTACCATTATTCAATTCATGCCTAATATGATAATAATATTTTCCGCAGCTTGTCGATGAAATTAATTGATAATTTTAATAATTCGTGTTTCGTAAACCCACTGGCCATGTGGTTATGTAAACAAATGATCTCCGCGTGACATGCACTAATTGAAAAGGCCATAAAAGTATCCGGGAAACAGACAGTGATGACACTTTTTAAATATATTAGGGGCCACCTTTCAATATAAAAAAAAACATATATTAGTTATGCACCCAATTTCTTCGGTCACCCATAAATTGAAACAGTCATCTGTGGGCTTATCTGAAAAATGTATTAGTTAATTATTACGATTTACTAGAAGTGATATAGCCTTATGTGTTTATATATACGAGGGAACCGATGTTTCGAACGACCCGATTTTCAATTCTCCAGTCTGTTATGAAATATCTTTCAGTGTATTTTAGGTTTGAAATCGTCTGCTTACTATGGCACCGATTATGTGTTGCGTTGTGGAAATCGCTTATATGTTCAAAGGCTGTCGTATACTATATGTATACTAAACATAAATTTTAAAAGAAATATCAATAAATTAATAGAAATTTTTAGTTTTACAAAATTGCCATATTGCAAATCAAAGTGAAAAGAAGGAATTATTTTCATTGATTCCGATGTTGGATCGACATGGTACTGTTTATTCATATTCTTATTATGAACCGAGGACCGAGGATATTGCTCGACTGCTCGACATAATTAGGTTTCGATGCAGCGTGGGTATATTTTATATGAAAATAGAAGGAAAAAGTTCGGGACCAAGCTCCGACCTCGAGGGAACGCCGGTTCTCGAAAGACCGCTTGTTAGAGGGAACGCAGTTTCACTGAAAGTCCTAACATTTAGGAGTGAACCCCTCCACTCATAACCTATATGCCCCATTGTTCCGTTTTGTACCTGTATATTTGCGAACATCCATAATATACGGGATTTGTACACGCCAGTATATTCATCATGTACGGGAAACTAAACATTCCCGGGCCCTAGCCGTGAATTAATCCATCCAGCATTGTCGAATTCAATTATTTTGTATCATATAGATGTCATTGTAATTTCTTCAACGGCTGTTAAAACACATAAAAGCGTTAATATTTCTACAAAATGCGACTCCTGTTACTCTGAAACACGGAAAAACGAATAAGTCAATGGTATATGTAATAAATGTTGATCGTATCATATAGCTGTCAAATGTAACACCACTCAGCATTGTCAAATCTTATTCTTCTGTATCATAAAGATGTCGCTTTAATTTCATCAAACTTAAGGCTGTTAGAACCAAAAAAGCGTTTACAATTTCTAAAAAACGTGACTTTTACTTACATATTCCTGTTTCTCTGCAAGTCAATGGTATAAGTGTTGTTCATACATGTATCATATATTCTGGCAAATGAATGAACAAGTAACCTTACTTGATTTCACAATTCAACACTAAACAGCATTGGGTGTACGGGAAACAGTACATTTCCGTATATCTATAGTGTACGGGAATTCTTACTTTTCCGTACACTCAGCGTGTACAGGAACTTGTATATTTCCGTACATCCATAATATACGGGAAATGTAAAATCCCGTCTATTCATCGTTCACGGGAATGGTTTAATCCCGTACTGTCAAAGTGTACGGAAGAGCATGAATTCCCGTTCACTCAATATTTTTCGGAGACCATACATGTTCGTCCGTTCAAGATATACGGAGATGTACGGTGCCGTATATTCATCAAAATATTTTTAGTACTAGCCGTAAATCAACCCTACCAGCATTGCCGAATCTCATTTTTTATCATTAACATGTCGCTTTAATTTCATCAAAGAAGAACATAATTTCCCGTATTTTCAACATACGGAGACCGTACATGCCGTACACTCAAGATATACGGAAATGTACAGTGCAGTACATACATCAAAATAGTTTAAGTACTAGTCGTTAGTCAATCAACTCAGTATAGTCCAATTTACTAGTATTTATTTGTTACCATTCAGACCCTTTCTAATTTCATCAAAAGCTGTCGAAACCCATTAAAGCATACAATTTTCGACGAAGGTGATTTTTACTGACACCATCCTGTTTTTCTACGAAACTGTGATTTTTTTAAGTCAATGGTATAAATGTCGTTCATATCATGTATGCTACCAAATTAAACACCGAAATACCTTAATTGATTACAGAATTCATTTTTTACTTATAACACTGATGTACGGGTTAGTACACGCCCGTAAAACGAATCCCGTATACTCAAGATATGCGAGTTTTATGAATATACGGGTCCGAACACACCCGTATATTCAACATCCCGTACACTTACCGTACACGTTGGGTGTACGGGTTTCAGTACATTCCCGTATATTCAACCATTTTTCGCAGTGTTTAATCCAGTAAAAACCTTTCTAGTTCTCAATACCCTGGGTTACCCTAAACACGTTTTTGTTTTGTTTTTGCCTTTTGTCTCTTAATTTGTAAATGTATTTTAGGTAATTTAACATCAATGCTTATTGTTTTCGCAAAAATCGTATGATTTGTTAATTGTATATATTAAAAATGCTTTATCATCACATAATACACAGTAATAAACAGGAGCGAAATTTTAAAATCATGCACGTGATAGTGGTTCTATACATAGATGAAGTTTTTCTCTCGGATTGTTTATTTGTATACCGGGGTAGACTAGTTTACAGTTTGTGGCCAAGAGAGGATAACAATGTAGAATTGTCAATTCCATCTAAACGAAATAAATTAAAAAGATTCATTGAATTACAGTGATCAATGAAACAAATTTTAAATTGTGAAATGGAAAGTTTAAAAGTCGTATTACAGGGGGAGAGACATAAAAAGTCATGCAAATATTAAGTGAAAACAAACAAACAAAATGGTGGACGGCGGATTTGTAAGGAATAGTATCTACTTTTGCTTGGTAGGTAAACTTTCTCTATACATTTTGAAAAAGGTATACGTCTATTATGTGGCGAAAAACATACTTTCCGATCGGCACCTTAGTTTGGTATCATAACTCTAAGATAGACAGTTATTGAACAGATTGTGGGTAACGATGCGATGTTTACAAATAAACGTGTTGATTTTATCCACAATATTTCGTATTTTCCCGGTAAATATGGCGATTTTGTGCATGTTGTAACTGTGCTTACATGTATAGCTTCTTATTTTCAAAGTTGATGGTTATCACTTGACTTAACACAATATCTGACCGATTTTATGTTCCTTGATCCCCATGTTGTTTATTACAAGCACAATACTAGCATTTTGGAGTAGCAGGCAAAGGAAGGTACCAGAGTCTGTATTTTTCCTTACAAATCCGCCATTTTGCTTGCACTGAAATATTTTTCTCACTTAATGAGAGGAAAATAGCCTCAAACTCCTAATCCTAAAAAAAAAAGAAATCCCAGCGTCTATACCATTTAAAAGGGACTCGCTCATGTTGTTGCGTGATTGGTTGATTGACATTATCACGTCATCTTAAAAAAGGTCAAAATTTTCTTCACATATGTATAAATGCTGGTTGCATGGTGGTGACTGTGTCGGTTTTCTTAATTTTTCTTGACCTGCGCGGTGTGGGTTCGCACCACTTTACCCCCAAAATACTTTTTGTGTACTAATAATGATGCAATAAGTGTTTCAGATGCATTACCGGGAACAAATTTTTGGTCCAAAAAATGAGGGAGTCCCTTTAACGCGGAACTGATCTGTGAAAAGGTTAATAAAATCCTTTCTGTTAAGATTGTTTACTAAAACGTTGATGTGACAAAGTCAGTGCAGTGAATGGAGTAAGGGAAGTAACTTAGATTTCTTTAAACTGTCATTGACTTGTGTCAATTACTTCCATAAATAGAATCACTAATAGTATACATGTATGTGGATATGTTGCGACTTTTATATACAGGTTGGTTGTGTTAATCATTTATTGTTGTTTTGTTCATAGCCGTGCTTTTTCATGTAAGAAACGAGCTGTTGCTTAACGTCTTAGTATTTATTGATACAAATGATTACATTTGAAGTTTAATTGAATTGAATACGAGTTCTTTCTGAGCTCGTGGGGCTGATTTCTTTTCCAGTAGTATTATTGTGTTACTTACTACGTAAATGATTTAATGTATCATTTTTGGTATTTCTTGTATAACTGAAAATTTAGTTTTATATTCTGCGGCCTGTGGTAATTATAAAGGCGCATGTATTGTCGTCTTAATTCATTGAAAGGTGCACTATCACAGATAAACCGTTTTGACAACTTTTTTATTTTATTGTCTTTGAGCGAGCCAATTTTTGCAAAAAACACCAAAACCAGTCATATAAGACTGCTGATAAAATATTAGATCGCAGATTTTTATATTTTAGTTCAAAAAATGATTTTTTTTATATATTTTTCTTTCCATAAAACATTAATTTTAATACGAAAATATGAACATCTGTGATCTGATCATTTTTAAGTAATCTTTTATCATTTGTTTGCAGATATTTACGCAAAAATTTGCTCTTTCCAAGTCAAGAATTAAAAAAAAAGTTGTAAAAACGGTATATCTGTGAGAGTGCAGCTTTAAGGGTCAATATTTACTTCCTGTCAGTCTCTATTGGCAGTTTAAGCACAGTCCTTGAATTATAGGTGTGCTTTTGCTAACACATGCGGATCAAGGGGGGTTTGCACAACCGCCCCCCCCCCCCCCTAAAACGTCCAAGTATACTTTTTACGCGTAAAATTCTTCATTTCGGACTAAAAATTGTTACTTGCCAACCATGACTTCAATCCAAATACATTTCGGTTCTGAGGGAGGGGTGCAAATCAAAAGTGTACGCACCCTCTGACATTGAATTCTGGATCTACCCCTGGTATTTTTATGTTAGTGAGTGTGCAATCACACTGTATCTTGTAAATGCACTGATGATGATTTGTTTTAAATGTCATCCGAGTTTAACTCGTATTGTTTAAGCTGTATGATTCCAGGTTATTCATTTATTTGTAAATATCAAGTTTTATGATACATGTAATAAATGCGTTCTATATAATTTTTACTGTGTTAGTTTTAACGGTTTTTTTAATTTTTACTGTACAAGATATTCAATTTTTGATATCCAATGTCCAATGTTTTGCCGACACGACATTCATTCTGTTCATGTTCAAAATTAAATGTCGCGCTAGTGCGACTTTCATTTTTAATGTCTTTTGTCAAATGTCGTATATTTAGCTTAATTCAAACAACTCTTTTCATTTATACTCTGATTTCCCCAAATGTAGCTCAGCCCATGCAGGTAAAATTCAGTATTTACGTTCCATTGTTAGCGTTTGTTGATCTATCAGCTGTAAAGGGTTGTTTCCTTAAATAAACCTCTTTAGCTTTAGCAGCACCCGTGTTGCCTCTATCAAATATCGGTACAATAATATCCTTTCCACAGAATATTCCCCTTTGGCAGTGACGTAGCTACATAGAGGCATTGGCGGTCTGCGCCTGCAACGTTTTCGAAAAATGACAAATTAAAATAACCCTAGAATGCAATAAAGCGGCTTTAACACTTATAACAAATTTTGAACAATAGCAAGTTTGGTGTTTAATTATAAGTACGTGCAGAGTGTATTTCTCGATTTTATTGTAACCGTTGCAAATATAATTAAGTGTGTAATGTACTGGCAAATTCCCTAAACTCACATAGAACCATCACGCCTAAAATATTTAGGCTAAGCTACGCCCTTGTTTACTATGCATTGTATTGTATTTATGAATAAAGCGTGTGAAATGATTCAAAATAAATCTTTGAACATTTCCGCTACAATTTTATTTATGCCAGGGCTCTTCGAGTTATTAATATTTGAAGAGACAGTATTTTTATTCAGTGCCGTTAAAGGTTTGACAAATTGTTTGTTTTTGTGTGCTACCATGTGTGTTTGTTGTTGTTGTTGTTGGTGGTGGTGGTGGTGGTGGTGTTGGTGTTGTGGGGAGATAGGTTTGTTGACTCGGGTATGATGCTCTATTTTCCTGATTTTTATTGTGTATTTTTTTATATATTATTGAAGTATTCTGGCACTTTGAACCTCGTTAAATTGTGGCGCTTTGTGGCATTTAATCCTTGTTTTACATATGGTTTGACATTGCCTTTGAATAATTGTCTCCATGAGTCTCTGAAAGGTCGTTTGAGATCTTTGGAAAAGCTCTCAGGGAAGTTGTATTAATACGTTGCGTCATACATGTAGGTGTTATTTTCATGATTTTTAAAAGTAATAATTTCGTAATCTTTGATTTTTTTAATTAAAATATATGATATCTGTTATTTATGAAAGTTCTTTGCTTCATTGTGCAGGGATATATAGCATATGATGCACGTGAAGTTAGCGGCCAAGCAACGTGGAGTAAGCGGCATAGCGAACAAGCGGACGGAAGTCAGCGGCCTGGCAGCCTAGCGACGTGAACTTGGCGGCCTAGCGGCCTATTTTTTCCTCTATTTTAAAGGCATTGTTGATGCATTTTCTTGGAAAACAATGGTTAATCAATGTTTTTATTCATACTTTAACATAGCGGCCTAAAATGGTTTTCTTTTTCAAAGCATTTTTGTATGCTATGCATATGCATTAAAACAATGATACATTTACTGTTATAATGCAGTTCGGCGGCCTAACGGCGTGAAGTTAGCGGCCAAGCGACCTAGCGGCCTAAACTTTGTTTCCATTTTAAAGCATTTTTACATGCACTTGGTCGAGTTTTGGAGAAAATGCAGATATTCGCTAAAGGATGTTGATTTGTGAAAGAAACCATAAATTTATCATTGTTTTAGAAGAAAAAGCATGTATAGGTGCTTTAAAATAGGAAACCATTTAGGCCGCTAGGCCGCAAACTTCACGCCGCTACGCCGCTGAAGTGCTTGATCGACTTTTTTGAAAACATGTTAAAAATCGCTTCAGATTGATATTTTTGCGCATTAAACAGTTAATATATCATTTTAGAAGTAAAGGCATGTAAACATGCTTTGGAAAAGGATGCCATTTTAGGCCGCTAGGCCGCTAGGCCGCTAACGTCACACCGTTAGACCGTTTAAGTGCTTGATCGACTGTTTTTGAAATGAGTTGATAATCGCTTCAAATTGATAATTTGAGCATAAAAACTGAACATATATTATTGTTTAAAAAGAACTGGCAACTTTACGGCGCTAGGCCGCTAACTTCACGCCGCCAGGCCACTAACATCACGAAGCTGGGCCTCCAGGCCGCTAACTTCACACCGCTAGGTCGCTAGGCCGCCAATTTACGCCGCCAGGCCGCCAGACCGCTATGCCGCTACATTCACGCCGCTAGGCCGCGAACTTCACGCCACTAGGCCGCTAAGCCGCCAAATTCACGCCGCTAGGCCGCCAGGCCGCAATGCTGCTATGCCGCTAGCTTTACGCCGCTAGGCCGCTTACTTCACGTACATTACCATATGTGAAAAACAACAACTTTCTTTTATAAAACTGCAAAGTTAATAGAGGTGTTTATGATTACTATTAGCAAATGAAACATGATCAAGTGAATCATCATAGCAAACACATTCAATACCTTTAGTTGGTCTATTCATATTATTATCGATCTGGCAATCATATTATTATTATTATTATTATTATTATTATTATTATTACTATTATTATTAGATGACTCGTGTAACGTAATAACAGCTAAGCAATTGTATACAGCGTGCATTATTTTTTTCCAGAAATGTTTGTGCCCTTTCGTATCTGAGAAAAAATATTACACTTCTATTTCGTCATTTCCTCGAACGACTAACGAACTAACGTATTTGTTACTTGAATATGTACTTACTTTGATAATATGGCATTTCAGGACGGGCCGCTTTCTACCCTTACGAATGTTAAATTGGGTAACATGATCATATCAGAGGGAACGTTCAGACGTCTCATTAGTATTGTGATACAGTCGGGACATTCTGTGAACTGTGAGTTAAAGGGCTGTACAATAGAGCCTGAAGAGGACGTGAGACAGCTGCAGGTGGAGATGGAGAACCAGGCCGCTCTTCAGATGGTTGTTCTACAGCCCGTCTCAGCTGACTATACAACACACATTGCAATAAGGAAAACGACCATGTCAGCAGGAGAGTTCAGACGTCTCGTTAGTATTGTGATACAGTCGGGACATTCTGTGAACTGTGAGTTATGGGGCTGTATATTAGTGCCTGATGAGGACGTGAGACAGCTGCAGGTGGAGATGGAGAACCAGTCCGCTCTTCAGATGGTTGCTCTACAGCCCGTCTCAGCTGACTATACAACACACATTACAATAGGGGAAACGACCATGTCAGCAGGAGAGTTCAGACGTCTCGTTAGTATTGTGATACAGTCGGGACATTCTGTGAACTGTGAGTTATGGCACTGTACAATAGAGCCTGAAGAGGACGTGAGACAGCTGCAGGTGGAGATGGAGAACCAGTCCGCTCTTCAGATGGTTGTTCTACAGCCCGTCTCAGCTGACTATACAACACACATTGCAATAAGGGAATCGACCATGTCAGCAGGAGAGTTCAGACGTCTCGTTAGTATTGTGATACAGTCGGGACATTCTGTGAACTGTGAGTTAGGGCGCTGTACAATAGAGCCTGAAGAGGACGTGAGACAGCTGCAGGTGGAGATGGAGAACCAGTCCGCTCTTCAGATGGTTGTTCTACAGCCCGTCTCAGCTGACTATACAACACACATTACAATAGAGGAAACGACCATGTCAGCAGGAGAGTTCAGACGTCTCGTTAGTATTGTGATACAGTCGGGACATTCTGTGAACTGTGAGTTATGGCACTGTACAATAGAGCCTGAAGAGGACGTGAGACAGCTGCAGGTGGAGATGGAGAACCAGTCCGCTCTTCAGATGGTTGCTCTACAGCCCGTCTCAGCTGACTATACAACACACATTGCAATAAGGGAATCGACCATGTCAGCAGGAGAGTTCAGACGTCTCGTTAGTATTGTGATACAGTCGGGACATTCTGTGAACTGTGAGTTAGGGCGCTGTACAATAGAGCCTGAAGAGGACGTGAGACAGCTGCAGGTGGAGATGGAGAACCAGTCCGCTCTTCCGATGGTTGCTCTACAGCCCGTCTCAGCTGACTATACAACACACATTGCAATAAGGGAAACGACCATGTCAGCAGGAGAGTTCAGACGTCTCGTTAGTATTGTGATACAGTCGGGACATTCTGTGAACTGTGAGTTAGAGGGCTTAACAATAGAGCCTGAAGAGGACGTGAGACAGCTGCAGGTGGAGATGGAGAACCAGTCCGCTCTTCAGATGGTTGCTCTACAGCCCGTCTCAGCTGACTATACAACACACATTGCAATAAGGGAAACGACCATGTCAGCAGGAGAGTTCAGACGTCTCGTTAGTATTGTGATACAATCGGGACATTCTGTGAACTGTAAGTTATTCGACTGTGAAATAGAGCCTGAAGAGGACGTGAGACAGCTGCAGGTGGAGATCGAGAACCAGTCCGCTCTTCCGATGGTTGTTCTACAGCCCGTCTCAGCTGACTATACAACACACATTACAATAGAGTACACGACCATGTCAGCAGGAGAGTTCAGACGTCTCGTTAGTATTGTGATACAGTCGGGACATTCTGTGAACTGTGAGTTAGGGCGCTGTACAATAGAGCCTGAAGAGGACGTGAGACAGCTGCAGGTGGAGATGGAGAACCAGTCCGCTCTTCCGATGGTTGCTCTACAGCCCGTCTCAGCTGACTATACAACACACATTGCAATAAGGGAAACGACCATGTCAGCAGGAGAGTTCAGACGTCTCGTTAGTATTGTGATACAGTCGGGACATTCTGTGAACTGTAAGTTATTCGACTGTGAAATAGAGCCTGAAGAGGACGTGAGACAGCTGCAGGTGGAGATCGAGAACCAGTCCGCTCTTCCGATGGTTGTTCTACAGCCCGTCTCAGCTGACTATACAACACACATTACAATAGAGTACACGACCATGTCAGCAGGAGAGTTCAGACGTCTCGTTAGTATTGTGATACAGTCGGGACATTCTGTGAACTGTGAGTTAGAGAACTGTGAAATAGAGCCTGAAGAGGACGTGAGACAGCTGCAGGTGGAGATGGAGAACCAGTCCGCTCTTCAGATGGTTGTTCTACAGCCCGTCTCAGCTGACTATACAACACACATTACAATAGAGGAAACGACCATATCAGCAGGAGAGTTCAGACGTCTCGTTAGTATTGTGATACAGTCGGGACATTCTGTGAACTGTGAGTTAGAGGGCTGTACAATAAAGCCTGAAGAGGACGTGAGACAGCTGCAGGTGGAGATGGAGAACCAGTCCGCTCTTCCGATGGTTGTTCTACAGCCCGTCTCAGCTGACTATACAACACACATTGCAATAAGGGAATCGACCATGTCAGCAGGAGAGTTCAGACGTCTCGTTAGTATTGTGATACAGTCGGGACATTCTGTGAACTGTGAGTTAGGGCGCTGTACAATAGAGCCTGAAGAGGACGTGAGACAGCTGCAGGTGGAGATGGAGAACCAGTCCGCTCTTCCGATGGTTGCTCTACAGCCCGTCTCAGCTGACTATACAACACACATTGCAATAAGGGAAACGACCATGTCAGCAGGAGAGTTCAGACGTCTCGTTAGTATTGTGATACAGTCGGGACATTCTGTGAACTGTGAGTTAGAGGGCTGTACAATAGAGCCTAAAGAGGACGTGAGACAGCTGCTGGTGGAGATGGAGAACCAGTCCGCCGTGAAACTTGTGAGGCCCTTCCAGGTTGATGAATTCCACGACTGGTCTGTTGAGTTCAACGTAAACGTAAATGGTAGGTGACATTCTCACAATTACTTGAAATATATGACTGATGAAAAAATTTAAACCGAGACTGGCTGAATTATGAAAAGATCTAAACTAAACGTTCACATTTAGATTTACTTTATATTATGAAGGCAGTATTGTGTCGATCTGCAAATCATTTGAATTTGCAGTTATCATGATAGAAAACGAATCAAATCAAATCATTCTTGTTCAAAATTGTTTTTATCAAATTATTATGTTTTATATATATATGGTACTTACTACATGTGTAATATTTAACCTAAATTGTAACTGTATTTGAATAACAAAATGTAATAATTTGCCCTGTTTCCGTTCCATAATTAACTAATAGTTTACTGCCAATTTCTCGAAACTTCCTAAGCTTAACAGGCTTAAGTATGTTATTTCAATTAGCCAAAATACATATTAAATTACATTTTGATAAAAATGGCTTATTTTGAATATCATAAAGAAAAAATATTATTTAACTTTATACAATTTTCAGATAACATATCTTAACCTCTTTTAATAAAACATCAGAAAATTGCTGCCACTGAAAATAAACGCTTACCAACACTAGCATCAAGTATACACGAGCGCTAAGTACGAGTTATGTATTCTTTAGACACAAGAGTAATGGGTGCAGTAACTGTTGTTATCATACTGTCCGAAAAACTGTCAAATATGTAACCTGTGTATATTAAAATAGCGCTGGAGTTTATCATAATGTAGATTTTGCACGGTTTTTACTGGTTATTATATCATAATTTATGCTTAAATGGAAGCAGCGAAAATTTAACCCATTTGTTACAAGTAGCATGAATGATTAATTAATCAACTTGATATTGTGATATATGAATACGGTAACGTCAAACTGACTATAACGTTAGGGAGGGTATGTCGTTAGCTTTAAAAATAGTGAAAAATACTGGTCAGGTATTTTAAATAGGCGACGTGTTCATGTTTGTCTTTATTTTTTGACTGATGTTGATGATACGACGACGATGACAATGATGATAATAAAATAATGTTGATAATTCGACCACGACTACAATGATGATGATATTTATAATGTTTAAGATTCGACCACGACTACAATGATGGTGATAATTATAATGTTGATGTTTAGACTACAACGACAATGATGGTGATAATAATAGTGTTGATAATTCGACCACGACGCAAATAATAATAATAATAATAATAATAATAATAATAATAATAATAATAATAATAATAATAATATAATAATAATAATAATAATAATAATAATAATAATAATAATAATAATAATAATAATAATAATAATAATGTTGGTAATTCGACCAGGACGACAATGATGATAATAAAATAATGTTGATAATTCGAACACGACGACTATGATGATGATAAAAATAATATCGATGCGACGACGACTACTAAAATGAATATAATACTAGTAATAATGGTGATGTGACTGCGACGACCAAGATGAAGATAATAATAATGATGATCTGGCGACGACAACTAAGATTATGATAATAAACACGATGATGCGACGATGACAACGACAATGATGATAGTACTTATATTGATTATGCAACGACGACAACGAGGTTGATGATAATGCTACTAATTACCAAGAGACAATGACGACTATAACGATGACGATGCTTTGTTGTTGTTGTTGTAGTTTTTGTTGATGATGATGATTCTGATGTAACATAACATATAATTAAATGTAAGGCATCCGGCCCGTATAACAGTTACTTATACAAGTATTTTAACAGCATTAAAATTAATGCAATGATGAACAAGATATATTAAGTTATGATCAAATATTATCATATTATTTTATCAAGAGCACTTATGTTCTTATATCAGTTATAATTTTAAAATATACTTGTATATCGATATTTCATACAAAGTCATCAGAAATAGAAATATAGAAAATAGGCTGTTATTCAAAGAAAAGAATACGCAAAATGACTTACGGCTATGTAAGTCTTTAGAATGAGCAACGCTCGTCTGGTCAATATATAAGTTGGCGCAGATTTTCATATTGATAGTTTGTTAAGAAGTGCTTGCATTTATCAAAATATTCAATTTATATCATGTTTTGACCTACATTTGAGTATAGACTTCAAATAACAAGCTGTGATTGTATAAGTGCCAATGAAAGTAATAAACAGGTGATTTTTTGTGTATTCGGAAATATCAAAACATTCTTATTTTATCTATAAGGGGGTAGTATGAACATTTTATTGCAATTAATTCACTAGCTTATTCGGCGATGGGAAAAACCCCACCGCCCCTACCCCTTAACAATTTCAGAGGAATAAGGTTAAAATGCATCATTTCGGACTTGAATTGCTAACAATTCCATGGGGGAATGCCCCATATGTTAAGGACTCGTTTGTTGTTGTTTTAATTTGAAATATAACCACATGCATCTGTTCTATTATTCAGAGTCCACGGAACCAGAAGAGTCTCTTCTTTCCTTCGGAAGTAACTCCCCTTGTTCCGACGGTAAGTGTCCGTGATTTGATTTTAACAACCTATTGCTGGCTTGAGAATAAAAATGAGAAAATAATAAATCAATATCAATTGTTTAATGCTGAATTCCGTTGTTGTTGTAGTTGTTGTTGCATCATTATCGTGTTGGTGGTCGTGATGCTGATGCTGTTGATGATACTGCTGCTGCTGCTGCTGATGATGATGATAACATATTGCTGGCTTTGACTAAAGAATAAAAATGAAAAATGATAGAATAATTAATGAATGGTAATGATAAATATGCTTAGTTACGTTGTTGTTGTTGTTTGAGCAACATCGTGATGATGGTGATGGTGATGATGATGATGATGATGGTGGTGGTGGTGGTGGTGGTGGTGGTGGTGGTGGTAGAGGTGGTCAAGATAATGATGATAATGATAATAATGATGATGATGATAATGATTATGGTGGTGGTGGTGGTGGTGGTGGTAGTGGTGGTGGTGGTTTTTTTTTTCATTTATTTAAAATATAACTATATGCATCTGTTTCTTTTTTTAGCGTCCAAGGAACCGGAATTGTCCGTCCGGGCTTTCAGAAATAACTCCCATTTCTCCGTCGGTAAGTGTCATTGAATTGATTTAATCAACACATTGCTTGTTTGGACTTTAAAATAACAATAATAAAATAATTAAACCGGAAACAATGTATGGCATGTAATAAAATGTTTAGTGACCTGTTAAGGACTTTACTTGGTATAGTTTTATGTTCATAAATTAAAATAAAACCACATGCATCTGTTCCATTATTCAGCGTCAACGGAACCGGAAGAGTCCCTTCAGGCTACCGGAAGTAGATCCCCTTGCTCTGTCGGTAAGTCTCATTGATTTGATTTTAACAACACATTGTTGGCTTGGATTTTAGAATAAAAATGAAAAAAATGGTGATAATATTGATGCTTGATGATGATGATGATGATGATGATGATGATGATGATGATGATGATGCATCATCATCATGATGATGAAGACGATGACTACAACGACGACGACGACGATGATGATGATGATGATGATGATGATGATGATGATGATGATGATGATGATGATGATGATGACTATGACGACGGCGACAACGATCATGACGATGATGATGATGATGATGATGATGATGATGATGATGATGATGATGATGATGATGATGATGATGATGATGATGATGATGATGATGATGATGATGATGATGATGGTGGTGTATGATGATGATGATGATGATGATGATGATGATGATGATGATGATGATGATGATGATGATGATGGTGATGATGATGATGATGATGATGATGATGATGATGATGATGATGAGGTAGCATAACATAGAGGTAATTGTAATGCAAGGCCTCCGACCCATACAACAATTATTTAAACAAGTACATGGAATGATGAACAAGACATATTTTTACGATCAAATATTATCATTTATTTCATGCATACCGGTGAAAGAGTGATCATTTCACTCTGGCTCGAGTGAAATGATAATCCTTGCTCATTTCACTCTGTACAGACAACTCGGGACTATTTTTGCCATCTTTTATAAAAATTTGCTTCTCTTGACTTTGAAAAAAAAATACATGTATGTCACAAGTACATGTTTGTTGTTGTCTGTAGTGCAGTAAAATACACATTGACCAAATCGTATTGAATTGTCAAAATCAAATAATGCAATAGTTTAAAAAAAACAACAACATGTTTTGCGATTGACTATTAAAAAAGAACAAGCTTACCAATTTATGTATGAACTATTTCATGGAACATACTGTTACAATTAACCCGCTTGGTAAGTATCGGTTAAATATTTACTTGGCCACATGTGCAAGTAGAGTTGATAGATCATTTCTCCCTACAAACTCTAACCGCGTACATGTATGCACAAGCATTTTGAATTTGACCAATTTCCAGTTTACATTCATCAGTTCAACAATTCATTTTTCTTTTTAAAAACTTTTAAAGTCTGCGTTCCATCCCTCTCAAAAGCATTTTCGGGCACATAATCGACATTTCCTCTTGGGCCTTCGTATACACACGGGAACGTGACATTCAACTTAAATATATATGAAACTAATTCGCTGTCTCAACAACAAAACATCCTTCGGCTGCACTGAGCATTTATTCACCCCGACAAAATACCGTACGATCCAGAGTCTGAGAGCGACAGTGACTAGATATACACTACGAAAAACACTAAAGTTGCTTTTACGAATACACACTTGTATCAGTTCATCATTGTTAATTTAAATTTGTTGAAATTGTTTTTGAATGTACAAACATGTCACATGCTCAAGTTTCATTGAATTGTATTTCTACGCAATACATTTTTTGTTATTTTCGAAATGCTTTTGTTTAAATATTTGTTTTGTGCCTCAATGAATGTTAAAAATGATAGGTTTCGTTGATGGAAGTAGGGTTTTATCTCAAAATAATTTCAATTCCAACAACCATTTCCATATTGCTCACAGAGTCATCCGAAATAAAAATTAAGTGCAAATATTGCGATAGAAAACAGGCCGTTATTCATGGACAAGAATACGCAAAATGACTAACTGCTATGTAAGTATTTATAAAGAGCAACGCTTGTATGTTCAGCAAATAAGTAAGCCAGAACAGTTGGTGCTGATTGTCATAGTGGTTGTTTGTTCAGAGTTTCTCGCATTGATCGCATTGTTTTACTTTCATGATTTTTAAATATAAGCACATGAATCTGCTCCATGTTTCAGCGTCCGCGGAACCGGAAGTGCCCCTCCAGGCTTCCGGAAGAAGCTCCCCTTGCTCCGCCGGTAAGTGTCCGAGATTTGATTTTAACAACCTATTGCTGGCTTGGATTTTAGAATAGAACTGAGAAAGTTAATAAATGATAATAATGTTGGTGCTGGATTAAGTTGTTGCTGTTGTATCATCGTCATGGTGGTGGTGGTGATGATGATGATGAGGAGGAGGAAGAGGAGGAGGATGATGATGATGGAAGTGGTGATGCTGCTGCTGATGACGATGACGATGATGATGATAATGATAATCATGATGATGATGATGATGATGATGATGATGATGATGATGATGATGATGATGATGATGATGATGATGATGATGATGATGGTTTGGTTTGTTTTCATTTATTAGCTCCACTGGCCGAAGGCCATGGAGCTTATGTCGTCACAGATTGTCCGTCGTGAGTGCGTGCGTGCGTGCGTGCGTGCGTGCGTGCGTAAACTTTTACTTTAAACGACATCTCCTCTGAAACTGATAAGCGGATTTTGACAAAACTTCACAGGAATGTTCCTTTTGTGGTCCTTTACCAAAATTGCTCAAATGGTTCCGGTCCATTGCACAATATGGCCGCCAGAGCTAAAAATAGCAAAATCTTTAAACGACATCTCCTCTGAAACGGTTCGGCAGATTTTGATGAAACTTGACAGTAATGTTCCTTGGGTGGTCCTTAACCAAAATTGCTCAAATAGTTCCGGTCCGCTGCACAACATGGCTGCCAGGGCAAAAAAATAGAAACACCTTTAAAGAAAATCTTCTCAGAAACCGATGATCAGATTTTGATGAAACTTAACAGAAATGTTCCTTGGATGGTCCTTTATCAAATTTGCTTCAATGGTTTCGGTCCACTGCACAAGATGGCCCCCAGAGGTAAAAATAGAAAAACCTTTAAACGACTTCTCCTCAGAAACCGATGATCAGATTTTGATGAAACTTGACAGAAATGTTCCTTGGGTGGTCATTAACCAAAATTTGTTAAATGGTTCCAGTCCACTGCACACCATGGCTGCCAGAGCTAAAAAATAAAAAAAACTTTATACGACTTGTCGTCGAAACCGATGACCTTTTTTCGATAAAACTTGACAGAATGTTTGTTTGGTGCTCCTTTGCTCAAATTGTCCAAATCATTTCGGTCCACTGCACAACATGGCAGCCAGAGCTATTAAAGTAAAAAATTTTTTTAAATAACTTCTCCTCAAAAATTGATGATTGTATTTCTATGAAACTTGACGAAAATGTTCGTTAGGTGGTCTTTGCTTGAACCTTTTGGCCAGTGGAGCACAGGCACTGATGTGCCTCTTGTATTTATAGTGATGTTAATTGCTTTTGAATGTTCTCCAGGAGAGAAGCCCAATAGAAAGCGTAAGGGGGAACCAGGAGGTGGTCCCAGTCCCAACAAGCAGCAGAAACAGGAACCAGCTGGAAACAAAGAGGAGAATAAGAGTAAGTGTTATTCAAGGTCTCCGATTGAAGGGTTGTGATAACATGGTGTTACAAATTCAATGATGTGGTTTCAGTAACCCGACTGTATCTATATTTAAGTCCCGACCCTAAAAATTCTGTATAAAATTGCTTGCTCAAATACAATATGTATTTTTATTTTTTTTAAACGTAAAAAAAAGTTTTTCCCAACCTACAAGTTTTCTTGTAACCAGACTGAAATAAAATCAGATGGGATATTGCATTAT
Source organism: Mya arenaria (assembly GCF_026914265.1). Taxonomy (NCBI): domain Eukaryota; kingdom Metazoa; phylum Mollusca; class Bivalvia; order Myida; family Myidae; genus Mya; species Mya arenaria. The sequence continues at coordinate 18,316,682 of NC_069138.1, forward strand.
TCAACTTTAATACACAAAGGAACACTTTTTGTATTGCTTTTAATTTAATCACCATGGTTCTAGTATTGATGAAATCGTAAGTGCAACCAAGCCGTCATGCTTCTATAAACGTAACAAGGCCTAAAAATATGTGTGGTTAGGGTAACATGGCCCACAAGAATAGGAAGGGATTTTTTTTTTTTTTAGGTTTTTAGTTTGGTACAGGTTTGTTTGCTTTGTTTTTGTCCTTTTTCAACAGTATTTTAGTTATATAAGGACATTGCTAGGGCTAAACATTAGGTTACTATGATTTTCCTGGATAAAACGTTTTTGTTGCCAGTCTTGCTAGTACCAGCATCGCTGCAGTCAGGTGGTGTGTCAGTGCCAGATTTGTTGTCATTTGTCACAGACCTTCCGAAAGCAAAACATATTGCTAATTAAATGTGACATTACTGACCTGCTTAAGCATCTCAAAAACATTTCTCTGCCATTCTCCAAGAAGTCAAGTTATGAATATTTTATAAACTGTACAAATGGCAACAGATCCAGATTTCAGTCCCAGTTTAAAATAAAGTCACATTTTGTCAGGCACCAGCCTGTATTTTATATTTCCTTTCTATACTACTAGTATGTTTGCCCTGCTGCTATTTTATTTGAACTGTTTTTTTTTATGATTGCATCATTGGATAAAAACATGACAAGTGAAAAGGGTCATGCCATGTGCTGCAGTGGTGGTTGGGGTATATTAAAATTAGACCGGCATTCAATCTTATGTTTGGGAAAACTTATACTATTATCCAGAGACATTTTGTTCCATTGTATATACCTTACTCTGAAGAATGAAGTCGGAGAATTTCCTGATGAGGCCCAAAAAAAAAATTGTTTGTTTAGGGTAACCTTCCCAAAATTTCTAGGTAGGGATTTTTATTTTATTTTTATTGATTTTTAGCTCCACTGGCCGAAGGCCATGGAGCTTATGTCGTCACAGATTGTCCGTCGTGCGTGCGTGCGTGCGTGCGTGCGTGCGTGCGTGCGTGCGTGCGTGCGTGCGTGCGTGCGTGCGTGCGTGCGTAAACTTTTACTTTAAAGGACATCATCTCTGAAACTGATAAGCGGATTTTGACAAAACTTCACAGGAATGTTCCTTTGGTGGTCCTTTACCAAACTTGCTCAAATGGTTCCGGTCCATTGCACAATATGACCGCCAGAGCTAAAAATAGCAAAATCTTTAAACGACAACTCCTCTGAAACGGTTCGGCAGATTTTGATGAAACTTAACAGTAATGTTCCTTGGGTGGTCCTTTATTAAAATTGCTCAAATGGTTCTGGTCCATTGCACAATATGGCCGCCACAGCTAAAAATAGCAAAATCTTTAAACGACATCTCCTCTGAAACGGATAGGCAGATTTTGATGAAACTTGACAAAATTGTTCCTTGGGTGGTCCTTAACCAAAATTGCTCAAATGGTTCCGGTCCGCTGCACAACATGGCTGCCAGGGCAAAAAAATAGAAAAACCTTTAAAGAACATCTTCTCAGAAACCGATGATCAGATTTTGATAAAACTTAACAGAAATGTTCCTTGGATGGTCCTTTATCAAATTTGCTTCAATGGTTTCGGTCCACTGCACAAGATGGCCCCCAGAGGTAAAAATAGAAAAACCTTTAAACGACTTCTCCTCAGAAACCGATGATCGTATTGCAATGAAACTTGACAGAAATGTTACTTGGGTAGTCCTTAACCAAAATAGCCCAAACAGTTCTGGTCTGCTGCACAACATGGGCACCAGAGCTAAGAATAGAAAAAACGTTAAACTACATCTTCTCAGAAACCGATTATCAGATTTTGATGAAACTTTACATAAATGTTCATCGGGATGCCCTTTAACCAAAATTGCCCAAATGGTTCCGGTCCGCTGCACAACATGGCTGCGAGAGTTAAAAATAGAAAAACCTTTAAGGACTTCTCGTCCGCAGTCTTCACGAAAAACATTTTAACCTACTAGCCAGTTGGACTAGCATAATGGCATATTTTACTAGTCCGAATGACAATCTAGTAGTCTGACTATTTTGCCATATTATAAAACTGTATGCTTGAGGTAAAAACCTATTTCAATTGAGCAGCTTGCAGTTTGAGTAAACATTTCTTTATTATGATGCTCATGCAGTGATAGGGAGTGACATCCTTCTGTTGGGAATAGTGCTCCTTGTTTTTCAGAACCTATGGGTACTATGTAAAAACAAAAGGCATCTTGCTTGAATTGACTGTAATAATATCAACATGGTTAGAAAAGAAATGCCATGCTTTAATAGCTTTGATTACATTTTACTACTGAATTACCTCCCTTTAATAGAAAAAAAAAATGTCTTAATTGTTCACGTATAGCATCTTTAAATAATTTTTAAACAATAATAATTTATGAGTAAACATATAAGCATAAAGTTCTCACAAAAAGATCAATTTAAAAACCTTACATTTATACATAGGAAAGTATATATAGACTGAACATTAATTTTCGTTTAAGTGACATTCTGAAAGTTTATGAAACAGCTATTTTTAGTAACTTAAATGGCCGAAAAGTGTAAGTGAAACACCAAGTCGATTCTATCTCTTCAGTTCTTGTTCAGGTTAGATATTTGCTTCATAATCTATTCAGATTAAATGTTAACCGATGATCAGATTTTGATGAAACTTGACAGAAATGTTCCTTGGGTGGTCATTAACCAAATTTTTTTAAATGGTTCCAGTCCACTGCACACCATGGCTGCCAGAGCTAAAAAATAAAAAAAACTTTATACGACTTGTCGTCGAAACCGATGACCTTTTTTCGATAAAACTTGACAGAAATGTTTGTTTGGTGCTCCTTTACTCAAATTGCCCAAATCATTTCGGTCCACTGCACAACATGGCAGCCAGAGCTATTAAAGTAAAAAAAAATAATTAAATAACTTCTCCTCAAAAATTGATGATTGTATTTCTATGAAACTTGACGAAAATGTTCGTTAGGTGGTCTTTGCTTGAACCTTTTGGCCAGTGGAGCACAGGCACTGATGTGCCTCTTGTTTGAAATATTACTACATGCACCTGTTCCATTATTCAGCATCCACGGAACCGGAACAGTCCCTCCAAGCTAGCGGAAGCAACACCCTTACTCCGTCGGTGAGTGTCTGTGATTTGATTTTTACAATACATTGCTGCTGCTGCTGCTGCTGCAGCTGCTGCTTCTGATGGTGGTGGTGGTTGTGGTGGTAGAAGTGGTGGTAATGATGATGATGATGATGACGATGACGACGCCGACGATGACGACGAAAACGACGACGTCGACGACGACGACGACGATGACGATGATGATAATTATCCTTCGTCTTAAATTGCTTTATAAGGCCGTTGTCAAAATATATTTTGGTTTCAGTTTTCGCGACCTACCCTATTTTTTCACACGGCCTTATATTTGTTATTGGCAACAGCCGAAAATGTCTGACCGTTTTTTTACCTCTCCTTTTCTTTCTTTTACGTGAAAGACGTAAATTATTTGTACTCAGACTAAATTGCGACGATGTCTAGTATAAACATTATGCCGGACAAATCTTCCCGTTTGGTCCTAATGATGCAGAAACAGAGAAATGCATATTCGGATTATAATTAGAAAATGAATGAGTGGTTGTTTTTGGTATTACTTTCGACTTGTAATATTTTATTACTAATATGAAATATTCGAGAACTACCTCTTATCATTGATCACCATAATTATTGCCATAATCAATTTTGTGTTTCAATGTAGATATTTTTGTTCCAGGCTCCAAAGAAAGCTAAGATGACGCCTTAGGACATTCTAAGGAACTTAACCATGGACGGCTCAAAGCCCTTAAACAATCAGAGTAAATGACTGGCAGTCGAATGATGTGCTTTTAATAGTTTTGTACAAGTTTATTTTCCGAAGTAGAAACATGTTTTCGAAACAGCAAATTTTGGTTCAAATAATCATTCTGTATTATGTTTGATGAATTTTATTCATTTCTTTCATGTTGGTCTGTAGTTATGGTTTATCTCATTTATGTCCGATTTAACGATTGAATGTTAACGCGCACAGCGCTGTTATAAAAACATCGATGACATCATTTCCGGTATGACATCGTTTTGCTAACATTTGGCGATATTTTTAAAGTAAAGATCAATTCATTATTATCTCTAATGTCTGGAAAGCATAAAATAAAGAGAAAGGGTGTGTTTTTTAGTGTAAGATTGTTATATAATTCACCTCGTTCACAACAATGTAAATATTTTGCTTTTGGTGTTCACTCAAGAAAAAAATAACTGTCGTACACTGATACAAACAAGTACCCTCTATAAGTGTTGTATGTCGACTGATTCTAAAGTTGTTTCTTTATATAGAGTTTGATCTGTTTGTTTTTTGCCTTGCGAGTTATATCTGCACTCTCACAGGTATACCGTTTTTACAACTTTAAAAAAAAAATGTCTTTGACAGAGCAAATTTTCGCGTAAATATCTTCAAACCAGTGATAAAAGATTGCTGACAAAAAATTAGATCGCAAATTTTCATATTTCCGTTCGAAAATTATTGTTTAATGAGTAACGGTTTAAGAAAATACATAACACATCAATTTTTGAACTTGAATATAAAAATCTGCGATCTGATTTTTGTCAGCTGTCTTGTATAACTGGTTTCCATGCATTTTCGCAAAAATTGGCTCGTTCCAAGACAAAAAATAAAAAAAGCTGTGAAAACGTTCAATCTCTAAGAGTGCAGCTTTAAAGTGATATCAGAGTACAGTACAACTGTAAATATATTTTAATTTCTTAACATTGTCATAAAGAATTTAAAGAGTGCTGTTGCTGTGTAGAAAGTTTGAAAGTGTTGTTATATATGCCTTGTAGATTTTTACTGTGAATATAGTTTATTTTTTTTTAACATTGCCATAATGATTCTAAAGAGTGCTGTTGCTGAATACAGAGTTTGAAAGTGTTGTTATATGCCTTGAAAGTTACAATGACTTCAGAGTAGATTATTACTGTAAATATAGTTTCATTTCTTAACATTGTCATAATGATTTTAAAGAGTGCTGTTGCTGTATAGAGAGTTTGATGTATTGTTATATACCTTGCAAGTTATAGTAATTTCAGAGTACTAGATTATTACTGTAAATATAGTTTCATTTCTTAACATTGTCATAATGATTTTAAAGAGTGCTGTTGCTGTATAGAGAGTTTGATAGTGTTGTTATATGCCTTGTACGCTTTAGTGTATATAATTACTATTAATACAGTTTAATTTCTTAACATTGTCATAATGATTCTTATGTGTGTGTTTTTATAGACAGTTTGATGTGTTTGTATATGCCTTGCACGCTATAGTGATTTCAGAGTACATAATTACTGTAAATAAAGTTGCATTTCTAAACATTGTCATAATGATTTACGGTAAGTAGAGTTGCCTTTCTTAACATTGTCATAATGATCTACTGTATATAAAGTTGACTTTCTGAACATTGTCATAATGATCTACTGTATATAAAGTTACCTTTCTTAACATTGTCATAAAGATTTTAAAGTGTTTTGTTGCTGTATAGAGATTTTGATGTGTTTGTATATGCCTTGCACGCTACAGTGATTTCAGAGTACATTATTACTGTGAATAGAGTTGCATTTCTAAACATTGTCATAATAATTTACTGTAAGTAGAGTTGCCTTTCTTAACATTGTCATAATTATTCTAAAGTGTGTTGTTGCTGTATATTGAGTTCAGTCTGTTTAATGTGTTTGTATATGCCTTTTAAGTTATATTGATTTTAGAGTACATTATTACTGTAAATAGAGCTTGATATGTTTACATACACATGCATGTTTTGTACGTAACAATGACTTTAAAGGAACTCGTTCACATTTTGTAAGTCTAAACATCGAAAATAATTAGTTCTCGTGCAATGTGAAGAAAACGCAAGTAACATAGATTAAACATCATCATTAACATCATATAAGATCTCTCTCTTGCTTATGTATTCTTGCCATTGTCGAATATTTGGATATATTTTCTTTCCGAAAAGCACTGGTACCAATGTTGTAAACTGACTTATGTTCGGCTTGGATTAACAAAAGTTTGTTCAACAAAGGAAATAAAATAAATGAATTTCAAGTATGTGAAAATTGTTGCCAACATAAACTCTGTGAGAGAGTCTCTTTAATATACATTACTGCTGTTAAAATAGTATAATATAGTTACATATTTATAAATGTTAATATGTGCATCATATTGCTTCGTCTGCGTCTGGTTAATGTGTTAACTGTTTTTGCATCATACATTTATTCTATCGATCATCGTTTCTATTAGCATAGTTTCATTTGTTTTAATCTGTCTGGTTAATTACTCCGATTCTAGAATTCATCGTCACTGCAAATAAAGGGTTCTTTGGGGGTATGGCTTGGAGCGTTTTCACAAGAAATAGAGTTAACCTTATTGTCATACAACTTTATACGTGTTCAGGAAATGTGTTTATAAACGAGTTTTTAGCGGGTTTCTAAACATTTTTCTTGAATGAACTAAATAAAAGTGTGTGTGATTTGAGAACAAGTGTTCGATTATTATGATCACATGCTTTATAAACCGGTAACAATAAACGAAAAAGATCGCATTGATGACTAACTACATTCGACTAACAACATTCAACACTGATGATACACTTCATTTAACTCTGATCACATTCTCCTTTTTGACACTAAAGACCTGCTTTATTTGACAGTGTTAACAAAATTTGTAACTGATGACATACTTCATTTGTTACTGATAACATACTTCATTTGACACATATTACATACTTCATTTTTTACTGATGACATATTTCATTTGACACGGTTTACATACTTCATTTGACACGGATTACATACTACATTTGACACGGATTACATACTTCATTTGACACGGATTACATACTTCATTTGACACGGATTACATACTACATTTAACACTGATGACATTCTACATTTAACACTACTGACTTACTACATTTGACACTACTGACTTACTACATTTGACACTGATGACATACTACATTTGACACTGATGACATACTACATTTGACACTACTGACTTACTACATTTGACACTACTGACTTACTACATTTGACACTGATGACATACTTGGACGTATGCTAATAGTGTCTACTGTTTATTACCTTTTCCCATTTTAATTATTATCATATTCAATTACTGAACTTAGATGGTACATTAACGTAGATTAATGGTGTCTGCATTTTTAACTTACCCATAGTAATAATTATATTGTTCATTTATTTTGAGCTTAATAGAAGGTACATAAACATAAGTGAATGGTGTCTGCAATTTATTTACCTTTTGCGTGTTAAAAATGATGTTGTTTACTATTACACTATTTAGACGGTTAATGCTGTCTTCAACTTTCAATAGTAATAAATATAATGCTCATTTATTGAACTTTGTAGATGGAACATGAACATAAGTTAATGGTGTCTGCAATTTATATACTTTTCCGTGTTAATATTAATATTGTTTATTATTAACCTAAGTAGACGGTACATGAACATAAGTTAATGGTGTCTGCAATTAATTTAGCATCCCGTGTTAATAATGATATTGTTTATTATTAACCTAAGTAGACGGTACATGAACATAAGTTAATGGTGTCTGCAATTAATTTACTTTCCCGTGTTAATAATGATATTGTTTATTACTAATATTAACGTAAGAGGACGGAACATGAACATAAGTTAATGGTGTCTGCAATTTATTTACTTTCCCGTGTTAATAATGATATTGTTTTTTTAACCTAAGTAGACGGTACATGAACATAAGTTAATGGTGTCTGCAATTATTTTACTTTCCCGTGTTAATAATGATATTGTTCATTTTTAACCTAAGTAGACGGTTCATGAACATAAGTTAATGGTGTCTGCAATTTATTTACTTTTTCGTGTAAATAATGATATTGTTTATTATTAATGTTAACGTAAGTGGACGGTACATGAACATAAGTTAATGGTGTCTGCAATTTATATACTTTTCCGTGTTAATAATGATATTGTTTATTATTAAAACAGCATCCGGATTAAGTTTGCAAATCCGGAATTTTTGCAAACTTATTTTTTTTATTTTTCACCCAATGTTTTTTATTTTTGTATTTTTAAAATGTGTTAGGTAATACTAATAAGAGATATTTTTTGTTTCCTGAAATTTAATTTAGAAATATGTTTTTTTGGCATTTAAAGTCAACTTTTCCAATGGGAGTCCCATTGGAGAATGGCCTTCCCATTGGAAAAATGGTTTTTCCAATTGGAAAATCAGCCCAACATTTTTTGTTGGAAAATTCTCCCACATTTTCAAAAAAAGAATTAGTGATTAATAACAATCATTATCATTAATGGTTATAATGTTATCTAAAAAAAGTTCGTTTATAGTACTTTTTATCATTTTTTGTAAAAACAAAATCCCGTCGACCATTTTTTCCAATTGGATATTTCCCACAATTCAATATGGGAAAAGTCAGGAAATTGGAAAACTCCAATTGGAACATTGTCCCATTGGAATCTTCCAATTGGTAACATTGGCAATGGGCTTAATCCAATTGGAGGTTCTGGCAATAAATTTTAATGGGAAAATATTTCAACTTTCCTAAATCTCTTAAAAGAACACCTATTTATTTATTTAGGAATATATTTAAAGTTTTGTTTTATTGTTTACCTGTGTCCTGACATTGTATCCATCCAATTCCAAGCTGTGCTGATATCTTAGCGATAAGATTTAAGCATCTTTTAATGAATTTGAATGCAATAAATCATATCAAAAATTACCTGAAGTATTCTTACTCAACCAGTGACACAAATTCCATTTTTTTAAATATCTTTACACTAGTTTCATCTCCTCAGACGCCATTTTTAATCGATTAAGTTGTGGTTACAAACGACTAAGAACTTATTCATTTTTTCAAAGCTATACTCACTTTTACGCTTGAAAATGTTATTTCGGTTGTCAGTACCTTTACACAGAAAATGTACCATTTTCTTGATTTTTAATGAAGATGTAATTAATTGATGGAAATCCATATGAAATGTTTTACCTAAGATAATAGTTTATTTCATACACACTGTTCTGCAGGGGAGCAGGACCTTTCAACCCCAAGAGGCTTTTTAACCCTTCTAAAAAAGAACACTTTTCAGTTTTCAACCCTTAGACTTTTAAACCCCTATTTCAAAGACTTTTCAACCCCTACCTGTTTGGACTTTTTAACTCCTATAACAAAGACTTTTCAACCCCTAGTTGAATTATTTTAATAACCATATTAAAGACTTTTTAACTCCTAAACCAAAGACTTTCCAACCCCTATTATTTGGTTTTGAGCTGGTCCAAGCTAAACACCATTAAAAATGCTGCAAGGCATTTTAGAATGTTAACATGCATCATGTGCCAATGCCTTCCTCAAACAGTAATACTAGTATATGTTTTAGAAAAACATATCGAACTGTACAAAAATGTAAGGCTGGTGAATTTTGCATTACAAAATAAACGCTATTGGTAATTAATGCCATGTTGTCACTTTACTACATACCCGGTAGTAGTATATAAGCCAGTCATCCTACAAGATAGCAGTGAAGCAAAAATACACATATGATGATTACTTGTAAATCATCTTGTATATGTGGAAAAAATGAACTTGTTATCTAGCTGATTGTAAAAACACTTTGTCATTCTTAAAGGGACTCGTACCTCATTTGCACCAAATAATCATTTTCCAGGTAATGTGTCTGAAATAATTAGTTAACTCTTTGATACTGAAATTGCAGAACAAAATACAATGAAAGTATGAAAATAAAGTCTTGTTTTAACCTACGCTTTTTACGTCATGGACAAATAAATAGCATAACCACTCAGCAAAAGGGACTCATACATAATTTATGGATATTTTGATCATGCATACCTTGGAAGCAACACCTTTTATTTCGTATTTAAAACAAATTTGCTAAAGAACCACATTTTACAAACTACGAGCTATAACTTATACAATAAACTCATACCTGGTTGAGCATTTTTGATGTAGAAATGAGGCACCCAAAATGCCAACAAGTACATATGCATGCATAAATATTGAAGCAATGGTTAACATCGTCGCTTAAGTATATCCCTCACGCATCAAAATTAATTTTGCAATTGCACTAGTGGCCAGAAGGAGGGGGGGGGGGGGGGTGACCCCCCTCCAACCACAACGTACCGATGTCGTCCAAGTAAACTTTTCGTTTCGAGGCAGGGGATACAGGGTAATCCAGAAGAACTGGAAAAAAGGTTGTGAAATTGCGTAAATTTGTTTATTTTTTGTTTAGTGACACTGTTATTCAAAATCAATACATACACATATATAACAAACATCAATTGTGACTGATAAACCTTTAACTACATACTAAATAATGCATTTATTGAAAATATTTATTACTGATAACAAGATTGTAACCGTGTTTTTAATAGCAGAAAGCGCAAAAAAATATTAAATGATTGGTAAATGCTAAAAGATTTATTGTGGTCTACTATAGTCTCATAAGGTAGAAATACCGTGTGTAATGCTCATTTCTTTCAAATTTAACTCGATATCCTTCATAAGAACCATTGTTTTCGACATTTATTCATTCTTTTAGGAATATTGAAACAACATTATTAATTGTGGTAAACCTTATCTGGCAGTACTTAAGAGTGCATCTTTGACTTTATTACTCGAGTGAATGCAACTTTAAACCGGTTTAACACAAACATGTCACAGTAATCAATACCATCTGTGTTAAGATGTCGGGAATGTGTTAGACGAATGATTTTGTTTTATGGAGCTTTGAAGAGCGATGAATGGCACTAAAGTGGTGCCAAATGGATATCTCAAACACCCATTGGTAAGTCATTTATTTTTTCCATTTAATTTTTTGTCTTGATTTTTGAATATATAAACAGTCAATAAGTAGGACATCTCGTAAAGAACGTTCACTTGAAACAGTCCTCTTCTTATCCACACTTCGACAGGGAGTGGGGCTACTCTGCCTAAATAGCCGTCAACGAGTATTTTAAGAAATATCAAAATAATAAAAAATGGTGTCCCAGTGGTTGCACCAGTCAATTGTAACCATGCCCCCCCCCCCCCCATAGTCCACCTAAATGACCGTCAATGGGTCTTTTGACGATTTTAAGACTATGGCAGTTACAGGGATACACATGAAATGTCAAAATAATACAAAAAGTATCCCTAATCGCTCATTATTGTAGCTACCCCCCCCCCCTTGCAGGTGCCCTTCATGTACATATCGCTATGTTTTGACAGCAAGAAATGAAAAATAAACGTCAAACTCATAATTATTCATAGGATATGACATTTTTATGTATGGAACTGATATAAAATTACATAATCTGGTGATATTTCTTGTTTTATGATATTTTTGAGATGTTAAATGCTTTAACCCAGAATCCCGATCGGAATAACTACCCACTTTTGATACTAAACAATTTGTATGTGAAGGATTTGCCATATCAAAAAAGATACAAAAATCCGTAAACGTACAATTCTTTGGTCTACTAAGATTTAGCTTGTGAATGTCATTTTACAGCGAAATGAACAAGTTAAAAAAATACTCATGACCTGTTCCTTATCAATATGAAATATCTTTAAACTTTTAGGAACATTATGCAAAAAAACAACAGTATGTTTTACCTTCGGTATAAGAAAATAACTATTTTCTAATAAAACTACTGTTGAAAAATGTAAGCTAATGAAATGGAAAATAAAAAGATGCTTCCAAACATGCCATATTTTCTTGAGACCATTCAGGGGGATTAATGTTCAAAAGTCTGAAAATTCAGGGGGCTTTTGGTAGTATTCAGGTTTTTATTTTAGCAGGTCTAATTCGACAAAATTTCAAAGTATTTTAAGACGCAAGTACAAAAAAACAAATTGCCATAATTTTGAAAGACTCCCAAGGGGATTATGTCCAGAATTTAAGGGGATTTGGGTCACATACCAGAGAATTTTCATCATCGCCATGTAGCATTACGGGCATGACACACGTGCCAATTTACCTTGTCTACCCCTTTTTCCAGCACTTCATCTATATTTTAATGAGACACAGCCATATTGCATAATAAAAGCACTCACTTGCAAAATAGAATACTTCACAAAAAAATATGTTTCAGAGACAATTTAATGAGCTTACCTTCCTCTAAAATTGGATACAAAATCTGCTCATTATGATCATAAATGATGACTTTCAGACTAATAGAGAGAATGGAATGATTTATCAATATTTTTCATTTCAATTCCCAAATAGTCAGATTTGTTTGCTTCTGATAAAAAGCAAAAATGCATAATTTATTGTTTAAGTTCATAAACATATCATCTTTTGGCATTCATCAAAAAATAAAAACATAACCACCATAATATTAAAATAAATAAAACTCATTTCATCCGAATTGTCTACTTTCAGTTTCTCTTCTGGAACTTCTGTTATTTTCCGATATTTGAGATGAAGGTCATGTCATGTATGTAAACATATTAGTGGGTCATAACAAAGAACAGCATTGTCTATTAGTTATTTTAATCCTTTTCTTTACCAAATAATGTACTGTCACCTTTAAATCATAAATCATTTTGATGACAATGACACATGTTTAAACACTTTAATTTGTTATATCCTCTCTGATTGGATAAAACCTATAGTTTTAACCAATGAAAATCGTCCTTTTATCTGACCAGTCTAATTGACATTTCTTATGCAAATTCTGACAGTTTCAATCAAAACAATGCATGAAATGTGCCCTGCTGACTTATTAAGTGTCACCCAATTGGTGTTGTTAAAACACACCATCAGTTGATAATCCAATTAAGACAAGAAGGGCATTATAACTGTAACTTATTTTATTTTTTTAGTTGATGTGTGATGCTGATAATACACAGACAGCTAGAGTGACAGAGTTTGATGAATAAACTTAAATTAAAAAACAGTGAGTACAATAATCTATTTTAACATGTCTTGTGTGTAAAGTGTGATTCCGAAGCAGTAAATATATATATATATGTATCTTTAAGTTTTGAATCACAAATTTAGATCAAAGATCTATTATCACACAAAACTTAAAGGATATATATGAAAAGTCATGTGAATTGTGCAAGTCATATAATATAAAATTTATATTGATCAAGTCAAGCCATGCTATGTAAAAAAAACTGACATCATATCAAAGATTGTATGAATCATTCTCAGAGCTATTGAAAATATTTAATTGGTTGTAAGCGGACCATGCACGGTAATTTTGAGTAACCCCACCAGCCAATACAATATGGCTAAAAAGGCTTTGATAATATTTTTTATCTAATGTTTATCTTTCCTAAAATATTTATATTTATAAATCTATTTACCAGTATAAATCTGTATTTATTTATTTATTAATGCATTTATTTGCTCACTAATATATACAATACACTTATCGTTGTATATTGTCTAGCTAATACATGTATACAAATATGCATAATATGCATAATTATGGGGGGGTCATAATTACCTATGGTGTACTGTCTTGTTCTTACGAAGATATGATTTTGACTAAAATCCTTACTGAAAAAGCAGTGCAGACTGGCCTGTTTAAATAATTAATTAAATCTTAATGGGTTTAAATGTATTTTATTTTATTTTTAAAGATATTTTAGAGTTTAAAAGGAAGAGAGTCTGTTTTAAAGACTAAATAATTATATAGTCAGGATAAAAAATAATTATTTTTCAAAATCAAGTTCAAATAATTTTCCATTATTTGGCAAATGGAAAAAAGCTTTATATATTAAGAATGTTTTACTCGATAGAAAGTAGGCCCAGTATCTTTTGCATTGCAACACTAAGAAAGTAAATATTTATTTTTTGTCTTTTACCAATTTCATCAAAGTCTGTGAGTGGCTCATGATGCTTAGGCCTGCCAATTTAATGGTTTTCGAAATCATAAATTGAGACAACTTATAACTTTTGTATAAAATCTTCAAAGCTTTCAATAACTTAACATGTCATCCACCTTATTGTCTCAATTTAAAAATAGTTTTCACTCAAAAACTTACTTATTAATCAGGATAATAATTTGATAATGACTATCACTATCATTCTGTAAGATAATGTTGGTACATAAATTTAATCCCCAATATATCAGATGAGTGTGATAGTATATGCTCTTAATAGTTGTAGCCCGGAATTATACATAGGAAACAATAGAGTCATTGGACTGTTACACGAATTTCAATAGCTCGAAATTCGCCTTTTATTTGTACCAGCATGGGAAAACCCTGTTATGTTAATACATATAGCCCGGAAGTAACAAATAAAAGGTGAATTTCGAGCTATTGAAATTCATGTAACAGTCCAATGACTCTATTGTTTCCGAAGTAATGTGTGTATATTACAACGGTTTAATTTTGTTAGTACCGGAGGATTAGGTCGGAAAAACCAGAATAGCTATAATTCCGGGCTACAACTATTCCGGGCTATATGCATTAATATATATATATATATATATATATATATATATATATATAAATGCACGAAATCATTGTGGGATTTTCATTAAGTTTTGGTTAAACCATCTTTGTAGCAAATTACAGTTACTTCCAAATTACATCTTATTCTGCATAATACAAACTGGAGGACAGTTCTTTTTATTTGGTAATGTTAAGAGACTTGAAGACAAAAAAAAATGTTTAAATTCAGAAAACCTTACACAAAGTAGAAACCTTCTATTAATGTCATTATCTTGAAAAAATGAACATGCCTTTTAGCAATTGTATCAATCTGTGAAAATCTACATTTTGCCTTCGACATGTTATACAATTTAAGGATATTTACATGGAAATTAAGTTCAATTCTAAATTGACAGTCATGTATTTCTTCCATAATTTTCATAGTATAAGGAACATGAATTTTTTATGAATTAAAGTGCATAACTGCAGATAATGATCATTATCATAAATCAATTACAAGCCAATTCATAGTCATGCATATAGCCCCCTTTTCAAAATATGGTAGTGATTGTCTCAAATGACCAGTCTTTCTCTGTGGGGGATGGGGGCTGTCAGTCATAAGGAAACCTTTAAAAGGCATATTCATTCAGCCAATCAGATGTCAGGTTCAGTGAAAGGGGTGATGCCAGGTCAAGTAAAAGGGGTGGAGCTAAAATAAATACTGACATTCAATAAAGATAGATCCCCCTTTGGCCTCACAAATATGTTTCAGTCACACTAGGGGGTATGACAGGGTCAAGCCATAATGGAGCCATAGGCAAGCAGACTTTTATTAACCCAACAACAACAACAGGTGTAATTCTTACCAACTGAGGAAAAAACTTTAGAGGTTTTATTATTGCTCATTTTTTTATACAAATTAAATATCTAACAATGACAAATATAAAATATGATAATTCAAGCATAATATTGACACCAAACATGACACATCTTGCAAATGGTCTTGAATAAAATTCCTACACTTTTTATAATGATAATACATGGGACCAATATCAAAACCATTCTCCTGTTAAATAGGACAATGGATTTGATATTGGTAATTCGCAGACAATACAATGTAATTAAGTAAAAAAAATACACAGTATGCACATCTGGCTTCAAACAAAAATTGTTGCTTAGGCCAAAAAAAAGTATTCATAGTTTCCATTTAAATATCAAAAAAGGTAGGCATACGATAACTGTTGTTTTTTTAGGACCATGTTTCTTTGGCAAACTGACCTATATCAGGGAATTATTAAGGTCTTTACTAAAAAAGCACATATTGATCAAAACACCAAAAACAAAAAAGGATCAGAAGGATAAAAATAGGGTCAGTTGGGCGGAAACAAAGATTTTTGAATCCTTATTTTGTCAATGATGTCATGTCAGTGATCAAAATGATAACACAATTTAAGCCCTGCATTCTGGAATGTGGGGCTAAATTCTTGATTGTGTTATAGTAGGGCCAAAAATAAAATGATTTGGTTAGGGTTACATCCTTTTTAAAAACAGAAAGAGTAAAAAGTATAAAGGATTACATTTTTAAAATACATAATATATATGCGTTTTCACTTTAAAATACATGCATTGTTACAGTCTTGTTTTCAGTAAGTAACTTTTCCTTAAATGCATTCTTTGGAAAGTAATTTAGGGTTTATTATTCAAAATATATGTTAGTCAACTTGTGTATGTATTGATTTCCAACTTTTTTATTTTTTGTTTAAACTTTATGTATTAGAATTTCTTTGCGTAAATACCTGCTTATGTGATAAAAGACTGCTGACTAAAGATTAGATTTCAGATTTTGATATTTCCATTCCAAATTTAATGTTTTACAGCTTAATCTGCTACTAACAGTTTAAGAAAAATGCATAAAACATCAATTTTGGATGGAAGTATGAAAAGCTGCAATCTGATATTTTGTCAGCAGTCTTTTATCGCTGGTTTGCAGATATTTACGCAAAAATTCGCTTGTTCGAAGACAAAATTTTTAAAAAAAGTTGTCAAAACGTTCAATCTGTGAGGTTGCAGCTTTAATATAAGACTAACGTAAATATTAAAAACACATGAGGCCCCTTTAATATTAACATGTCAATATCAAAAAGAAGATGAAAACTATGAGAAAGTGTTTTTATAATTAAAAATAAATTGCTTAAAGCAAATATCTGAAATTAATAATTGTCATGCAAAGCAGCCTGTAATGAATATGAATATTAGATTTTGGCCTTGAACACCTTTTTAAGAAGAGTGTTTTGAAGTAAGGATTATCATAATGCTGAACTTAATATTGTACTGTAGCTTTGTAGCAAATCCTTATGATTAAAGTCACTGTGTCTTCCTTATGCTGTGATAAAGATCTCCATAGTAACATTTCTAAACCTAATAAATTAAGTGAAAAAGGGTGTTTATTGGGGGTAATAAAACACATCTTGATAATGGCCAATTAGTTTTAATCTTTCAAGTGTTTGTAGGATGGGAGGGGGGTCTTAACTTTTTGAACTGCCAATATTTTCCTGGTTATTTTGTCCACCATGTCAAAATGATCTGGGTTGTTTTGTCAACCCTGTCTAAATGGGTTGGACGTGTTTTGTCCCCTTAGTCAAAAATGACATGGGGTGTTTTGTCCTACATTTTTATAAAGGAGTTCAGAATAAATAACACATTAGTTTTCGTGCTTATATAAAATAAATGCAAATGACTTTCATTATAAGTTTAAAAAATACTCTTAACGCTGCATTCTCACAGATTTACCATTTTTACAACTTTTTTATTTTTGTCTTGGAAAGAGCAAATTTTTGCGTAAATATCTGCAACCCATTGATGTAAGATTGTTGATAAAAAACAGATCTTAGATTTTCATATTTTCGAAAATGTTTTAGAGCTTAAACCCTTACTAACGGTTTAAGAAAAATGCATAAAACATCAATTTATAAACTTAAATATATAGATCCGCGATCTAATTTTTTGTCAGCAGTCTTATTAACTGGTTTCCATGGATTATAGCAAAAATTGGCTTGTTCCAAGACAAAAATTAAAAAGTTGTCGAAATGTTTAATCTGTGATAGTGCAGCTTTAATTATGGTAGCTTTTCAGTCATTTGCCTATATATGTCTATTTGATTCAGTAAATACTTCATATAAAGCTAGGCTTATTAGGATATGCTTATTTTTCATTGGGTTCTATTTTTAGCACATAACAGCTTCATTACAAGAATATATTAATTATTATTAAAGCTGCATGCACTCTCACAAATTTACCGTTTTTACAACTTTTTTATTTTTTTTGTCTTGGAAAGAGCAATTTTTTGGGTTTAATAGTATCTGCAAACCAATGATAAAAGACTGCTGACATAGATCATATATCGCAGATTTGCATATTTTCGTTTGAAAGCCAATGTTTTGTGGGTTAAACTATTACTAACAGTTAAAGAAAAATGCATGATCTAATTTTTTGTCAGCAGTTTTATATCACTGGTTTTCATGGATTCTTGAAAAAAAAATACATCCTCTTTTGGCCAATTGAGAACAAAATCAAGAGGTTTTGGGTTTTGCTGTTTATACGTTCTGGAATTTTTCAAAAGCATTTATTTATAGGACTTATGAATTTTATGTACAGCATTCTGTATATTGTCAAGTGTCCTTTTTTTTAAATTATATACACCATGTATAAATTTAATGTTTCAGGAAATAACCACCATCTCTCTCAGAGGTCATCTTTCTCATTATTGTGGGGAAACCTCAAAGGGCATCAGGAAAACCTTCATCAACCTCTTTGTGCCCAGTGGCTTGTGCAACAGTGTTTCAGAAGTATAAATACCTTTTTAATTTGTGTATATCAATTGTATAATGACTTGTTTTTATATATTAAATATATATATATATATATGATTTATTATATATATATAGATGGTTAATCTTATGACTTCCTGATAGTATTTAAGTTGTGAAATATTAAATAATCTAATCATAAAAAATGCTTGGAAATGACAATAAAAAAAGATATTTGTCGAATAGGAAGTTTCACCTGTCCTGTTTTATATTACAAATCATTTTAAATCAGACAGAAAATTCAATATACTTGTTGTATCTCACTGTTTATTTGTCTTCACATTTTGTATTGTCACATCAAGCCTGTTTGAACATCCTAGAGAAGATAAGTGTATAGAAGCGGATATGATATAATAAATATGCATATAAATGTGATTGGGATTATTTTCAGATTATCATTAAAATGGGGATATTGGATGACTGGCCACTTATATGGGGCTATGGACAAGCTTCAGACCAGGCTGCCAGGTGGTGGTGTTAGTAGTTTATACTCCGGGTCCCGGCGTGAGCACATTGAAGGGTCCCTGAGAGTGACAGTTCAACCACCGCACACCTATCCTGGGCAGAACCAGTACTAGGTGCCTTCACCTCTGCAAGGAACTGACAACTTCTGTGCATGCCAGGTGCAGTGGTACAGTGCGAATGGTCGTAGAAAGGATTTCATAACCAATCACAACAGAGGTGACCTGGTCCGCCCGGGAATCGAACCCGGGTTGTCCAATTCAGAGTCCAACGCTCTACCGATTGAGCTGACCGGGCGGACATATTAGCTACATTAGATGACAAGCCATCTATGCTGGACATTCTTCACAATAAAATGTGATGTCACAGGAGCTGTCTATCTCAACAGCTCACACTGTCCGTATTTGACTAAAGGAATGAATGAAGTCACTGCAGAAGTTAGATTGAGGAATGTCCATGTCACTACCCATCATTTGGAAGGAGTTGGATAAAAAAAGTGTGGCCTATGTATTGAAACAGGTCCGATTTCCAGTTACGGACAGTCTTGATTTGTCTGATTACATTTTTTACCAACATGATGGTCTAAAAGAACACTTACTGGTAACTGGTAAAATCATGGCCCAGTTGTACCAAGAGGCAGGCGAGTGGGAAGTTACTAGACTCCATTTCTTTATGGGTTGATCTGAGGTTCCAGTTCAGTTAAAGTACTGATGGAACACCAAGTGTTTGCCATAATACAGCAACATTTGATTTGTAACTATGTATTTGTTTGAATTGTTGAAATAGTACTGTTTACTTAAATAATGTGTATGTATATGAAGAATAATATTATAAATAATTTGTAAGAACCTTTTGATATTAAGTAAAATGTTGATAAGTCTTAAAATATGTATCTGCGAATCATTTTTGTATATCTGTAAAGATTACATTGCCTATATTCCTCAATTTATATTTTTCTTTTAGCCAGTCAATAACTTTTCTAAAGTTCTATCTTCAAAATTGTCGGGACAGGGATTATAGCCCTTAATTAACCCAAATATGTAACATTCAATGCAAAATTTCTAATTGGCTGCATTTAGGCAGTTCAGATGCAGGAACAAACATCACTTGGGTCCTTAATAATAGCTTTCCATCTGACATTGAAGATCCAATAAAAGGAATTTGTCATGTGACTGTTTATTAACTCTCAATTTATTGAAAGTGAAATTACTTACATGATTTGTAAGAACTAAATTATAATGATATCAAATGATTGTTTAAATTAAATAAAATAGATGATTACATACATGAACTATTTTTATTTCTTGTTTGTCAATATGAAGAGTAATGCAATGGCTTTTGAATTTCATAAAAAAGGATTGAAAAATGTATGTTGATTGTTTAAGCAATTAATTAAGTAATAAAAGTATTTTTTTTTTTTTTTTTTCAAATTGTGCTATCTTATAATACAGATCATTATTTGTTTAATTTTGGTACAAATGAAGTATATAAGGTATGTCTAATGTTACAAATAGCAAAAATTGAAATGCAAATCATGGTGACTTGACTAAATGTGAATGCTAATTGAATCAAAATAGTTAATAAATAATAATGTTCATTTGAAACAATTGAGAGTATAAGTTTGGTTTGTGTATGCCATATATTCCCGGGGGGGGGGGGGGAAGGGGCGGGGAATGAAAAAATGAAAAGTATATTACTATGCGCAGTGCTATAATAATTAATAAGTAAATGTTTTTAGCTCACCTGTCACATAGTGACAAGGTGAGCTTTTGTGATCACAATTTGTCCGGCGTCCGTCTGTCGTCCGTCCGTAAACTTTTACTTTTAACGACATCTCCTCATAAACCGCTTAGCCAATTTCTTCCAAACTTTACAGGAATGTTCCTTGGGTGGTCCCCTTTGAAAATTGTTCAAAGAATTGAATTCCATGCAGAACTCTGGTTGCCATGGCAACGGGAAGGAAAAACTTTAAAAATCTTATTTTTCAAAACCACAAGGCCTAGAGCCTTAATATTTGGTATATAGCATCATCTAGTGGTCCTCTACCAAAATTGTTAAAACTCTTTCCCTGGGGTCAAAAATGGCCCTGCCCCGGGGGTCACTTGTTTTACATAGACTTATATAGGGAAAACTTTAAAAATCTTCTTCTCAAAAACCACAAGGCCTAGAACCTTGAAAATTGGTATGTGTCATCATGTAGTGGTCCTCTACAAAATTTGTTAAAATTATTCTCCTGGGGTCAAAAATGGCCCCGCCCCAGGGGTCACTAGTTTCATTACATAGTGTTATATAGTAAATCTTTAAAAATCTTCTCCGAAACTGTAAGGCCCAGGGCTTAGATATTTGGTATATAGCATCATCTAGTGGACCTCTACCAGATTTGTTCAAATTATTGCCACAGGGTCAAAATTGACCCCGCCTAGGGGGTCCTTGTTTTTACGTAGTGTTATATAGTAAATCTTTAAAAATATTCTTCTCCAGAACCGTAAGGCCAGGAGATTAGATATTTGGTATACAACATCATCTTGTGGACCTCTATCAAAGTTGTTCAAATTATTGCCACAGGGTCAAAATTGGCCCCGCCCTGAAAGTTATTTGTTTTTATATAGTCTTATATAATAAAACTTTAAAAATCCTCTTCTCCAAAATATAAGACCTAGAGCTTTCATATTTGGTATATAGTGTTACCTAGTGGACCTACACCAAAGGTATTCAAATTATTGTCCCGGGGTCAAATTGGCCTTGCTCAGGGGTCATTTGTTTTTACATTGTCTTGTCACTGAACATCTTTTCCTCTGAAAGTAAAGGTGAGAATGACTCCATACTTGATATGTAGCATCCTTACATGGTCCTTTCTTTGTTCAAATGGTTTTGTTTGGCCCCTTTTAGGGGTCACCAGAGCAAAAAATAGAAAAACCTTTAAACAACTTGATCTTATTAACTGCTTGATGGATCTTCAAGTCTGAAGCATCCTAGCATGGGCCTCTGTCAGGTCTTTTCAAATAATTTTGTTTAGCCCCTTTTAAGGGCCACCAGAGCTAAAATTAGTAAAAAAAACTTAACATTTTCTTCGCATGAACCCCTTGATAGATCTTCAGCAAATTTGGTTTGAAGTGTCCTTGCATGGACCTCTCTTAAATTTGTTCACATAATTTTGTTTGGCCCGGTTGCCATGGCAACCTAAAGGAAAATGTCAACAATTGGTTATAATCATCTTCTTCTCCTAAACCGCTTTGACAATTTTGATGAAACTTCATAGGAATGATCCTTGGTTGGTGCTTTTTCAAAATTATTCAAAGAAATTAATTCCATTTAGAACTCTGGTTGACATGGCAACCTCAAGGAAAAGTGTCAACAATTGGTTACAATCATCTTCTCCTAAACCGCTTGGACAATTTTGATGAAACTTCATAGGAATGATCCTTGGTTGGTGCTTTTTCAAAATTGTTAAAAAAAATTAATTCCTTGCAGAACTCTGGTTGCCATGGCAACCTGAAGGAAATTATAGGCTGTCGTGTCCGCGCTGTGACTTTCTCTTGTATGGACAGATTTTAAAATGAAAATGCCATATGTTTTCAACATACCAAGACAACGTGTCGTGTGCAAGACCCATGTCCCTACCTCTAAGGTGAAAGATACACTAAGTGTTTATACACAATGGAATGCTGAATATGAGGACATAAAGAGTGTTGGCTGTCATTTAGTATGATTGTTTTTTTTTTTGCTCAGAGGCAATTTAATATAACTTGCAATATGTATTTGACACATAAAGGCAAGATAAACTTTTTATACGCCCGAAGGGTCGTATTATGTTATGGCCTCCATCATCTGTCCGTCTGTCTGTCCGTCCGTTAGCAATTCCGTGTCCGGGCCATAACTTGGTAACTAATAAAGCGATTTTCAAATAACTTTATACAAATCATCACTACATTAAAAGGATGTGTCGCGCGCAATTTCCAGGTCCATACCTTAATGACTAGAATCACCATGGGGGTGCGTTAGCAATTCCGTGTCCGGGCCACAACTTTGTCACTAATAAAGTCATTTTCAAATAACTTTATACAAAGCATCATTACATTAAAAGGATGTGTCGCGCGCAATTTCCAGGTCCATACCTCAAAGCCTAGAATCACCATGGGGGGGCGTTACAACTTTGTCACTAATAAATTCATTTTCAAATAACTTTATACAAAGCATCATTACATTAAAAGGATGTGTCGCGCGCAATTTCCAGGTCCATACCTCAAAGACTAGAATCACCATGGGGGGCATTAGCAATTCTGTTTCCGGGCCATAACTTGGTAACTAATAAAGCAATTTTCAAATAACTTTATACAAATCATCACTACATTAAAAGGATGTGTCGCGCGCAGTTTCCAGGTCCATACCTCAAAGACTAGAATCACCATGGGGGTGCGATGGCAAATCCGTGTCCGGACCACAACTTGGTCACTAATAAAGTCATTTTCAAATAACTTTATACAAAGCATCATTGCATTAAAAGGATGTGTCGCGCGCAATTTCCAGGTCCATACCTCAAACACTAGAATCATCATGGGGGGGGGGGCGTTAGCAATTCTGTGTCTGGGCCACATCTTTGTTACTAATAAAGTGATTTTCAAATAACTTAATACAAATCATCACTACATTAAAAGGATGTGTCACATGCAATTCCATGTCCAGGCCATAACTCAAAGACTAGAATCACCAATGGGGGGCGTTAGCAATTCTGTGTCCTGGCCACATCTTTGTAACTCGTCCGTTAGCAAGGGGGGGGGGACGTTAGCAATTCCATGTGCAGGCCATAAATCAAAGACTAGAATCACCAATGGGGGGCGTTAGCAATTCTGTGTCCTGGCCACATCTTTGTTACTCGTCTGTTAGCAATTCCGTGTCCAAAAGGATGTGTCACGCGCAATTTCCAGGTCCATACCTCAAAGACTAGAATCAACATTGGGGGGGCGTTAGCAATTATGTTTCCGGGCCACATCTTTGTTACTCGTCCGTTAGCAATTCCGTGTCCGGGCCATAACTTGGTAACTAATAAAGCAATTTTCTAATAAAGCGATTTTCAAATAGCTTTATACAAATCATCTTTACATTAAAAGGATGTGTCGCGCGCAATTTCCAGGTCCATACCTCAAACACTAGAATCACCATGGGGGGGGGGGCGTTAGCAATTATGTGTCTGGGCCACATCTTTGTTACTAATAAAGTGATTTTTAAATAACTTTATACAAATCATCACTACATTAAAAGGATGTGTCACATGGAATTTCCAGGTCCATACCTCAAAGTCTAGAATCACCATGGGGGGACGTTAGCAATTCCATGTCCAGGCCATAACTCAAAGACTAGAATCACCATGGGGGGCGTTAGCAATTCTGTGTCCGGGCCACATCTTTGTAACTCGTCCGTTAGCAATTCCGTGTCCGGGCCATAACTTGGTAACTAATAAAGCGATTTTCAAATAACTTTATACAAATCATCACTACATTAAAAGGATGTGTTGCGCGCAATTTCCAGGTCCATAACCTCAAAGACTAGAATCACCATGGGGGGGCATTAGCAATTCTGTGTCCGGGCCACATCTTTGTTACTCGTCCGTTAGCAATTCCGTGTCCGGGCCATAACTTGGTAACTAATAAAGCGATTTTCAAATAACTTTATACAAATCATCACTACATTAAAAGGACCTCAAGCCGAATCTTCTTCGGGCGTATAATGCTCCGTTTCGCGGTGCTCTTGTTATGTACTTGTTCATAGATCAATGTCACATTGGGGGGCATTTGTCACATACTTTGACAGCTCTTGTTCAATATTCTTTGAGAAACAAGCTATATTAATAACAAAGGTTAAACTCTTTTACTCAGGTGAGGGATTTAGGGCCATCATGGCCCTCTTGTTTTATGTATTATTTATTTATCATATGCATTGACAATTGATTATAATTTCATAATATATTATTTATTCTTTTATTGTATGTATTCTAGATCATTAAATAAATATAAGTAAATATGCATTCAAATTTCTGTATTTAGTCTTAAATAATAAATGTTGATATTGTTAAGACCAAAATCCGCTGGACTTTAGACCAATATTCCCTGGAATTCAGACTAAAATCCACTGCAAAGCCTCTCAAAAGTATGGCATGCATGTATTTGTGTCTGTCTTTTACCTTAAAGGTTGTACCCACCAGGAATACTTTTTGTATCCTCTCAAAATTCAGACTAGGAAACTGACTTGAGGTTGAGTATATAAGATTATGTTTTTCATCATCTTCAGACAAATAGAAAACAGCTATCAGCTAAAATCTTATTCAACAATAAATGTTTGAGAATGCTAAATATTAGCAGTACACAGGGTATAAATCTTGTGAAACACATAGCAATAACGTGCTAAATAATGCACGTGAATCTAGGTAACTTGTAGTAGTAGAAGTCAAGTATCATCTTGGTTTATTACAGCAGAAGCAGTGATTACGAACTTCGTAATCACAGCCCAAGAAACAGAAGCGTTTTTATTAAATCTCCCAGGTTGCGGAAACATGGCACATCGCAGGTGCGGATCCAGGAATTGATGTTAGAGGGGTAGAAACTTAGGGGCGCAACTTTTGACATGTGCTCCTCCCTCAGAACCGAAAGTATATGGCATAAACTGTTTTATGGGAATTTGGGGTTACTCCCTCATGTATGTAGTCGGAAATGGTGCATTATGAGCTTATTTTATTACCTTTGTTTCTCCGATATTGATGAAAACAGTAAACTTCGATTATTTTAGAGGTGGCGCACGCCGGGCGCTTAAACCGCAAGCGCTTCGACCAAATTCCTTGAGCTATACAGTCGGTCCAAGGCCAATTCCCCGCTATTTTGGCGGGAACACAAAACCACCGACTGTCCCCCCGGACCTGGGGTGGGGGGGATGCTTACCATTGACTGATGCATTACTTTAGCGACAGCGATAGGTTTTCATATTACTTTTTCCCTGTTTGAATGTAATATCTTAATTGTCTGTTAATATGTTCACTGATAAAACTTTTGCGGCCTGGCACATTGCATCTCATTAGTCATGGCAGTATTCTTCAAGTTCAGGCTTCTTTTTTTCAAAATTCAAAATGTTTATTTTCTAAACCATTCATTGATTTATCAACACCATATTCACACATTCTCATTTACAAGAGGTTTGATAGTGATAAATCAAATGTGTAACGCATGGCACCATCACTCTGGTGAACGAGAATAATTTCATATTGCACAATGTACATGAAATAATGACAGTATGGCGAGTCGTTCCTTCACTATTTTTACCCATAAATACCATAAATTAAGCCTTTTCATACAATAGATCTCCATCACCTCTCCGACTCCTTTATAATTTGTGTAAATATATGAACATAATCATGTGGTCTTTAACAAAGATAGAAGTGTAAAAAAGTTTATATCTTCGACTTCAAAGAACTTCATTAATGCTAATTCTTGACCAAATTTTAGTTGCCTTTAACCTTGAAAATAATCGGTTAAATGGCAAGATGTTTGTAATCAAGCTTAACGACAGCGTTTTTGTGACATTGATGAAAGATGGATTTTTTTTGTTTGTCTTTTTTTTCAATCGGATAAAAAATTGTACTAGTATCTGATACAGGGTTAACGAAGCAATACGATGGTTAGACGTCATGCTAACCATTGTATAGTATAACAGCGATGAGGAATATGGATAAGTCGACAGTTGACAGGTAAGGACATTGTAAGAAGTGTCATTTTGCTAATTTTTGCTTAAAATATGGCAATATTTTTCTTTATTCCCATTTCCTACATGTTCCCATTACAAAATCTTACCTGTCCTTCCAATTGGAAATTTCCCATTTTAAAACTGAACTTTATTCTCCAATTGGAATTTTCCCATTAACCAAATATTCCAATTGGAATTTTCCAATGTTCATACTTTCCCACTTTGAATGTGGGAATCCTCCAATTGGAAAGATTCACTCATGGGAAGGATTCGCAAACAAATGCCTTAAATGAATCTATCGGTTCTTCATTTTTAATGAATATATTATTTTTCATGTAGTGAGTGTAAAATATTCTTAATTAAACAGTCAATTTCAATTTTAAAAAATTATGTTCCGAATTCTCCCACAATTTTAATAGAGCCAGTTTTCCAATTGGAAAAGCTTGAAAAAGCCATTTTCCAATGGGAAGGCCATTTTCCAATGGGACTCCCATTGGAAAAGTTGACTTTAAATGCCAAAAAAACATATTTCTAAATTAAATTTCAGGAAACAAAAAAATATCTCTTATTAGTATTACCTAACACATTTTAAAAATACAAAAATAAAAAACATTGGGTGAAAAATAAAAAAAATAAGTTTGCAAAAATTCCGGATTTGCAAACTTAATCCGGATGCTGTTTGAATTAGTTTTAATAGCTATTGTTAAACACGCAATCATGAACTAAGTCGGTGATGATGGTAATGCTAATTAAGTATTGAAATCAGTTTTTTATAGAGATAAACAATCTACAATCAGTGACCTCAAAACAACTTAAAGGTTAAAATGTTAACAAACATGTCATTACGAATGTGTCTTGCTCGATATATATATATATATATATATATATATATATATATATATATATATATATATATTCAACAATTGATTTGTATAATCTACAAGTATAAATAATATGTTATTCCTTTGAGTGTATTTAAAGTGACACTCTTATTCAAAATCAATACATACACATGAATTACAAACAGAAAATTTGACTGATTAACATTAACTACTTACTAAATAATGCATTTATGCAAAATATGAACTACTGATAAGAAGATTGTAAGCGTGAATTTAAAAGCAGAAAGCGCAAAAATATTAAATGATTGGTGATCTGCATTATCAGCTGATGTTAACTTAGAATACACATATAAAAGAAATAAGTATACCATGTAGTAACAACTCGGTTAGCGTATGCATGAAAATCCGGACTCGTTGTCATTGCAATAGTTTTAAATTGCCGCAAGTGTCCGTAATTTCAAATTTTCAGTTTGTAAGCAGCCTTTTGTAGTTTTAATTCCTATTATTTTTCATTAAGCGGGAAGATTATGATGGTTCGTATGATCAAGATTGGATTGCTTCCATTCTGAAGCATTTGAATACAGTTCGTGCTATTGTCAGGGTATTGCCACGGTATTTAAGGTTCCCTCATCCTTGGGAAATATAGCAGGAGGATTAGTCATGACCATGCATTATTTTCAAGGTATCTCATGTATCTCTCATTATTAAAGACTCCCTCTTGCAGATCCTTTGCCAGTAATACATGCTTCTTGTGGGGTTGGTAGAGACTAAAAAGAGAAGTTGAATCCTAGAAACATATAGTGTATACTTTTAACGGTAATAATCGCGACATAATTAATACGTTCAATATTGCCCTTACCTTTTCATCAATTTTTTAAACTTTACAATATTAACGTGTATTCCGTACCTTTTTTATGATTTCGACGGTTGTTTTGTAGCAATTTGTGCTGGTCTGGAAATATGATTGATAAAGCCTTCAAACCAATAATTGCATTTCATTTTTAATTAATCAAAAGCAAACAATGGACTGTTAAACTATTAAACTATAAGGGTAAAAAAAACAGATTAATTTAAATGAAAGGATGAATGTATGATCTATTTAGTGAAAATGAATTTGCCACATCTGCCAAAATATATCAGAAAAACAAAACATCTAAATTTTGATTATTAGAATATACCTTTTTGCGAAGAGGTAAATGACAGATAACCAAAGTGAAGGTCGAGCACGTATTTCCTTTGCTACATCAGATAGACCTGAAAATGCAAAGATTGAAAGTTGTCTATGTCGAGTGTTTTTGGCTAATACGCAGAGATGGTAATATAGGTCATCCTTATTGATGTAAAACCCTTAGCTCCTTAACCTTACGACATGTATAGCTTGCCACCTTGAAACGTTTATTGCAAATCTGATGATCTCATTGTGATGAGATGTATATTATGTGTATGGCGTATTAATGAATAATATATTAAGTTATGTTACATGATTAAATTCTGTAAAGTCAGTGCCTGTAACAAAATTAACTAGATCGGTTTTTGGCTTTTTTGACCAGATGAAAGGTAAGCTACAAACGCAGTTCATAGATTAAATGTAAATTAAGTATTATAATAATTATATAATGAAAAACAAGATTGGTATAAAATGGTTAGTTATGTATTTAAGTGTCAGGTTTTAATGTGTTGTTTTTTACCTTGTAACAACCAAATGTAATGCATAGCCACTTTTAAATTTTATAACTATACATATTTATATAAATTATTAAATAATCGAAGAAATTGTTAAAAGAATTAGCAGCACAATGTTCTTTGCTTTTGTTTCGAAGGAACTCACTCTCAAAAACTATATTTAATTTGAAAGAAGATTACAAATCGTCTCGAAGCTTGAAGGTGACAATAACACAACTGGAGTTGAAGTAAACTTAATACAGTAATATGTAGATAAAGTACAAAAAAACTGTCAGACTTTCTAGAAATTTAATTATGTAAAGCAATAATATAAAGATTGAAAACTGCTTTACATAATTGAATGTCATAAATTCAGGATACTTGTTGATTTTAGCGAAAGGTCGTATTGTATTTAACGAATGCGATTAGAAAAGGATTTTCCGTTTCTTAAATGCTCATTTTCGAAGTTTATTTGTAAATTATTTTGTTTTCCTAAATACACCAATATTGAAAAGGGTGATAACTATACCGTTATCTGTGGGACGCTCCTCGCCCAGAATTAACAGTTGATGACGTAGCGGTCATTTTCTATTTTCGGTTCTTGGATAACAAGTTCTCGTAAGAGTGTTTTTATAGTTTTTTTTGTTTACTCTTTTTTATTTTAAAACAATAATGAACATTAATGCATGAGCTTTGATTTACCTTTCTTGATTCCAAAACATAGCAGTTATTGCACGAAAATATCCTTAAAGTTAACAGGGCATATCAAATTTACGACACCGGCAAGTTCCAACTAAGATTTTTCTTTGTTATAAAATGTTTTTGGTCATGATACAGTATTCAGTAGTCAAAATATAATAACGTTAATACTTACAGCGTTGCAAGAATTCGAAGGCTCTTATAGCGAAGGTCTGGCAATTTTCGTATAAAAGGCTGTACCCTTTTTCCGTTTCGTTCTTAAAAAGCCAATCCATGAGCAAACGTACTACTGAATGCGCTTTAGCAACTTGACTGCAGGAAACCTTCGAGATCCTTTCTTTGCCACAAATGAATTTAAACACCTCCTCCCTTGTACCTCGCTGAACTAAAATACATTCGGTGTTCTTTTCAACTGAATACCATTTGCCATCACACGCACCAAAGATAACGAAATCGTGTCGAAAAATGGATGTAACAGGCTGCAATTTGATTAAATCATGCTGGCATTTTTCCACAGTGTGTATTAACGCATTTGGAATTATTTCTGAAAGAAATAGACTTTGTCACAACATATTTAACACAATTTCACCATCTGTTGTTATTCGTAGAATTTTTACAGTGGACTTATATATCTATAAAGATAGCGAGTTGAGTTTTATTTACTGCTAAGATAAGGTATTTTTCAATGACCAATATGTAAATAAAACTTTAATGCAGGCCTTTAACTTGAAAACGGTCACATTATTTTGCCTTTTAAACTGTGTCAATGTGATAATATTTATTACTGCAATGTAACTATTGTGTAGCAGAACGAACATTTTGGCTAAATGACGCAGTGCTATGATTTATCTGCCGTAACATTATGATTTAAAACAATATGATTAAGGTTTCAATTAAACATTCACGATTTCGAGATATGAAAGTTTTGAGTTTTTCATATATATATATATATATATATATAAATATATATATATATATATATATAAATATATATATATATATATATATATATATATATATATATATATATATATATATATATATATATATATATATATATATATATATATAAATATATATATATATATATATATATATATATATATATATATATATATATATATATATAGAAAAATCATGTTGGCCGTGAATGGTTATTCTGACCAAATTAACTTTTTGTCTTACCATCAAAATTATATAAGTAAAATTAATTTGCACTTGTTAACAGTTAACTCTCCAGGCTTGATTTTGCATGCGCAGTTACTTTATATCACTAGAGATAGAATGTATTGTGACCAATTTTACCACAGCTGTGTAAAATTGTTGACTGATACCTAAGAGTGGTTTCTCTTTATTTTGATTTCCAAAAAAATGTTTACAGACATACTCGAATATTTAAAGGAAAATGGCATTATTTATTCACATAAAAGAAATCATGTTTGGGATATAAATATGATGATGGCATTTTTGATTGATATAAGTTGCTATTTTGTTGTTTTTAACTTAAATAAGCCATTTCCAGGGTCGGTAACCTTATTTTGAAATGCAAAGCGAATCTCACAGGCCAGAATCTTATTTAATTATATAAAAGTATTTTTGACCAGTTCAGAAAGCTGATCGTGACAAATAAAAGTGCTTGGATTTTGACCAATCGACGCTCAGTTTAAATGACCAATGAAAGAATCGCGTTGATCGAGTGCTACTTGGCTGGGTATATACAGCCGAGTTTTTGGGGATGAAGCTGACCAGCAAAGGGTCCATTTTTTAACTGGCATCACATTTGGGTCAGCTGATCTCACTAGCCCCTGGAACTGGTATCTACAAAGGCAACTGTCAAGATAATAAATATGGGCATTTTTAAATTCATGAGAGTTGACTGTCGTGCACTACTCTATTCCCGGCATACAGTTCGTGTAGCGTTAGTTGGGGTTCCCGAAAAAGACGACCTTGCGGGCCTTGGGACTCGTCTGGAGCTGCCCCTATGCGTCCAGTGTCATATCTTGGGGCTGGAGCGCCTGGAGACCCCAACACCAACATGATTACTCCGGTTGATTGGAATAACTGTTATTCCCAAGACAAGCCTCACAGGGTGCGTCAGAGTGGGCGGAATAAGCCTCTAGTACAAAGCCATAACAAAAAGGTAACAATGGAATATTAAAGGGATATGAAACAACCCCAATATGTGGTCAAAGCCCAATTCCAAATATGGCAACATTTCAAAAATGTAATAACTCAATGTCAACGGTCACTCAAAATATAAAACATATATTAAAACACTGCCTATGCCTTTATATAGAAAAAAAGAAGACAAACTTGGTAAAATCTAAAAGTGTAAGAAATGTAGGAAATTAAGGATAAGTCCGCAAGGTTGAGGTGGAACGTCCCTTGAGGCCGTCTTATAACTTGCCAGCTTACCACTGCAGGGGTCCCTTGACACCTGGTCAACTGAAGGCTGGGAGGATGATATGAGTCGTAGACTTTACACCTAGTCTGTAATGGGCAAAACCCAAATATATCTAATCTCATCTGCATGTTTAATAACATTATCAATGGATAAGGATTTGAAAATATGTTCATTCCTATCACATTCATTAAAGTATAATGTTCAATACCAGGACCTGCAGGTCACTTTTCCGTTAAAAAATATGGCGGCACGTCCATCGAGGTACTAGCAATTATTGCTTACCATACAAAGCACCAGCTCTTTGTTCTAATGAATGTCTACTCTCGGGGTTGTGATATTCAGGCACTTCACGCACAGGAGAGTAATATACAGAGTTCATCCAATATAATGAAACTGGTATACAATGGTGACTTTAATGCACATCACCCAGTTTGGGGTTGTTCCAAAGTCTGTAAATATTGTGAGGAAGGCTGTACCTAGATGGAAATCTCAAACCATGTGCATTGACCTCACCAAAGTCAGTGTCTGTTTGGCAGGTGTTATGTCATGTGGGGTCCTAGACGACAATTAGGGTCGGATCACTTTCCTTGCCTTACTGCCCTCCAAAAGGTAAAAGGTCAAATTCAAGGGAGAGTTGCCTGCCAGCTTTTATTTTGAAAAGGCCGACTGGCGTGAACTTACAACATTGTGTCTGGGACTTTCTCATTCTGACTTTGATCTGAATGATCTGGTGCATTTTAATCGTCAGTTGACTGATAAAATCCTGTCCATAGCTTGGAGTAGTATCCCCTCCTCCTCCGGGTATTAGTCCATTGGTCAAACGGTCTGATAGTGGACGGACAAATGCTCCAAAGCTGTTTGGGGTATAAAATAAGCATTCAATAACCTCAAAATAAACCCCTCACCTGACAATATGATTTTATATAGGTCTTTGGAAACTGAAGCTAAGAATGTGATTCCAAGGGTCAAATACTAGGGAATTTTGGAACAAGGTTCACTGAATTAAAGGTCATTCGTACCACTTCTTAGATAAAGAGATAAAATTGCAAAGAATCCCATTTAAAAGGCTATTTTTTATAACACATAAAACATCAGTATTCAGTGATAGCAATCTTCCGCCTGAAACTTTGGCCTTCCAAAATCGGTTCGAGAATGAACATAAAGGTATTATAAACGAGACAGAAGAAAACCCAACGCCCCTTAATTTACCTCTCTCACTTAGTAAGCTTAAATCAGCCAGGTAGCAGGAGGAAGTCCGCCATCGGGGCTGAATCTCCTATCTGGTGTTTGGGCACATTCCGGTTTCAACCCTTAAAATCTGGTTGCATCTTTATGACTTGGTCTGGCGAGGTTTGACGGTTCCGTCCGAGTGGATAACGGCCAACGTTGTGCGTCTTCAAAATCCTGGAAAGACAAAAACGATCCTAAGTCATAAAAAATATACGTCCATAAGTTAAACCTCACATGCGGGCAAACTTTTTGCAATTATGTTTAAGAACAGACTTGAGAATTGGTCCAAATATTGGGTCTTTAAAATTTCAAAAAACAAAAACTGTCTAATGTAAATGCTGTTTGGCAACACTTTTCGGTAAACTGTTGACGTTTTAAAAAGGTCAAAATATCATTTTTAAAAAAAAGTGTTGTACGGTTTTGAAGCCTTTACGCTGACGCATATCTATCATTCTTACAACATGTTAAGATAATAAAAGAAAGATGTGAAACTGACTTGAACCTAATGATAGTAGTATGTCGAACATATTTGGGTCAGACAAACACAGTCTACTGGTAATTAATATGCCCTAATTACGTTCAAAAAAAGACTATGGAGCTCAAATATATGCTAATGCTTCGCAAAACAATCTTAAGGTCTTGTACAACACACAAAATCAAGTAATTCGTGTAGCTCTGAGAGCCCTACCCTGTACACCTGCATATACATGCTGGAGGAAGAGGCGGTGGTACTTCCCTTGTACCCGCGAAGGAGAAATAAAACTAATACGGTAGCACCCCTCGGCATCATTAAAACTATTGTCAGCTTGATAATTGCTTGACATGTATTATTTCCTTGTTTAAAAACAATATTTAAAAGAAATTTACCGTTAAATAACTATTAAGGTGAAATTACCCCCCCCCCCATTTCTATTTTTTATACAAACGACATCTCCCAAGACAAGAAACATCTTTTATTTCATTTATTTTTCAACATGTTGGTAATAATTTAACATCAGAGTAACAAAATATATGTTAGCTTTCAGAATTAATTTTACATTTTTTATCAAATCATCAACAAATATAATCAAACATCAAACTGTGATGAGATAGCCATATGGTATTAACACACTGTTTTGACGCATACAAATTGGAACCTTGACGTTTAATAGTAAAATCAACAAGTTTTAGAAATACTCATGGCCTGTTCCTTATAAATAATTAATTTTAACCTATCTGGCACATTTAAAAAAAATTAGAATGTTTTGCCGTCTCGTTTAAAACAATTAAGGTTTGAAATTCCCAACCTATTTCAGCCGTGACTGTAAGTAAGAAAATCTTCAAAGAAGCTAATATGTATGTGTTAAAATGAAATTAACTACTTCTTTATTAAATTAATGTAAATTCTTCTGCAAAAAATGTAAGTTTATGACAAAATAAAAGAAACAAAGAAAAATGGATAATGCTAATGGATCGATTCGAACCGCTACCATGAAACCCTTAAAAGATCTGTAGTCTTGTGCTTAACAAATTAGGCTAAATCATTAAAATAGAAGAGTTTCATGTGGAGCCTTTCATTAGGGGTGTGCTAACTTAACTACTAGGCTAGGAAACAGTCCCGAAAAATAGGCAACCCTGTAAGTGAAGTATATGGGCCCGGCTACTTCATCAAGGCTAAATATGCAAGACTCCAGCCAGGATATGGAAAGGGCAGGGTGCTAGGTCAAAAATGGCTTTTTAGATGCACATTGAATGAGCCTCAAATGAGGATTTGCAAGTGCCAATGTTCAATTGTTATTGAGTATGTGTTGTAACTACTTTCAATACTAAAAGTTTATAATGAGTATCTTTACTGTTTTTAACTTAAGTATCAAAAATATGTATAATTTTTTATTTTTATGCTTAATGGTAAGCACAGAGCAGTGACCATTTGTCCATACAAACCAATAGCATTTTTGAGGGGGCCGGGCCCAGAGATGTAAGAGTAGCAGACCTGAAGTCTTCTATGGTTCATCCCAGGAACCTTCCAGATCCTTCAGTCCACATCTCTATCTCTAAGGAAAACTATGAAATTCAGACTTTCTGCACCTCGTCAAGCATGAAACTCTTTCTCATATTGATTTAAATTATGCTGAGGATCTTAAAATATACACTGACGGGTCAAAAAACCGTAATCTGGCATATTTGCATGTGCCTTTTCTATTCCATCCAAAACACTAAGAGACTCAGCAATCACCTCTCTATCTTTTCGGCAGAACTCTTGGCTATTTACGCTGCAATGGACTGGGTTATCAGTAACAAGCCCGTGCAAACTGCTATCCTCTCAGACACGTTATCATCATTGCAGTCTATAGAAAAAGGGGACTGAATCTCCAGATCCGATTTAATTAAAGGTTCACAGGTAACATCGGCTTGAAATGGAATGAGGAGGTTGATTGGTGGGTCAAGAGTAGTCTCAGGAATGTGGAGGTGAATGGTTCAGTCCCTCTTGCAATCACAGAGTTCTTTAACCTAGCCTGTCGACACGTGTTAAACGTGTGTTGAACTCACATAGGTCTTTAAACTAGCCTGTCGACACGTCCTAAACGTGTGTTGCACTCACAGAGGTCTTTTCCCTAGCCTGTCGACACGTCCTAAACGTGTGTTGCACTCACAGAGGTTCTCTCACTAGACTGTCGACACGTCCTAAACGTGTGTTGCACTCACAGAGGTTCTCTCACTAGCCTGTCCACACGTCCTAAATGTGTGTTGCAATCACAGAGGTCTTTTCCCTAGCCTGTCGACACGTTCTAAACGTGCGTTGCACTCACAGAGGTATTTTCCCTAGTCTGTAGACACGTCCTAAACGTGTGTTGCACTCACAGAGGTCTTTTCCCCAGCCTGTCGACAAGTTCTAAACGTGTGTTGCAATTACAGAGGTCTTTTCCCTTGCCTGTCGACACGTCCTAAACGTGTGTTGCACTCACAGAGGTCTTTTCCCTAGCCTGTCGACACGTCCTAAACGTGTGTTGCACTCACAGAGGTCTTTTCCCTAGCCTGTCGACACGTCCTAAACGTGTGTTGCACTCACAGAGGTCTTTTCCCTAGCCTGTCGACACGTCCTAAACGTGTGTTGCACTCACAGAGGTTTTTTCCCCAGCCTGTCGACACGTGTTAAACGTGTGTTGCACTCACAGAGGTCTTTTCCCTAGCCTGTCGACACGTCATAAACGTGTGTTGCACTCACAGAGGTATTTTTCCTAGCCTGTCGACACGTCCTTAACGTGTGTTGCACTCGCAGAGGTCTTTTCCCTAGCCTGTTGACACATCCTTTACGAATGGCGGTCTGAAACATACAAGAATACATTTGATAGGGCCTCTGTGAATCGTCAGCCTCCTATCAGATACTCTGATTCCTTAAGAATATAAAAATGTACAACGAGGTTTAGATTGGGCATATCACTTCTTCCGGGGAGGGCTCGGAAATATAATTTAAAAAATGATCCCATAAGTGCTCAGTGTTGAGAGTGTGAAACTAAAAGAACACACAGGGCAGAACTAAGGGCGGCCCTTAGGACATCTGGTTTTGGTTTCAACATTACTAATATTCTGAACCCCAGCAGGGCCGCCCTGAGGTCTCTCTTCAAGTTACTTGCTAAACTTCTGGCTAGCTTCCAGATAATCGACAAGATTTAAATAAATTAAAGCATTAACTAAAATAAGTATATTGTCACTCTTGATAAAAAAAGTTCTCATACATTTTAACAAATTATAAAGAGGATGCTCTGAGGGGTGGGGGGGGGTCTGATCATGTCTGCCTTCCTTGGATGTATCTTTCTTTTAGTATGCACTAGTTTTGAGTGTTGACTAGTTATACTCCAAATTAGAAAAGGATCGCCTGAACAACTTGGTCGATTTTCTGGAAGCTGACAGTACATCCTATATTATCGGCCCCACGGTTAGGGTTAACATGTTTTAACATTTTATACATAAAATATATATTTCTATTTTTGAAGTATATCATTGTTACCATTTTTAACCGGCAGCTTTATCCTACCAATGCCAGGTGTCGGGTCGGTTCAGTTCAGTACACCAAATGTCAGAGCAAAATAATAATAAAAACTATAGAAAATAATAAATTATTTACAGGGAAGTAAAGTACATTTAGGCTCAAAGTTGATTATAATTAATTCGTATAACTTTACATAGTTAAGATTTGTTAAAATTAATAATTAAAGCAAAACTGGAGTGACGCATGTTATTAATTAAATCGTAACTATATTAACTCATCCTCTAAGGTTTTGTTTACTATGAAATACAATCACCGTGGGAACACACCATTGGTCACGTGACTTTCATTGACTGAATTTGAATAATGTTCCATTGCGGTTTTAATACCAGTCGATCAATATATAACATATGTTTACCTACCCATATGATACTTAACAGTCCAAGCTGTAATGAAACCGTAATGGATAAGTGATAAATCCGTCACTTAAGTGATATTTACGGTTCGTGTTTCAGTGCGTAACTGACACATTAATAGGAGTTCTACATAATGGGGAGAGTATTTATGGAGAGGGAATTTATGTCAAATTAACAAACTCGTTCTTCTCTTAAATCCGCAGCGAGGAATACAAATGAGTTCTTAACGAAGCTAGCCCCGTATAAAAGCAGACCCACTTACCCTTTTCTGTCCTTATTGTTTTTTCACATTTTTATCTTATTATTTTTAGATTGGCTTCGGCGTTATATTTCTGAGTGGTTTAAGTTATTCACCATCCGGTTCAAATCATTATTAATAGTTCCTCCCTCTAGCGGATCCGGGGGTTGGCGGGGTGGGCGCATTCAGATACATCAATAAGTACAATTCAATGATTGTACACAACGATGTCAATTTGATGTAACCAAGTAAATTTTGATTAAGAAATATGCGCGAATTCTGCAAAAGATGCATGTGTTCCAAGCGATGTGATACATGAATAAGTTCGATTTAATGATTGTACACAACGATGTTAATTTTAGGTAAGTTTTTGACATGTATCTACATGTATTGTCTAGTAATTGTATCATCTGGTGTCTAACCCATTTCAAGTGCTGATATTTGTAAATTTCACAGTAATGAATAATATCAACCGTTTATCATAAAACCATTTAATATATCAAATCATAGAAAAAAAAGTAGGAAATATCAGATATCAACCTACGCTGTGAAGGGAACATTAGTGGTAAAACAACGCTACAGGTTCACCATTTATTATGTGGTTCACTATATTTTATGTCGTTTATTATGATTAAGAGCCGAAATATGTGTAAATAAGTGTAAGGCTCCTGAAATTCTACAGTTTAAGTTATACTGCAATGCCCATAAGCACTACTTTCCCCCACAATTTAAATTGACGACTTTAAATGCCTGGTGACCACGTGATATTCATTTTTTTCGTGATCTTCTGACACTTCATGAAGTATTTTTAGAAAGGGGTCTGAGTTTTAAGTTAGAATTGTTATTGTTATTAACATAAGTGTTTACATACCTGAAAATTATAAATATTGACATAATATATTTAAATTGATATAGTTCTACACTTACCCCATTCCATTGAGAGCATGTTGACATTCGGAGAGGTAAAAATATCATGAACTGACCCTTGATTTGCATTTGTCAAATGTGCAATTAAGAGAGACTTTACCTCATCCGGTAAATACAAACTTATAGTGACATTATTCAACATCAGCATGCTTTAAGATTTTCAACGTTCAATTATAGCTTTCTTCGTTATGTTGGTGTTAAAATGAATTGTTTTCCTCACCGCTGGTGCGACATTATATCCATATTCCTTGTATTTATTGACCGTAAGTTTTCTGTACTGACATGATGTTATATGTTAGCCGGCATGGTGTTATTCTGAGCATCTTCTGCTGTTTTAAGGTCAAGAGCATATAACGTAACTCATCCTTTTGAATTGTTTATGTTTACATTCCAAAACTTAGGGATATGTTCAGAGCCTTTCTTTGTTTCAGTTGCATACTTTTCAAGACGGCTGCCATTAATTTCCTAAAACGTTTTTTTTGTGGCGGTCACATGCCTGCCATTTAGTTTGATCGGCACTGCCAACGTTTTGGGCAGTAGCGTTCCGTCAACCTTCGGTTGTTGTGCGAGTATAAAAGCGCCACGAATTTCTTCAGTACGACAGTCTTTCTGAGTCAAGCATTTGTTTAGAACAGGACAACGTTACGTTTGATAAAGTAATAAAGCTGAGTTTTAACTGAAATAATAACGGTAGTAACATTATAGAACTTTTTGATCTAATAATTACTCAGTGAGCATATAACTTTTGTGGTCTCGTATAATTTAAACTTTCATTCCAAGTTTTACAAAGGTTTAATATTGATAAATTCGATCAAGGCTTATAGCACTTATAGAACTCACATGTATTCAAGAAATCAAGTACAGACAACTATTTTGAGCAATTAGGGCTACTTTCGTGTGTTATCTCGCTTAGATCGCCATACCAGAACACTATTACAATTGCGTTACACTGCAGGATTCATGGTCAAAAGACGTAGTGTTTAATGACTCTTTATCAAAATTATGATATAAATACATAGTATTACTGTATAAACATTTGAGGTCAGTTCGAGGGTTTATTCACCTAATATAATAGAACAATTAAAACTTACAAACTGTTTTCAGTACATGGATGGAATTGGTACGGGTTTTAGAATTGTCTGCTTAATATCAGAGTTGATTCGGTCTTCTGAAAGCCAGAGTTGTTAGCAGGGCTCACAAGAAGTTGTAACTGAATATTGCGTTAAAGCTGGCATCCACTAACATTTGTGTTAAGTAAATTTCAATAGCGTGAATCTAAGGTAAGCCCCCTACAATATATGCAGACCAAAGGGGAATTATGTCGGTTGAACGTCATTGAAAAATACAAAATTAAATAACCTTGAATAAAAGATAGATTAAGTTCTGTCGTGTACATATTGTAACCATCAATTAAACCTGCACTATCACATGTTTTTACAATTGCGTTTTAGTTATTGGGCATTGACAGTTGATACCTCAGGATGTCTCCTAAATACCAATATCCGGTCTTTGGGCGTCAAATCGCCTCATTTTGATCATAACAGCCTACCAAAGCAGCTAAATGTGCTTGTTTTACTCAAATACAGGGTCCCAGGACGTTAGGGTCAGTTTTAGTCACGCTGACTCCGAGTTAATGGAAGTTAATGGGCGGTGCTAGGTGATAGTGTGCTCATTTTACGCAAATAGTGGGTCCCCATACTTTTGGGGGTCAATTTTGGTCAAGCTGACTCCAAGATGGATGCTATTTGGTGGTTCTAGGTGATAGCCATTGATTTCCCCTACATGCCAGTGCCCGGTCTTAGGGCGTTACCTTGCCTCCTTCTGGTCGTACAGGCCTTGCAAATTAAGTCAATGTGCTTGTTTAACCCAAATACATGGTCCCAATAGCTTGGGGGTCAAATTGGTCAAGCTGACCCCAAGATGGAAGTTATTGGACGGTGCTAGGTGTAAGCCCTGAATGTATCTTTCTGGTTGTTACAGCCACTCAAAGTAGGCCAGCGTGCTTGTTTTTCCCAAATAGGGGTTCAGGACAATGGTGGTCAATTTTGGTCAAGCTTAGCTGTGCTAGGTAAAAGCCCTAGATTATCCTTAATGAAAGTGTCAGTTTTAGGGCGTCATATTGCCTCCTAATTTTCGTACCATCAGCCCAAATTAGGCAAGTGTGCTTGTTTTACCCTAATATTGGGTCCCCAGACCTTTTGGGTAATATTTTCGTCAAGCTGACCCCAAGATTGAAGAAATTGGGCGGTGAAATGTGTAAGCCGTGAATGTCTCATAAATGCCAATATCCGTTCTTTGGGGTGTCACATTGCCTCCTTTTAGTCGAACCAGCCTACCAAAGCAGCTCAATTTGCCTGTTTTACTCAAATAGAGAGTCCCAAGGGTTTGAGGTCAAATTTGGTCATGCTAACCCCAAGATGGAAGTTATTGGGCTGTGTAAGGTGATAGCCCTTGATTTTCCCTACATGCCATTGCCTGGTCTGTGCGCGTTACATCGCCGCCTTCTGGTCTTACCAGCCTCCCAGGGTAGGTAAATGTGCTTGTTTACCAAACAACGCGGTCCCCAGATGTTGGGGTTGCATTCTGGTGAAGCTAACCCCAAGATGGAAGTTATATGGCGGTGCTAGATTATGACACTGGATGTCCCCTTCATGTCAGTACCCAGTCTTTGGGCATCACATTGTCTCCTTTTGGTTGTAACAGCCAACCAAAGAAGGTCCATATGCTTGTTTTACCGAAACCGTTGGCCCTAAACGTTGAGGGTCGATTTTGGTCAAGCTGACCCAAAGATAGTGATAGGGCGGTGAAAGGTGATAGCACTGTATGCCCCTTATATACCAGAATCACCTCCTTCTGGTCTATCCAGTCACCCAAAGTAGGTCAATATAGTTGTTTTACCCAGAAAGATGGCCTAGACGTTGGGTACTGCCAGGGGAGAGCCCTTAGAGACTCGTACATGCAAATTCCTGTTTTTTTTCGAGTCACAACGGCATCTTTTTATCGTACCAACAACCCAACTTTCTTTATTCCTTGGCCATGCCCTAACCACCTTTTCCTAACCCCAGTGCGACCCTTATTAAATGTGTATAGAAAAGTTTTAAGTGTCCGTTACATATTCGTAACTAGCCTTCTGGTGTCACACAGCCTCAGCTTCTCAAATAAGACCCATGGTCTTCTTCAATGAAATTGACGGTCCCTTCTTTTTGGAGTCATACTATGATCAGCAGGAATCTTAAATGAGTTCAAT
This sequence comes from Mya arenaria, assembly GCF_026914265.1. Classification (NCBI taxonomy): domain Eukaryota; kingdom Metazoa; phylum Mollusca; class Bivalvia; order Myida; family Myidae; genus Mya; species Mya arenaria. The sequence goes on from NC_069138.1 coordinate 18,358,853, forward strand.
TGTGCGAGATTTTAAGGGAACTCTTAGTGATTATTTAAATGTATACCAGTATACCGGTTCAGGTCACAACATCTCCTTTTTGGCAACATGCCACTCAAATGTGTGCTAAAATTGTGGGTAACAAATCTTACGAGAACGCATTATATATTATGTAAAGTTTTACTTTGTAACGGGTATTTTGGATTAAAAACCGAAGAACAAATATAATAGCGGCACATTAATTGCCGTTACAATGAAGGTTAGAAATTCACACCACCTTTTTTCAGCCGTGACTGCAAGTACGAAAATCTATAAAGAAGCTATGTTTGTGTGTAAAAAATGAAAACTATTACTTTTAATGAAAATACTGTAAAAACGTCTGTAAAAATGTTAGCTTATGAAAAATTATAAGAACAAAAGAAAAATGCTTCTGGATGGATTCAAAAAAGCTACCATGAAACCCTCAAAAGATTTATAGCCCTGTGCTTAACAACATAGGCTAAAGAATTAAAATTGAAGAGTTTTATGTGGAGGTTTTCATAAGGGGTGTGCTACCTTAACTACTGGGCTAGGGTACAGTCCCGGAAAATAGGCAACCCTGTAAGTTTTTGGACCCGGCTACTTCATCAAAACTAAATACACAGTGCTACAGCAAGGAGTTGGAAAGGACAGGGTGCTAGGTCAGATATTGGGACTAGAAATGGGCGCTTGCAATGGCCAATGCTCAATTCTTATTGGGTATGTGTTGTAACTACTTTCAATACTAAAAGTTTGTTATGTATACCTTAACTGTTTCTTTTTCTTACTTTAGTATCAAAATCATGTATAAATATTATTTTGATATTTAACGGTAAGCTCAGACCTGTGCCCTTTGGTCCCTACAAACATATAGCATTTTTGATGGGGCCAGGACCAGAGATGTAACATTATCAGACCTGACGCCGTCTATGGTTCCTCTCAAGATCCTTCAGTCGACATCTCTATCGCTAACGAATCTAACAAAATCAGATTTTCCGCAACTCGTCAAGGATGAAATTATTTCTCATATTGATAAAACTTATGCTGAGCATCTAAAAATATACACTGACGGGTCTAAAAACCCATACTCTGACATAGTTGCATGTGCCTTTTCTATTCCATCCAAAACTATCTAAAACACTCAAAGACGTAGCAATCACATCCCTATCTTTCCGGCAGAACTCTTGGCTATTTATATTTAAGATGCATTGGACTAGGTAATCAGTAACAAGTCCATACATACTGCCTCTCAGACTCGTTATCATCATTGCAGTCTATAGAAAAAAGAGACAGAGATCCAGACCCGATTTAATTAAAGATATTTTGGAACTGAATAATAAGTGTCTGGAGAACAACTAAACGGTTACCGTGGTATGGGTCCCACGTCGGCTGGTAGGGGAATGAAGTGGTTCATGGGTTGGCCAAGGATTGTCTCAGGGATGTGGAGGTGAATGGTCCGGTCCATATTGCACACACAGAGATTTTTCCACTAGCCTTTTACAGGTCTTAAACGTATGTTGCCATCACAGATGTCTTTGCACTAGCCTGTCGACACGTCCCAGACGAATGGCGGACTAAAACATACAATAATATATTTGATAGGGTCTCGGTGAATCTTCAGCCATGCTTTACATAGTTAAGAATTGTAATAAATAAGATTAAAATCAAAACTGGAGTGGCTCATGCTATTAATTAAATTATAACTATATTAAATCATTCTTTAAGATTGTGTTTACTATAAAATACAATCACCGTGGGAACATTTCATTGGCCACGTGACTTTCATTGACTGAATTTAAATCCTATAAGATTTTGTTTACTATAAAATACTACCGTGGGAACATTCGATTAGTCACGTGCCTTTCATTGATTGAATTTGAATTCTGTCCTGTTGCGGTTTAAATACCAATCAATCAATCAATATATCAACATGTGTTTACATACCCGTATTATACTTAACAATCCAGGCTGTAATAAAACCGTAATGGATAACTGATAAATCCGTTATTAAAGTAATACTTCCGGTTCCTATTTCAGTGCATAACTAACATTAATAGGAGTCCTACATAATGGGGAGAGTATTTATGGGGAGGCAATTCATGTGAAATTAACAAACTCGTTCTTCTCTCCCATCCGGAGCGAGGAATACTTAATAGTACTGAACGAAGCCAACCCCGTAGAATAACACACTTACGTACCATTTTCTGTCCTTATTGTTATCATTACTTTTATTTTTGTTATCATACGTAAAGTCCTTGTTCATGCCAACTTATGATTAAGAGCCGCCAGCGGTTTTAGTGTATCTTTTAAATTCACCCAGGAGGAGCAAACACTTCCTTAGTTTCAAATTTCCTGTTTACATTATTCACCCTTGTTTGCCTGGTCATACAGCGGTATCAAAACTATTGTTAAAAATATTATTTCCATCTCACCAATAATATTATGCATCGATAAACCTGGGGCGGCCCCTCAGGATGGTTTACATGGGATGAAATTCATACAATGTGCCACATATCGGCCCTTTATACATATCAAAAAACACACTTGGGTAAGGTCCCCGTGTGCCAATCCCATCGGTAGCCCCGCGGTACAAAGATACTGGGAAAAGGACATTATTATTATTATTACTATTATTATTATTACAAATATTATTATAATTATTTTAAAACATATAATTTCCAACTTTTTAATGCCGCTGTCTCCAATTAAAATAACGGGAAAAATAGATTAATAAACGAACATTACAATCAAACCAGTTCATCATTCCAGTCAAACAAACTGAGGCATAGTCCTCAGTCAATCGGAACACCTCGGCCAGTATCAATCACAATTGACCTCGGAAATAACACTGGTTATTAGAAAATAGTCTATCATGGTCGACCAAGGCTATGTTCAAATATCAAAGCGATATGTTAGACCAAAAACAGAATGAGGGACTAACTCTTACCTCTTCTTTTTGGTTAAAATCTTATTTTAATTCTTAAAATGTTTTTCTTTAATGTAAGAATGGTGTAAATAGGACCCTAATGACGAACTAAATGTACATGTCATTAATTTTTAGTGGGTGTGGTAAGTCTGCTTCCATTTGACAGATACTGAGATAGTAAAAATTAATTCTGGATCTCCAGTGTTCAGTGGCAAATATTAAGAACACAAACAGTCTGAATCTGACTGACTGACAGATTGATAATATGATAGATTTTCTTAACTCAGTATAGATTAACTTCATTAATCGTTATTTATAATAAGATATGTTTAAACAACTACAGATGGTTTATTTGTCCGTGCTTAAAAATATATCTTGTCCAAATGTAATATTTGACTGTCAGTGACATAATAAAACATATTTATTCATCAATGTCAAATGGTGAGTATGATATTGTTATTCACAAGACAATTGTAACCACGACCTTCACCACCCCCACAGGTCTGGGGTTATACCAGAGATAGCAGGGGGAATCGGCTGTGTTTTTACCTTCTAGCTTGCCCCGTATCCTGAGTGAATATAGTAGTTTTGTAAATAGCGGTGAAAGTGTCTTACCTAGGATGTCCCCAGTCCCAAGGGTGCGGGGGCATTTGGAGGGAATTTTGCCAGCAGTGTGTGCCCGCAGGTGGGGATCTTACCTGGCTATGGCTGGACCGAAAGTCTAAGTTCCCGTTATTCCCCGGACCTGGGGTGCAATGTTTGCACAATTGGATTAGTCAGTTTACTAAATATAGCTCTCTCACTAATAAATCATTAAACATCATAATGCTAGTTGCCTAACAAAACTATTACTGACACATTTTTTATTTCATTGATTATGGATTTATTTTTTAAAATGATGTAATAATTATTATTTTGAATTATCTTGCTTTTGTTTGAAGAAAATGTCTTTATCATTATCATGCTTTTCATAGTAGTAGTGTCAACATCATTGTTGTGTGCAAAATAAACATTATAACAATGAAAGAAAAAACATAAGGTCAAGCCGAGTACTCAAAGAGGCACAAGTTCATTGCCAAAGAAACATTGAACTAGTGACTAAACAGCAAATACGACCCATCGACTGGTAGTAAAAATGGCCTTAATATTTCGGTTTTTGGGGTAACCACCTTGGAATGATAAGCCTTTTATATCACTTAATATTTAACTTGTAAATTAGCGTGCAGCTTCCAAATTTATTGTTAGCTTCAATATGAAGATACAGGTCTACAACTATGTCTAATATATTTAGACGAAATATTGCATAGAAAGATCTACAACTCTGACTTATAGTTATTCTTTAGTTCTTTTATTGGGAATTTATGAAGATTTAAGTCATGAATGGGGGTTGAACATGAGAAAAATTGTTAAGTCTCCGAAGCTACTAAATCCACTAAGAATGGCTTGGCACAGAAGGACTGCATAGTGATGGCTCAGTTATTGTTTGGCTTAAATTTAACACAAATTAAGGGACATCAAAACTGAAAGTGTCTGGAATTGCACTTACTTGCATTTTATAAAGTCAGACATTAAAACGATTCATTATGTGTAAACAGTTATCAAAAATATTTGAAAAATTATATAAGTTATTATTCAAAATGGGTATCTTGTTAAGTCTTATTAAAAAATGTGGCAAGGTCTGGTATACATTGCCGAAAAGCTTAGTTACCTGACTAAATATTGTGTTTTAGGCTTTTTTCACAAATGTATGGACACTTTAAATGAGTGGTTTAGCCAAAGCCTATGAAGAAAGGTGAGTTCCATGTGGAGCATGATCTGCCGTGACCAAATACGATTTGAAGACAAGTCAAATTTTGCTAACTTCGCTTACTCTTCAATTTGGCCGCATTACCACGCACTGTGTATGTTACATTACCAATTGAACTAACTGGGTGGCTAGTCCCCCAAACCCACAGAACTGGTTACACAAAAAGTTTAGTTTGCACCCGAACTCAATAATGTTGAAACAAAGGCATGCATGGCAATCAACTGATATAGATGGCTGGGCGCCTAGCTCACGCCCATTCTATCACCACAACCCACAATGTTCTGCACAATGTTTTATTACAAATCGAAAGTCAATGTTGTTTTAATGGCAAGGAAAGCTGAACATATAAGCAAACTATTATTTAAAACTTACATTTCACAGGGTAGTCATACGTTGAAAAATGATGACATTTAGTCGATACATGCATTCGAATCCGATGTATTATTCCTTGCATGCCATTAATAATGTTCATTTTGATTACTTTCATGTACATCTTATGTGTGCTCACGATTTTTCTAGTAATAACAGTGTGCTTCAGGTATAAGAAAAACATCTTTATATTTAAATGCGAATGTTCTTTGATGTTACAATAAATATCTTTTCTTAAACAAGCAAATATTCTAAGTCATGTGTCAACACAATCGACTATTATGATGTAGAATTTGACATATTTTATAGTTCAAAGCAAAATATTTGTTGTTATTTTTGTTTTGTTTCAAAAACTGTAGATTGTTTGTAAATCTTAGCCTGCTCGCGAATGGGTACCCCTTGTTTGTCAACAGTTTGTTCTCGAAACTCCTGAAATACGTCATCACGTGACTCTATAATGTCTTGAATTCGACCGTTATTTTTTCCTGTATTTATTTATATATTGTATGAATGCACTGATGGAACTAAATGTTTTATTTATTTTGTTTACATCACCGGGATGTTCCTTGGATGGTGCCCCTTCAAAGAAATATTTAAAAAATGAATTCCATTGGTGTGATATGTCTAGTGGTTTTTGACCAAGATTGTTCAAGATTGTACAAACGTCCCCAGGGTAAAAACTGGCCCTGTCCCGGGGTCTTATGTTTCTGACATACATATATAGCAAAATCTTTGAAAATGTTCATGTCTAAAACTGCTTGGCCAAAACACTTGATAGATTGTATGTAGCATCGTACAGTTGCCTTCCAATACATTTGTTCAAATTATGCCCGAATTGTTCGAATATACCGCTAGGGACGATATTGGTTCAGAAGTTTCCTGTAGAATTTAGGGAAAATTTGAAAATGCTCGTGTATAAAAGCGCTAGGCACCGACCCATGATGTTTTGAATGTGGCTTCATTTAGAATTTCTCTATCAAGTTGGTTCAAATCGTGTCCTTGGGGCCAAGCTGGTCTCGTCTCGTGGGTCACAAGTTTCTGACCTATTTCGATAAGAAAATCTTCCTGTTTGAAACCGCTAAGCCTAGACCCTTGATGTTGATGGCTCCTTTATTACACTGTTATTACTGTTTGTTAAAATGGTGTTTTTGTCTTTTTAAATGTACACGTGCTTTACATGATTGATTGAACATAAAATTACCTATTGAGATAATTAACCATGAACACGTTGATTCACGGTGGGAAATACAAACTTTACTGACATTTATCGCATTTTTGCATTAACCCCCCGTTGACAAGTTTCTCTTCTTAGACACATGTTTATTTAATAGTAACGAAGTCCGAGAATAATAAAAACCTGATCACTATCTTATATAATTGATGCGCCATTTGTATTGATGATCAATTCTTTGATTTATTTCGACCAATTTTGATCGCTTTTCGATCGACATTTTTTTAAACTGTGACCTTTCTACCTATTTTCTTATTTTCTAAGCTGCCATAATACAACCTGGCCTATGTGTACATTTTTTAAACAAATATCAATAGTGTGCCATTTGACATTCTCTCTTATCTTTGAAGCTACGGCGATGAAATTAAGACCATGTGTGAAGTATTGCAAACAAATATGAATGCTGTATCAGATGAGCTATACGGTGATATTTTGACTAACTTTCTTATTCATGAAACTGCATAATGACCAATAAAATTTCGCCCATATTCACTCTTTTGAAAACATATAAATACTGTGCTTGGATGACTTTGACTGTGACATGTTAACCTTCTATCTTACGTTAGAAGCTACAGCCATTATATTTGGGCCAAGGGTACAGTTTTGAAAACAAATATCAATGTTGTGCTTGGATGACCTGAAAAACTACAACATTTGACAATAATCAATCAAAATTTAATCCCTAGTTTCATTACCATAAACAAATAAATCTATTCATTCTCATAAAAAAACAATTCAATCATGTGAGTGATTTTGGACCATCATTGCCCTCTTGTTTGTTTAAAATTTTCCAGCCGTTTAAGACAACAAATTCATAGTTTCTGTACTTCCTAAAAAGTAATCATACGCTCTTACGTGACAAAAAGGTAACAAACGCTTAAATATTGTCATTTGTATGGCCTTGTTTACTTCGAAATTATGATTTTGTTCATGAATGCTGATTGTGACCATGATTATCAGTATAATTATGGAGGAAGAGGTCTGATGCGAGGTTAAAAAAAGAATTGGTGTTACAGGTAGTGTTAAAAAAATGAAAAAGTATACATGGTGTTGCAGATCATAAAGGCTCTATGTTAGCAGAGTTTATGCAATCTCATCAGAGAGACGACTAAGATGTGATGGCATTGTCTTGCTGACTGGAGGATTTTTTGCCAAGGCAGTAGAGAAAACAATTGTGAAAAGAGAAGATGTGTATGATATGCTATGGAAAAGTCTGAGACAAGTTTAAAAAACAGTTTGAGGATAAGAACTTGATCAAATTGTTGTAAAAATTGAACAATGACTTTTATGCACAAAAGCTCATATGATGGTCCAAAATGGGAGCATATTCACGAAATGAATTGTCGAAATAACCATTTTGTCTCCTCATTGAATAACAATTTGAGAGATGTAACAGGATCACTGAAGTCATTTTCAACAGCACAAATGACACAAACATATGTTCAGCCTCAGATGCCAGCCTTTTGGTTTTAACGCTCACGTCCATGGACACTGAGAGGCAAGGTTTACATCCAACATGCAGAAGCTGAATCAAAGACGACGTACAACAACATACAAACAGCGCTTTGGTCCACGGAATGTCGCAATAGATATGCTGCAGAAATAGACAAGGCAAAAGCAGGGTAAAATCCTTCAAAACTATTCCTGAACGGTATCTTTTGCTATCGCTGCAATTAAGAAGGTCATTACCAGACGGTACATTATGTTCTGTTTATTTTAAACCAAATTGGTCCCGATGAGGATGTGTATGATAGCTCTACGACTGGTCTTAGAATGGAGAGGTAAAAAGCAAAAACTCAACTAGGGTTATATAATTGACAACAGAAGAAACTTTCCAAAACACAATTCGTCATGAAAAAGATAAACATCCAGTTCAGACATGAATGTTATATCTAATAAACCAATCGTAAGCATATCACTGCGTTCTGCCCAAACAATAATGTGTAGCCGACTAAACATATGCACACGATCGGTCTTTTGTAATGGCGAAATTTAGACGATAATGCGATATGCTTGGAATTAGTATATTATCTATAAAATTCATGTCTGAACTGGACGTTTATCTGATTCATAACGAATTGTGTTTTGGAAAATTTCTTCTCTTGCCCAATATATAACCCTAGTGGAATATTAGCTTTTATAATATGGTATAATATCGTCGATAAATCACGATTAATAGTTGTATTGTGTCCCATGACGTGATAAGCACCCAATTAAATGTTCTTCTTTTCATTTTCGGTGTCAAGTCTAATTTTACCCAAATGATGCCACAGGCAACTATTTAAAGTAAGCCAGGGGCAGCTGTTGGGATTTGCATCATAATTTCAAGTCTCTGTGTTATCTAGAATTTACTAAGTTTAGTAAGGATAAGATCAGATATGCTGGAGTTAATTGACACGGAAGTGTGCCAATATAAACGACGACTTGGACAACGACGCGTAACTAAACTTTGATCAATAGATGTATATTAATATGCTTTGCAGAGAACATGTAAACTTTGTTGGGAGTTTGTGTTTTTTCTGGCCATTGGTGCATAATAGCTATTATAAAGATAACATGGGTGGAACTGGGTACTTGGTGTTTGATACCATATAGCCGAATTCTACAGTGTTCGACTACGGACATTGTTTCATATTGAACATTAACAGCCTTATCACCATAACTCTTCCAAGTCCACAAATTGGGATTTATGAGAACCCGAAGAGAATACATTTTAAATACAAATCAAAAAGCACATTAAGGTAATGTTATTACACCTACCATACCAATGTTCTCACGCTAGTATCTGTCTACAATAACACAATATGTAAAACGACTCATATAATGTTACATGAACTAGTAATTTTATTTAAAATTATGTGCATTTTAATTCCAAAATGCGTTTCGTTTGCCTCTACTGCAAAAAAATCAATTCGACAAAACTCGTTGAAGAAAATATTATACTAGATGTATACTGATTGAATGTTTATACATATTAGATGTTTATTACAAGATAAGAACACGCCAATATATAATTGATAATAAAGAATTGTATATGCTGCCGGATAGTTTGTCACACTACTTCAGTGATGTTTCAAGGTTTTGTACCCTCAAATGCCCGGTGACCCTATACCATTTTGGTATTGTATAAAAGGATGTTGTGTTTAAAAATTGAAATGTAACATTTTACCGAAATGATAAAACAACCAAATTATTCTTGGCTTTCAAAGATTGCAAAATATGGCATTTACGCCTGCCTGATTTTAGTTACGATAAGATCATACATACACATTGCAATAAATGTATGAATGGTGGTTCTTAAAGGCAGTTCATTTTACATGCTAGTAATCGGTAGGTAATACCCTTTCAAAACATACAATACTTGCATGAGATCAACAGGCACTAGGCTTTAACATTAACGTTTATGACGCTAATAGAGAACTATTCTATTTGTGGTTCAAGTTCCTGAAAACTTTTCCGGGTATCCGTCAATTCGACCACATACCTTTCCTTTTTCCACCTCTGGTCATTTCGCAGACTTATCAAAAGACGGTTGTAGCTCAATAAAGATATACAATGTGTTTCAAACAACAGTCTTGCGCAAAGCCCTCGGTTTTTACCACTAAGACATTTCGATCCTGCAATTTCGATATCTCTTCAATTGTATACCCCTTACCGACATTTTTACCCCTTAATATAAGACGAACTATTTCCATTCCTGTCCAAGTTGAAATGTTGGAAATTGTTATTGACCTTCCAGCAGTTAAAACATTCCAATCCAAAGAAAAAGAAAGGTACGTAATTACATGTATTACAACAAATAAATGTGACCCTGACAATATTTAGATTTCAATAAAATTTGAAACGCTCTATTTAGTAGTTTGTAACTTAATGCATGGACTTCAAGTGTTTACGAGATCTCGGTTACATCATTGCGTTATATAAAAGCAAAATCTTACCGGAGATGGCTAAGCAGCTACGATGTACACGGAAGTATCTGAATAATGAGAAATGTCGGCTAGTGAACGATTCAAGTGTTTCATTTAGATAACGTGATTCTGTAAAAATGTAAGTATGTATATTTTTGTCTTAGTATAATGGAGGAATAATATGTTTAAAGCTAATTCCAATTCCGTAACTATGGAAAATATTAAAACAACTTCAATTTACCTTCCGTCAAGTTCCGGAAATCATGTTCGTTCAATGTTAAACGACATCTTGTAATTATCTAGTCTAAGGCTTCTTTCAAAGCCTTTTTAAATAATAGTTGGATTGTTAATCCCAAACGTATAAGCAACTGGTGCAAAATTGCGTGTGTAATGTGGACTGGCTAATTGCCATTTAGGTTTGGGTTCAAAGGAAATGGGCTGTGCTGCTTCTGCTTTGACTAATCACTATTTATTTCTCTGAGATCTCATTGATGATAACAAAATCCAGAGGGCAATAATGTTTAGGACCAATAAAGACTTTGTGTATCACCCTAAAAGTAGTACGCCTAATCTCTTCAGATATTTCTTTCCTTATATGTCTGTTTAAAGGTCCCATTTTTTAATTAGTATATATTAAAGCCAAATTTCCGAAGGGTTATCCGATTAACCTATTAATAGGCTGGGAATTAGCGTGGTCTACAAAACATATAACTTGAGCTATTGTAACGGACAATATATAGTAACATATTGAACAAGTATCTCGATTATTATTAATCGTGTTATGTTAGTCACAGACTCGGACATAGACTCTAAATAGAATAATCAGAGACCAGAGAAAATATTTAAATCTTTGGACATCAACCTATATTTTAATATTTATCTACCAGGGCAAATATACACATACTCGTATATCACCCTAAAACATATTATTCATTGTGCAGGGATAATATACACGGATATCAGCCTCATATATACTTTAAATACAGCAGCGGTACAATATATCTATGCGATCTGCAATAATATATACAAACAACGTGACTACTCATTTCTGAAGTGGTAAACCTGCAAAAGTCGGTACAGGAGCTTAAGAATGTCTTCATTTTTTTTTCTTAAAACGGTAATTCAATACAACTAAAATAAATAAATTGCAAAATACCCTCCAAACAGGCCTAGAACAAAGTAATAGCAAACCGTTTTGGAGATGCATCAAATCGAACACACCAGAAAAACCCTTAATTTTTTTTTCTCAGTTTTCACTCAATGGACCAATTCTTCTAGTAAACAGAATGTACATGTGCTTCCAAGAGTTTTAATAACATCATCAACAAATGAGAAACTAATAAACAGTATTGAATCGTTAAATGTAGTTGGGCCAGATATAATCAGAATCATAATACTGATGAATTGTTCTAAACAACGGTCACGAAGCAGGACTTTAATTTTTCAAACTTCAATAGATACTGGCACCTTACCTGAGAATTTGTACAACGGTCCACGTTGCGCCTATGTACGGGGTGGCGTCCATCAATCTGAAACTTAGCAACTAGTTTACTTTCAAACCGTGACTTGTTAACCTCTGGAACATATTATATGCAAACATCTCCTTAACCACGGGGATAAATACAATAGTTTAACAAGCCTGAACCATGGCTTCCTTTCATGAGACAATTGTGAAACACATTTACTTATATTGATAAACGATTTAATAAAGATTATCATATCTGACTTCTCGAAAACTATCGAAACGGTGCCTTACGACGAATATTTAAAGGCAATATTGAATATTATAACCCGTATAAAAATAGATACTTGAGATATTAAAAAGTTACAGCAACCTTCGAACATCTAACATACTGAGAAGAAAGATTATAACTCCGTCAATAGTAATATACTATTTCAATGTAATTCGTGCATACCTGACCAACATAACGACTTTATTTCATAAAAAACTGGTAAAGATTGGAATCTGGAAACTAGTGTGATCCGCGTCAAGAAACTTGAACACCTCTAGATCGCTCTACCGTAAGTTAGCAAATCCCCGGGTTTAATTACTCCGTAACTGGTCCTTCTGAAGCAGTCCCTAGTCGAATTAAATCAGGCATCTAGATTTTAAAGCTGCACTCTCACAAATTGAACGTTTTGACAACTTTTTTTTATTTCTTTTTATGGAACGAGCCAATTTATGCGAAAATGCATGAAACCAGTGATATGAGACTGCTGACAAAAATCAGATCGCAGATTTCCATGTTCCAAGTTCAAAATTTGATATTTTATACTTAAACCGTTAGTACGCTTTTAGCCACAAAACATTAATTTATCGGAAATATGAAAATCTGCGTTATGAGCTTTTGTCAGCAGTCTTATATGACTAGTTTGCAGATATTTACAAAAAAATGGCTCATTCCAAGACTATTTGTTTTAAAAAAAATGTCAAAACGGTAAATCTGTGAGAGAACAGTTTTCAGCTTGAAACACAAACATTCACCAAAAATACAATAGAAACTACCTCGACAAGCCCGGAAGTCGAAAGTTAAAGAAATAAACCCCTTTTAGGGGCACAAAGAACAACCAATTTTAAATTAGTTCTTTAATAAGAATATCAATACTGACCGTGTTGATTTTGTTTTGAGCTGTATTGAGCTATACTATGTCATCTATCAATAACAGTGCGGTATCATATAACAACCAGACAAAGTAAGTTAAATCAGTACTATCATAAATTCTCCTCTGAAGCATCAACGAGTCAGGGAATTCACCTTTTACTTCAGACGGTTTCAGGTGTTCGTGGTATAATAATTCAGCTTCACGCACGGTAGGGCAATAATGTTAATTGTATCATTCATTAACAAATGCCAATGTAATCCAACATTTCTCTTTACTTTAAACAGGTTAAATCACGTTTCAGGACGACGCGTTATTTTCTAACATGTTTAAACGAGGTTTATAATGTATACATGTTCAATCCCTTCATCTTGTTCATATTAGAAATCGGTCAAAATACCAGTCATCATCATCTGTTTTGTTTGAATGCATGCAAATTTATTCATCTACTCATATATCATGTTCCACATGTGTGATCAGTCGTAGCTCGAGTGCAAAGTATCAAGAATAGCAGACGAGACTTTCGATTCGAACACAAAGGACATCCTCATCCTTTGAATACGTTGACTTATCTTGTTAAACAATCAAATCAGTTTTGAAATTTTATATTTTGACACTGCACAATACAATGAAATATGAAGTGAAATAGACATGGCTTTGATATAGGTTTAAGTTTTTAAGAGAGAGAGAGAGAGAGAGAGAGAGAGAGAGAGAGAGAGAGAGAGAGAGAGAGAGAGAGAGAGAGAGAGAGAGAGAGAGAGAGAGAGAGAGAGGGAGGGAGGGAGGGAGGGAGGGAGGGAGGGAGGGAGAGAGAGAGAGAGAGAGAGAGAGAGAGGGAGACGGAGAGGGTGAGGGAAGAGGGTGAGGGAAGAGGGTGAGGGTGTTGGCGTAGGTGTGTTGGGTGGAAAACACACTATATTTCTGCTCAAATTTGTAGGATTTATAAAAAAATGCGTTGGGCAGGATCTTCGAAGTCAGTTAAGAAGTATATTTGCAAAGTAGTTTGAATTGATTTTTAGAGTGACTCTCTTATGCTTTGTAAAATGCACTATTTTAGTTACGAAATTAAGTGTGGCAAATCATAAGGAGTGTTAATACAAAAATACTAAAAGCTGGAACCCTTCAGCAAATGTTGACATTTTCTCAGATATGGTCTTTGAAGGCCAAATTTTCATTAGCCTTTATAACACGATTGAAAATTAATTTCGACTGGTGTGTTGCGTGATTGATTGATTGACATTATCACGTGATGTTATCAATGTATCCTTAACAAGTTAACATATCCACCACTTGTATTAGAGTCCCGTTGGCCATGTGGACTAGCCGGCTGTTTCTACTTTTTCTTGACTCTACCGGCGTGGGTTCGAACCCCACTGAAACAAAAATACTTTTTATTCTTTAACTGTATTTTCTTCTGCAATTTCGATATCATAGAGTAATGTAATGACCAAAATAAATGTTTTCAGATGCATTACCATGAAAACTAATTGTTGGCCCTTAAACATGAGCGAGTCACTTTCACATCTACAATCACAAACTGCTTCAAAATAGTACAGTTTAAAACATTCATAACAAAGGGTAAGAAGATATCGATCAAGAACAGCAAATTCCTTGGAAAAACTTTGCATATGCATGGTCTAAATTGTGTTGCCGTTTATTTATGGAAAAAAAAAACATTGGTCATCAAAGGTCACTATTTATTTTGGTTTATTACACTGTACATGCCATTTGCATTATACAATGTCAAATTAAGAATAGCTATAAATTACAAATACAACAACTATACAAAATAGACATAAAACTATTAAAAGGACAACTAAAACACTAAGAAACATATGCATATACATATATATTTATATTATCATGTTTTAAATTGTTAAAGATAAGCATTGGAAAGAAGGGAATTCATATAATTATGTTCTGGTTGAGCTTCTTGTGCACATGGTCCATATTCATTGTTATAGATAAAAATTCAGAAAGTAGGTCAAAAGACAATATCAAAATTTGATTGCAAAACTGTACATATGGCCCAATATGGTTGCTGTTCAAAAGTAAGTCAAAGGCTAATAATCAAGGATATCCAAAGATACTATGACACTTTTTTCAAACTATAGATATTGTGATAAGTGTAATGTCAAAGCTGTAAAAAATAGAATGCTTTATATGCTGAACATTTGGCTATGGGGACTTACCACAGGCGGATCATTTACACAAGGGATTTTGTACGCGTCTATATGGCAATGAATATATTTAATAAACTGCTAAAAGTTTGTGTTGAAAGAAACGGGAAATTATGATGAATCAAATATAACAAACGAATAATACATATGTACATAACTTTATTTAATAACGCGTTTTACATTTAGCGATATCATGTTGCAGTATTTTTGGAAACTAACAAAGAAATACGTTTATCATAAAAAAATAAATATTGTAATATAGTGTTTATATGCATAAGCTTATCTTATTTTGTGCATGTTATTTGACTCATTTCTCGTAAACGGTTTGATAACTCCATGTTGTTTTGAATAAAAGTCCAATAGTTGACGTTAAGATGTTTTTAGACATTATTACAGTTTTTGATATAGTTGAAATGTGCACATTTGGTGAACATTTTGAAACATGGTACACTTAATTTGAGCTGCACATATATGGTTTTAGTCTCAGTATGGCTCCCGACATTTGGTCGCTTTGGTACTGAGTGTGATAAATTAGAGCAGCACATGCTTTTGTTTTGCTTCGAATGAGGCTTATGGTTTCCATTTGTAGACTTTTTTAACACTGAAAATACTTTATTAGAAATACCAAGGTTGTTTTGCTCTGAATGGGCTCTGAATTTGCTTCATTGTTACAACGTGGTAAATTTGACTCACTATTATTAAGGCCCTCTGAAACTTTTTTATCTGTAAAAATGCTTCAATGTAGTCAAAAAATTTCAGATGGGAATATGAAGAATCCTTCTGTTATTAACACACTGGTTGTAATGCGGCTTTGGTGTTTGCTTGAACCGTGATACTTGATTTAGCTGCAGTTGTATTTTTCTGCATCTTGTTTGATATAGAAGAGGCCCCTGTGGTATGTTTGATAATTGGTCAACTTTTTGCAGCAACATATGGATTTACTTGACACTGAGTTGCCTTGGGAACCTATATAACATTCCTTTCCACTAAATGGCCAACAGTATAGCAAATAGATTATTTATTGGGCACTTGAAAGAGCTTCATAGAGCGTCTTCATTTAATGTTTGGCACAATCAGTCTGTAGTGACTGTATTACAGATTTAGGTTGATAGTAACTATCATGTGGTTGAATGAGCTCTGACTTGGTTTATAAAGAGCACGTTTGGTGCTTGTTTGATAATGAGTCGGCTTGACTAAAAACACCATAGGGATACGAGGGTCTGCTTGGGACCTATTGTGTCTTTTCGATATGTCACCCTTATTGTGTCTGAAGCACGCAATGGACTTCCGAAATATTTATAAGACATGTAACGGGGTTGCTTCGTAAAAGACTATTAATACATTAGGCTAAAGAAACACACCTGAGACTTGAAAGTGATACTTCCGGCTTGATAGGCTGACATTGGTTTTTTCTGCTCCGAATGGGGCTTATGGTTGCCAAATTTAGGCATTTTAGCACTGAAAAGGCTTTATTTGAAATACCCAGTTTGTTTTGCTCTGAATGGCCTTCATTGTAACAATGTGGTCAATTTGGCACCGACGATGCTAATTTAAGATACACATGCACATAAATGTGCTTCATTGTAGTCACAATTAAAATGATAGAAAACTGGACTGACTTTTGTTAAGACCCTCTGAGATTTTATTTATCTGTGAATATGCTTCACTGTAGTCACACTTGTCAGACGTGTTCATAAAAAAAGCCTGGCTGGATGAGCTAACATGAAACTCGAAACAATATTGTATAGGTAGGTTGTTAAGTACTTGATGCACTGAGCAAGGGACATTCTATGGTTTACTTGACATTTAATATGGGGAAAAGAGATGAAATATAATAAAACTGTCTAGAGATTTTTGTTATGACTTTTAAAAATCGCATTCTTCGGTCTTATTTGCATTTTGACATTCAAATGATTTTGACAGTAACATTCAAATGCTTTGTTCTGAAAGGCAGTATTAAGTTTATTATGAAACGGATATTGCGTATTTTCCTTAATATATGGGTTGCGTTTAATGCCGTGTTTTGCACCTGGGGTAGTTTTGGACGCGTTTATATGGTAATTGAGAACATTAAATTTCTATAATAAAATGCAAATATTTTGCGTTGAATAGAAGATGGGACATAAATGGGAAACGTGATATATCAGTATCTCCATTAAATACAACTCTTTATCACCAAGCAATATAATTTTGCGGTTTAATGAAATAAATTAAGAAACGTGTGGTTTCCAAAACAAAAATGTCAGAAAACATTGAATCTAAACGTATTTACGTTCGTTTCATACTAAATAATAAGAATTAAGAATGTGGTAAAACTTGATATCTTTCAACGTATCAGCTGAAATAGGAGTGTGATAAGTGTATAATTAAATGGATTTGGAAGTTTAGCATTCCATTTTGATAGCATATCAAAGAATGACCATACAGCTAAATAGAAAATAAAGTGGTATATTCAGACATTGACATGCTATTTCACTTCTTTGTAGATACAGTTTTTCGAGAAATGCCAAAAAGGTTTAACAGAATAAATAAAATTGTACTTATAGCAATTCCCTTCATCTATTCCGTTTTATGTGTCAATTGTTCACTGTAAATCCCTGCCATCGTTATACCCTCGGGGTCAATTCAGTCGTATGTTTTTATGACATAAATACCCATTGAATAAATTTACACCAACACTAGACTTGGGATTTGTTTTTCCCCGAGTAAAGGGTAAATTTACCCCTTTGGGTAGTTGCGTTCATATGCCTTATTTGTATTCGACATTACAATGACATTGACATTGAAGTGAAATAGATACCTGCTTAAATTTATGTATACGTTTGAAGTCAATTACAGCAATAACAACTTTACGGTAACCTTAAGCATTCTTTAATGCTATCAAACGTTAGCTTTTTCGAATGAATCTTGAATATATACCCTTAATATTATTTGTTTTGAAGGAACATACTATCTTCAATTCTGACAACACTTTTTGAGACAATCTAAAACGAAATAAATATAAAAAGGAAAACAGGATATGGAAAAAGCGGGTATTTTCATCCGCTGACCTTAAAGTGACTATACATTGTTATTGAAGTTGCCAATGTTGTATGGAAGCATGTACACTATGAGAGAAGTATTTACCATGTGAAAAATTTACCCTTATTTATGTAAAGAATACTACCATATATAAACAACACATTTTTACTAAGTTGAAATGTTAAGGTGGCCATTTTGGACACCCCCTTGGATTTCTCGGTCTACACAACGCTTTTGAAATTTTGCCATCACTTCCATATACTACAAACATTACCGAACATTTTTAAGTATAACACTGCGTTTCAACTTCTCATTCAATAAACAACTTTGACCTGATTATAACACCATTATTAGTTCTCGTCGTTTCAAATGATGATTATAAGCATGAGATGAAAGAAGATTTTTTTTTATATATTTTCATAATTCTTTTTAACAACAGAAGAATATTGCCAACATATGTTTTATACATCTGTACAAAAAATCTAAACAATAATGAAGTTCAGGAAGTGAACAGGTTTTGGGACAATTACATTTGCGTATAAGTTGTTTTTATAATATAGAAAAGCATATTTGAATTTAATATGGTTTCATTGGGATTTTGTAACAAAAAAGTGAATTCAACTTAAATTGATCGCTCAGATAAATATATCTATTGGATATGCACAGATGTCATTGAAGTTTTTAATTTTCTACTCAATAATTATTTTCTAAAATTCGCTAAATGTTTATATAAGCAAACAATTGGAATTCCAATGGGTGCCAATTATGATCCTTTACTTGCTGACCTTTTTTATGCTGCAATGAAAGTGAATATATGTTGAAATTATCTAAGTCTGGAGATCTCGCTCTTGTTGATAAATTCAATAGCACTTTTAGATATATTGATGATAATCTAAGTTTAGATAACATTATTTTGTTTACAGATAATATTCAGTCGATATACCCTTCACAATTGCAATTTAATAAATCTAATACATACGTTTTAAAAGCATCCGATTTAGATCTGCAACTCGAAGTAAGGGAAGTTATATTGAGTATCAATCTTTAAGATAAACGTGATGATTTTAATTTTAAAATAATTAATTACACTTCTGTAGATGGAGATGTTCCTAGTTCACCATCATTATGTGTTTTTATTGCACAGTTGATAAGATTTGCTAGAATCTGTACAGATGTAAACAAAAATCAGCTCTCGAAGTAAAATAATGATGGAAAAGCTTCTAAAACAGGGTCTCAGATATTATAAATTAAGGAAAACTTTCTCAAAATTTGTTAATGGTCATTATCATCTCATTTCAAAGCACAATAGTAGTCTTACATCGCTGATTGCTTATAGTATTGCTCATCCCGATTTTTATGGTGATGTTTTAAAGAAAATTCGTAAAATTAAAATGTTTTCAGCAGGTAGTTGGGCAGATAGACTCAATGAATTACTTGGATTTTATTTAAACCGTGGATATAAGGGCAATATTTTGTAGAGCAATTGCCTTCGAGTTTTTGAAGAAGAATTCCTGAAACAGAATATAGGGTTGAATATAACATCCTTCCATAACTAAGCTTTCAGCCCTTTGATGTTAAGATTTTGCTAATTCTTGTTATCTTTAAACCTTTTTTGGCTAAAACATTTTTGGCTGACTCGGAGTGTTTTGGCATGTGGCTTCATTTTCTTCAGATAGTTTACATGTTCAAATCATTTGGAAGGACAGATT
The DNA here is from genome assembly GCF_026914265.1 of Mya arenaria. Classification (NCBI taxonomy): domain Eukaryota; kingdom Metazoa; phylum Mollusca; class Bivalvia; order Myida; family Myidae; genus Mya; species Mya arenaria. The sequence goes on from NC_069138.1 coordinate 18,378,602, forward strand.
AGCTAAAACATGTCGCTTTTATTTTTAATTTTAATAATGTTTTCTTTATTTGTTCCCAGTTTTAGTAGACTGTGTGTGATGTTCATATTTTCAAACAATGACTGCATCGTATCCTTGAAAGGTTTTTGCATTAGGTGCTGTCACGAACTGCTCAATGTGAGTTATTTTGATCTGCCTTTGTCTATCGTCCGGCAGTCCGTCCGTCCGTCCGTCCGTCAACAATTGCTTAAAAACATCTCCTCTGAATCTACCTGGCCAAATTCAATGAAACTTAACTGGAAGCTTTCTTGGGCAACCTTCTACAAAAATACAGGGGTCGCGATTGATCAACAACAACAACAAAATGGCCGACTTCCTGTTTTGCTTTAAAAGGCATCTGCTCTGAAACTACTGGTCCAAATTCAGTGAAACTTTACAGGAAGCTTCCTTGGGTGGGTGACCCTCTCCTCTATAAAAATACAATAAGGGGTCACAATTAATCAACAACAACAAAAACAACGAAATGGTTGACTTCCTGTTTTGCTTTAAAAAACCCATCTTCTATGAAACTACTGGGCCAAATTCAATGTAACTTTACAGGAAGCTTTCTTGGGTGACCCTCAACAAAAATCCAACAAGGGGTCATGATTGATCAACAGCAACAAACAAATCTCCTCTAAAACTACCAGTCCAAAATCGATGAAACTTGATAGGAAACTTCCTTGGGCAACCTTCTGCAAAAGTACAGGGGTCGCGATTGATCAAAAACAACAATAATCTGGTCGACTTCCTGTTTTGCTTTAAAAACATCCCCTCTGAAATTACCAGGTTAAATTCACTGAAACTTTAAAGGAAGCTTCATTGCATGACCCTCTACAAAAATACAACAAGGCATTGAGATTGATCAACAACACAAAGAACAAATTGGCCAACTTACTGTTTTGCTTTGAAAACATCTCTGAAACTACCGGGCCAAATACAATGTAACTTTACAGGTAGCTTCATGGCATGACCCTTTATAAATATATAACAAGGCCTCGTCATCAGTAAAGATATGTTGAAATTGCAACATTTTTAATGGTTTATCACAGAGTTATGGCCATTTCCTTAGGTGAGCGCTTTAGGGTCATTATGGCCCTCTTGATTATACCTGTTCACAATGCGTGTAATTCTTTAATACATTCAACATCGATTTTTTTCTTTTGAGGTCTTCAGGTCTACTGGTCAAAGGCCAGAAGAGCTTATGTGATGGTAATGTGTACGTAGTATGTGCGTCCGTGCTTCTGTAAACAATTGCTTGTGAACACGGTACAGTCTTCAGTTTTGATTGCATCTTGCAAAGTATTTTGATATCCATTAGAACTCGGTTCCTTTCGAAAACCAGCCAGATCCGTCCATGCAGGCCTAGATTATGGGTCATGATAGTATAAAAAAATGCTATTGTGTAAACAATTGCTTGTGAACACGGTATAGTCTTCAGTTATGATTGTATCTCGATGAAACTTGCACAGTATTTAGATATCCATTATAGTTCGGTTCCATTTGAAAACCAGCCAGATCCGCCCATGCTTGCCTAGATTATTGGCCTTGAAAGTATAAAAAATCCGTGCGTCTGTAAACAAGTGCTTGTGAACACGAAACAGTCTTAAGTTTTGATTGTATCTCGATGAACCTTGTACAGTATTTAGATATTCATTAATGCTCGGTTCCTATAGAAAACAAGCCAGATCCGATCATGCATGCCTAGATTATTGGTCTTGAAAGTATAAAAAAATGTTATTTTCAGCTAAGACTATATTTACATGAGCGAAGTCTATTTTTAGCTTAGTTTACATGAAGTCACAATTGCATGTGAATGTTTGTTCAAATTATGCCCCTTGGGTCATTACTGGACATGCCCCAGGGTTCATAGGTTTGGTATACTTAAATTATGGAACTGTTAAAAACCTTTTTGTCTAAAACAGCTATGCATATCCTTGCTATTTTGAACAAGGCTTAATTTAGTGGTCCACTACCATGGTTTTTCAGATTATGCCCCTTGGGTCAAAACTGACACTGCCCCAGGGGTCACAAGTTTCCTAGAGACTAATTTAAGAGATATTTTCAAAATCTTATTGTTTCAAACCACAAGGCCCATACCTTTGATATTTGTTGTGGAGCATCATATGACGACCGTCTAGCAAAACATTAAAAATTATGCCCCTTAGGCAAAAGACTTACTTTTCAATTTTTAAAGCTACAGCAATGAAATTTTGACCATGTGTACAGTTTTGCAAACGAGCATCAATATTGTCCTCGAATGTCCATGACTTCGACCTTTTGACCAACTGTTTTATTTTTAAAGCTATAGGAATGAAAGTTTGACCATGAGTACAGTTTTGAAAGCAATGTGTTTTTACTCTTAGTTTACACATATGTGGCACATATTAAAACAGTTTATGCAACTAATCTGCTAACAACACTTTCTGTCCTCAGATGCTGAACGTGCAGCGTTTTCAGCTAACCCAAACACAAAAAGTGAACGATATATTTATTGCCTATTACTCATACGTACATGATCTGGATTGAAAATGACCACAAGAGCCATGCCATTAGGGCATAGGATATCTTGGGCCTCTTGTTTTATTGATCTATGTTTGATTTGCAGATGTAAAGCAGCTTATGTATATGTGCACAATTTCATGTTGCCCAGTAGCCGAAAGTTTAAACATAAACCCCGTTTAATGGCACAGGGTAAACGCCAAAGACATAAAACACAAAAACAAACAATCAAAAACCAGAAACATGGCGCAACAGCACAACACTCAACAAACAACACTGTACATGTTTACAATATAAAAACTGTGTGTGTTTATCAAGGATTGTCTGGTACTGCCTTGGAACGGTCAGTAAAATGTAAATTTACTGGGGATTTAAACCTGTTTGTGTGCATAACGTCACTCTTAACACAACAACCCCGCTTGAAGTAAAAAAAATAAAAATCAAAGTATGCATTAATTTGAGGAAACTTAATAATAAAACTAATACTAATACACTAATAGGTAAACCCCAAATACTTCTATGATTAGGGATCCCGACTCTATCGGCAGACGAAGGAATACTATTCAGAGAACCTAATGCACACTCTTTTCAAATATATGATGCAGTTATTGTATGAAACTGTGAACATCACACACAGTCTGCCTTTGCAAATAAAATGTTTATAACTGTGTGATTATGGAGTTTCATTCTGAAAGCGCTAGCTTAGTTTTGTAAGCACGCCTTATTCAACATTGAACTTTTATACTGTATATATTAGCCGTTATATCCGCGGTTAAAATAAGATCCAAGCAACTCATTTAATCTATCTGCTTAACTAGCTGCTGAAAACATTTTAATTCTACGAATGTTCTTTAACAATCGGGATTAGCAATACTTTTAGCAATCAGCGATTGAAGAATATTATTGTACAGTAATATAAAATTATAATGACTATTAACAAATTTTGTGAAAGTTTTCCTTAAATTATGATACCTGAAACCCTGTTTCAGAAGTTTTTCTGTCATAAGTTTATCACGAGAGGTGAAATTGTCGACATCTGTGTTCTAGCGTTTCTTATTAACGATGCAATAAAAACACAACATGATGGTGAACTAAAAACATCTCCATCCAAAGAATGGTAATATTTTTTTTTGAAAATAAAATCATCACGTTTATCATTAAACTTTATATTAAATTTATCTTCCCTTACTTCGAGTTGCAGATCTAAATATAATGCTTTTAGAAAGGAAGCATTAGATTTAAAAAGTTGCAATTGTAAATGGTATATCGAGTTAATATTATCTGTAAATACCGGATTACCCAAACCTAGAATATCGTCAATACATCTAAAAGTGTTATTGAATTTATCGGCTAGGGCAAGATCTCCCGACTTAGATATTTTCAACATATTTTCACTTTAATAGCAGTAAAAAAGAGGTCTGCAAGAAAAGGTGCATAATTAGCACCCATTGGAGTGCCTATTGTTTGCTTATATAAACATTTACCGAACTTTAGAAAAGAATTATTCAGTACAAAAGTTAATACTTTAATAACATATGTGCACTGAGGCCTTATATCGTCTACATCCAATATCATTAAGTTCTTCTACTTTTAAAGAATTGTTGATGGACCAAAAGAGATTAATTCCAGAGTTCTTAGTAACTTTGTTACTACACTTTTTTTTCAAAAGCTTCTTAATCGTAGTTAAGCAGGGTGTAAGTAAAATCGAAACCTGCATTTTAAGTAACGAGTATAGTGTTGGAATGTTTTTATGGTCTTCATTCAACAAAACTGGAAATTTCACATTATAATCAATATGACTTTAATAACACTTTATTTAGTTGGCTAGGAACGTAAGTTCTATAAGATTGAAACTCTTTTATAACTATCATTACATTTTTGCTGCTTTTTCAGCTGAAAAAAATGCAGATGTTTATGTTATCAAAATAGACTTGGGGTGAGGGCCAATAGCAATAGGTTATTGTTAAGAAACTCTATTTTCTTTTAGGGAAGATATTAAATTCATCTACGGCATTAAGGCAATGAGTTCAACATTTTTCTTTTACACCACTTTTTACAATATTTAGATAAAGTTTCTGTCAATTCAAATTTACGCGTATGGAAATTAATTTCAGATGCTATCCGGTATTTAGGACCTTAATTTAGCACTTTTCTTAGGAGATTGTTTTTAATAAACTTATCATCTCCTGTTGTAATATGTCCAACAGCGTCGTAGCAGACGCGAATAGTCAATGCAAAACCAAGAAGGTTTATGTTCAGAAATGTTATCTTTTGCTATTACTTTATTATAATTAAATATGAAATTTCGAATAGGCTATTTATATTTATAACATAGTATTGTCACTTCTTTATTCTTAAAGATTTGAGGAATACATTTGTCTACATTTTTATTCTTGAATAAACCATTCAAATTGAGAATGACTATACCCTTGTTGCTAAAAGAGGGTTTAATTAATACGATATCTTTAGCGTGTATCAACATTCTCAATGTAGGATGGAGGTAGTGTTTTGTTTAACCATTAACAAAACAAGCGCATTCATTCTTTTGATCTGTTCTCAAAATGATACTTTCCGCTTCCCTATCCATAATGCGTAAGGAAGAAATTGAAAGGGAACATTATGTTGAAGGAAGTCGATGTTTGCCATTTACTAACAGAATATCATAACACTGCTCCATATCAATTGTTCGACATTGTATCCTTTTTCATGTTTCCTTTAGTTTCCTCACCATCTGATCTTGTCTAACGCTTTTTATCTTTAAATAATGAAAAATATCAATATTAAGTTCCTACTTTTATAGATATGTCATTTTGTTTCAATGAAAATTGTTTAAATGACGTTGTCTTCTGCTTAGGCATATATGTCTTAAAAAAAGTTACATATATTATATTCAATACACCGACACAGGTGTGTGAGAGATCACATTTCGAATACATGTATAAGTGTCTGAACTACCCTTGTTCCTTGGCACACATACCACATATGGTGCTTATGTTTAGGTTTTTTGTGCGAACAAACAATTTGGTGTAAACATTTGAAATAAAGTTGTTAAGCTTTCAGAACTTTGTGAGATGACATGTTTAGATCCATAGCCATTTAACCCGTTCAAACCTGGTCAAACGCCTTTTGGTAAAAATTATAATTATCCGTTCATCATTTATCACGTCAGTCTTATTAATCAGTATCTTGAATAATTCGGTTTTGCTACACTCGTACATCTACCTTTGACGTGAACCTTAGATAACAAATAATTAGGTTTAATTGCGTTATGATCAAATGCATTTGCGTTGGATCTAACTTTGTAAGCATCGTGTTTTGATTATATTAATATGTTGTTTCTTTCATTGTTTCAATGATATTTTTTACGATTTTCTTCTGATGATTTTTCTGCGGTAAGCTATATCAACTGCTCTTCTAGATATTTATGTTTTATATAAGACCGCTTGATACTTGTAGAGCATTTCATTATCAATGCTGTGAATCTTACTTTTGTCATATCCCACAATTTAGAGCGATTTTGAAACTCAATTCTGCTATAACGATGCTATATCACCATTCAGTAACTTGACATTGAATATCCTGAGTCCAGAGCCACAGGACACAATGTCCGTATTGACTTTCATTTCAACAGTTGTTTGGTAGGCGAACATGCGCGGAGCTACGTTACACTTCTCAATTTCGTCAATAATTGCAAGAAACAGTTTAAACTGCATGTCTTTATATGTGTTTCATAGTAAGAAAAATCATCAATGATGTGTTTTAAGTTTATAACTCTCAAGGAATCAGATGGAAAAGGACTTTCATGGCTTTAATTAAATGTAAGGATGACAAAAATAACAAACTTGAACAAAATCCTACATAACATGGTATTCCAGACATTTTAGTCCTAGTCCTTTGTAAAAACAGTCCGTCGAGAAATTTCAGAAAAGGTTTTTGGCGTTTACCCTGTTCAATTAAACACAGTTAATGTTTAAACTTTCGACTACCGAGCTTGTTTCTGTAGTTTTTCATAAATATATCGAAGGCATAAAGACATTAATATATTTAAGAATTTTCCTCATTTCCTTTGTTTTATTTATCATACTGTTGTAAATTCCTGCCAACTGCAATCTTCTTCCGTCAGTAAATAAAACCTTGTGTTTATATGACAATAAACAGATACGTGGTTAAAACTGACCCTCCCAACAAACATGGAGCAATTTGCTATTAAGGGGAAAATTTCCTTGTAGTTTTTGCGTTCATGTGCACGAGTTCCTCCGAAGGGTAGATATAGTCATATTAACGGCCTATAAGGAAGTAGGTAAAATATCATTGCTATTTTGGTTATCTACGGAAACTATTGATGTTAGTTTGCCAAATTGTACGCATAATCCAAACCCCTTAACATGAGCTTCACCTATAAGAAAAAAGAAGTGTCAATGTCATCCGAGGAAAAAACAACGAATTTGCATAATTGTACCCATGGTCTAAATTGGTGTAGTATAAAAGAAGGAAAATAAATATGTTATGGTTAATGTCTTCTAAGGAAATAATTTAATTTGCAAACTATTCACCTGTTTCAAATTAAAGTATTGCAGCTAACACAGGGATTATTTTCATAAGTCAATAATAAACAAGTGACACCCAGGTCAGGGTCACTGTGGACCCAATCGGCATAATTAGTTTTGCATGCGATGCTGCATAGCGTTCAATAGCACATAAAGACTAACTGACTTTCATGGCGATCAGTGACTTGTTTCATCAATAAATGTCCCGGTACGGGCAGTAAGTAGAGTGCCTATGGTGTCGACACCTTTATTTAGGCATATAATGCACAGCATTGATCTGTGTGATGTGGTGATGTTCTGAATCCTGACAACCTTATCCTAAAAATTATCTCTGAACATTGATGGTTCATAAATAAATTGTTACTATTAGTCATAACCTAAAGTTCAAATGTCAATTGATGCTAGCAGAATTAGGCAATTTTATGATTTAAAGCAAATCCATTGCAACCATCTTTTTGTCCTACGACTCCTGTTATTTTGCGTTGAAATAATATAGCACTGTCTTATATTCATTTTCGGTAAAAAAAAATACAAACTCTATCATGTATTATAATTGAAATTATGAGATAAGGCATTATTATTTTTAAATGTGGAAACATTCAACGGAACTCTTAATAGCTGGTACTTGTTCGTTGAACAAGAAGGGGAAAACATATGAATTTGCCATTGTTTTGATGTCCTGAAATGTTATAACTTGTCATCATATCTGATCAAAATCTCTATTTAGTGACACTTCCAATTTTGGTCTAGATAAAGGCAATCTTTAAAACAAATAGCTTCCTATGAATGAAACAAGAACAGCAATAGACATAACACATCTTCATAATTGTATTACTGGCCCTAAGAGAGGATGCAGATTATGTTAATATGTATAAAAAATATTAAACAAAACTTTGAAATTCTGGAGCACAAAGTGCTCAAATCGCCTGGCGTCCGGACTCCTTGTATGTCCTCTTTTTGCCATCGGATTTTCGTGTCTTAACCCATAAGGTCCATAGCCTTGATATTCTTGTCTGAAACAAGGCTCAGACCCTTGATAGTTTGTTTGCAACCTCAGCTATTGATGGTCCTGAACCAATAAAGCTCAAAGAATGTCCCGGAGTAGAACATGTCCCCGCCCCAGCGGTCAAATGTTTTCAATTTAATTATCAAGTGAATATGTTTACAAATCTTCTTATCTTAAACCGCAAAGCACAGACACTTGATATTTGATATGCATCCTCATGTATTAGTTTTTTTTTTTAAATTGTTCAGATAATGTCCCTTGGGTCTAAATCAACCAATGACCTCCGTAGCAACCTTAGATTACCTTATCATGTTCCTTTATCAATAACGACCAATGTCCTTAGCAACTAATGACTACATGAGCAGCCAATGACTTCTTTATCAGAATAATAATTCTTTAGCACCCTATTCTTAGCGACCAAGGAATTTAATAGCAACTACATATTTATTATAACAACCATTGGCTTCCTTGACTACCACTGACTGCCTAAGCAACCAATGTCTTCAAAATCAGCTTGACTTCCTATGCACTCAATGACTTTCTTAGCAACAACTTTGATCTTAAGCAACCAAATGTAGTAGTATTATCATTACCTTAAGAACTGCCTTCACATTAAGCTACACACACGACTACCGTATCAACCAATGACTTCCTAACCAATCAACGAATACCTTAACAACCGACAACTTTTCGTGAAATCACCTACTTCCTTAGCAGCTTACCACCTTAGCAATCTATGCTATGACTTCCATAGCAACCACTTACTTTGTTAAGCAGCCAATAAATCCGTTAGCAACTTACTTTAATCTTAGCAACTACCTTCGTCTTTATCGTAACGCGTCAGCGTATCAAAAGCTTACTGGATGTTGAAATCGTAGCCAATGAGATGTTTTATGTTTTATCCGCTGTTTATCCAAACATTAAAATAACCTCTCAAAGACCGTTTGAAAGAGAGTATGGTGTGCTCAGTTTTTCAGGGAGACAAGTTTAATCCGAAAATAAGTCCCGGAATTTTGGCGAGAAGCTTTGTAACCCAAGTGTTACTTTCACATTCCGTCTAATGTTGTTCTGATCCTTTATCTACCAGTATGTTTCATACTAAACTGCATCAATTCCTTAAACCATGGTTTCGATATATAACTCTCAGACTGTAAACCCACAAGGCATTTCTAATGATTCATTTGTTTATTTTCTCACATTATTCCTATTTAAAACGTCCATGACATGGACCAAGCTTAATCAGCATATCTCACAATTCTGTAAAAAGGTTGACGCCAAAGAATACTCAATTAATAATATAAGTGCAAATTGGTCATGATTGCACGTTTTTCCGTAATCTTAGTCTTCAATTAAGTTAATTGCATCAGAACTATGGTGTGTTCATTTTAAAGTATATGTACGAATGCTGTAAACGAAAAAGATCTCGTAGATGCAGTTGTATTATTGTGTGTATCTGTGTATGCTCAACGTTTATTTGTGTGCATTTAAACAATAACTGTTCATAATATTTTCAATTTTCTTATCGTTATCAGGCTATTAAAATATGGCGGCATATAGAACATTCGCCAGCCCAGAGCCCCAAAACTGGCTAAAACAGTGGAGGGCTGTTTTCATTACGAGGAAAGCCATCCTCCCTTCTGTCAAGACAAAGTCTAGCCATTTGCACACTGATATTCTACAGAAGGCATCGAATGAACAGACTTGTTCATTAGACCATGGTCGTATATTTGACCGGCAACAAATACTTTGTCGATATCATGAAAAACTTCGAAACGAAATCAAAGCCATACACAAAAGAAAGAAACCATCATGGGGAAACGCTTCTACTGACAAATGGAGAGACTCGTTTCCTATCGCCAAGTTATTCATGCAGACAGCTGGGTATGAGGATAAATCTTCATTTGATGAAATTGACTTCAACGGACTTGCAGCCTTTATTTATAACTGCGGGAAATTCACACCCACTGTGGAAACATTATCTGACGAGGTAATGATATTCTTTCTTAAGACAATAAAACATTAACGGCTTTGGCACTGGCTATTCACATTGGTATAAAATTAAAAATCAATTGCCAAATTTTAATTTGTTTGTTCAAATGAATTTATGCTCGATGGACTGTAACCATAAGGATGGAATATATATTTTTTCAAAGTAAATTTAACTTTTAGGCTCGGAAGTTCGTGAACAAGATCCGGCATATGCCAGACTTATGCTCAAGTGCTCTGACAGACCAGGCCACCACTGAGTGTATAGAGAGCATGCTTGCGTTGCTGAACGACCCATGTTTCCAGGGAGATCCAGAGATACTGGAAGTAATCAAACAGCTAGATGAGGTAAAGTTAATCACATTAAGGTGGCATATAAATTTATAAATTTGACGAAGAAATAAAAGGTTGATATGCGGATAAAATAGATCAACGATAGATATAACGCGAGTAAAATGACCAGAAATATTTGTACATGATAAGTGGTTTAGAGGACAAAATATCAACATAGTGATATAAGAAACTATGATAAACATGCAGGCAAGATAGTTTCATAGGAATGTTAAGAAATCAGAAAAAATAGTGACAGAGAGAGATATTATAATAGACAGATGGAGAAATAAGCGACAGAGAGAAACAAGAAAGACAGACGGATGGACGAGTTACAGAGATACAAACTATATGCGGATGGATCAAATAACACAGATAAACGATAATATGTGACATACAAAAATAAGATAATGAGGTAGAAATTATATCGACAGAAAGTTAGTTATAAGTTATTAGTTAAATGGACGGACTGTGAGTAAGTTAAATATTATAGCCGGATTGAAAAAGCGAACGCGATATTTATTAAGATGAACAAATGAACACAATAGCGACAGGAGAAGTAAGGAAAACAGGCCAATAATATAACATGGTGACGGAAAGGAAGTAAATTTATTAAAAGGCGACGACGGGAAAAAATGATCAGACGGGTGAAATAGCTATAAAAATACTTCGTTAAGAATTTGACTCTCGGTTGATATACGGATACCTTAAAAATATATGCTGACTTATTTTAATATAAATGTATTCATTTATACATTCATTTTAGAAATATACAAAGCAAATATACACCGTATGTTTGAATCCAAAAAGACGCAGTTGGTTCAGAACAGACAGAGCTTTTTCATCCAATTTTATTAACATATCAACTTTCAAAAGATCAGTTTCTTGCTTAGAAAACGTGACAAAGATGATTTTAAAAGTATTTGAAAACAATTTTTAAATTAAGCTTTGGCTTTGGCTTCTTTTAAGTTAAAGAGAGATACCTGACTCACGGACAGATAGTAAGAGAGACATAAGACATACAACAGAATATATATTGTCTACATGTCTAATAATTGCATTGTTTATGATAATCATGTCACATTTAAAACACGATATTGGTGCAACTCAAATCCCGGGGTGCTTAAGTTGGTGTAACAAAGCCACTACTTGTGACACTTATCCTTGAAAATCTTTTTCTTGCATTTCATTTTGATGAAAATCGGAACATGTGTTTCGCTCTTGTAACGTATATAACATCCACTTATTGTGTTACACCATGCATTAAGCCAAGAACGCTGATTTTTAGCCATCTTCGACATGCTTCATCCCTGTTATGCCCCATATTGTAACAATCTGGGGAAATAACATATTTGTGGCTGTGACTGTAATTGATACACGTAACACACGCAACTGGTTGTAATAAGATTTTAAATTAAAAGATATGTGCTGTAACTCATGGAGTATCAACCTTATCAGGGTGTAGTTATCTGTTACAAGTCTAGAACGCGGATTGTTGCCACGGGTTTGACATGTTACACCCATTTACATCCTCTATTGTGATAGGGTGTTACAATCTGAAGAAAGAAAAACAATCCTATTTGAGGCGGTTAATGCAATTGTTATACGTATTACAAGAGTTGTAGTGTGTAACAAGTATTGAAAAGAAGTGTTATTTCCTAAGTGGAACATTGGGTTACGCGGTTACATTGGTAGCATGGTTACATCGTGACATTTGGAAAATAATAAAAGTGTTAACGCAAAATCGACTTTTCAGACTAGCATCTAATCCAGAGATATTTGGTTACATAAGTAACAATGAGTAACATGCATGTTATTAAAATTGTGAAAACTTTCTTTTCCGATGTTAAAGACCTTAATACACTTCATTTTATTGGTTTCATCGGCTACATCGTCTGTCTGGCTTTGCATTTTCTTGCTTCTTTCTCATCCGAACATTAGTTTCTTTATTCTGTACCAAATTTAATTACAAAAAAATATCCGATTAAGGAAATGTAAGTGCATACCTATCAGCCACACTGGTATTAATATATATTACCAAGATGTAAATTCAAACAAGTTCTTGTCTGCTCCGAATTAAGGTAGAAAACACTTATTGAAATCTTAATCTAATAATATTTTCCAAGGGTTGGGGAATTGGGTACGAGGTTCATTATGTATATCCTCTTCCATATTTCCAACCCCTCACTTATGGCGTTATTTATATTTTACTGTTAAGCAGACCCTGTTTAACCTTTTCTTTTACACCTTTAGATTTTACAAACTGATCATATTCAGCAAAATATGCGATCTGTGTGGAAAAACTTCTGATTTAGTACCGTTTTGTCGCGTTTACGATTTGCAGTGTTTACCAACATATGTGCATTTTTATGCCCAATATTTGACAAAAGGGCGTACATTCAGCGTGGGGCACATAAACCAACGGGTGCAATTTGCCCATGTTTTTTTCGAACCGCTAATATGGCAATTGAGAGAATTAATATTGGGAATAAAATGTCTCTATATTTTATGTTGAAAAGTACATTAAACATAATGATGAGGTTTATATTACAAACATATTATTAAAATGAACGCATTCAATACCACAGTTACTCACTAATAGATGATGTGTAGCATATATTTCGAGAGACAATACAAAGTATGTGAGTCTTTCAAACCAATTATAATTAAACTGTCAAATATATTTATAATGTACACGTTCATGTCCAAAGCTTTAATCTAAAAACAAAATAAGAATAAAATATGCTAACTTTAAAGTATCAGCAAAAAAGGAGTACGATATATTTTAAGTCACTGTCTTTTGGAACTTGAAGCTTCCATTTCGATGGCATATAAAAAGATGTGTCCAATAAAAAGACAATCGAGCAAACACAATGGTAAGTCACACATGATTAGTTTTGATAATAGTAATCAGAAGGCAATATATACCTTTCATATGATGCGGTCACACTGTTACAAAATTTAATATTTTTGCCGATAGTTCAATAAAATGACAAACTTATTTCTTTTTCGGATACCTGAAAACTGTTTGAAAATTTGACCCGTTTCGTTGTCCAAATGAAATGTCAGTTTGAACAAGACTTCATCACGCTATGTCTGGAATAACGTGAGGTTTACAATATATTTGGCGTTCATTTCTAAATAAATACTATTTTATGTCCTTTAAAAATAATTTCTAGTCTCATTGGAAAGAAACAATTAGCCTTTATCTAATATGCATATCACATGAAAATAACACTTGAGTAGAAGAGAGAAGCGATGTTATACTAACAGTATATAACAAAATTATAAGGACGGTACACAGAACATCCAATGTGACAGCTTTGTCACGTTCACCGTACACGGGCTCGACAAACTCACACATGTCACATCTATGCTTTCTCAGAATTGACTTTAAGAAACGTATGTTTTGTATTTATCTACAGCATATAGGCCGAATGCCTCTTATACTGAAATAACCATTTTGTGATTGGCACTTCAACAGCTTTTTCGACTTGTAAGGAAATACATTTATATTTTTTGACGACCTGGATATCCGAAAATCAATAATATTTATTTAAATTTTGGATGCCTGGTTACCTCATATTATTTGCGTATAAAATTAAAAGCTTTAATGTATAGATAATAATTAATTACAATAATAGAACGATACAAGCTTTTTATGGCCTTGAAAGATCGCAAAATAGGTCACGTCCGATTGCCGTTGATCTAGAGAGAAAATAATACATATTTGTCATCAGCAAGCAATATCCTTTCAGTTTATTAGTCACTTGGCATGAACAATTATTATACTATAGTGAAAGTATTATTGGAAATATATCAGAGAACTAGCTTTCATACGTAAATTTCTTTATTGCTTCTTAGGAAAGTTTCTTTGCTTACGAAGCTTTTACTAATCCGAACGAATGCAGTTTTTAATACCCAGAAAAGAAGAATCGAAATTAATCAACGGAAATCATCCTAAATATTGTATAATCATCCTCGTTGTCCACGCGGCCATTGCCGTCATCATCTTCGTCGTCATCCTGTATCCGTAAGAAGGTGTCTAAATAACAAATGTTGTACGATTAAAAATAGTTTCCATTGACAAGGTTGCAATGGTACTTGTGTGTGTATACAAAATTACATGTTACTCACTCACTCACTCACTCACTCACTCACTCACTCACTCACTCACTCACTCACTCACTCACTCACTCACTCACTCACTCACTCACTCACTCACTCACTCACTCACTCACTCACTCACTCACTCACTCACTCACTCACTCACTCACTCACTCACTCACTCACTCACTCACTCACTCACTCACTCACTCACTCACTCACTCACTCACTCACTCACTCACTCACTCACTCACTCACTCACTCACTCACTCACTCACTCACTCACTCACTCACTCACTCACTCACTCACTCACTCACTCACTCACTCACTCACTCACTCACTCACTCACTCACTCACTCACTCACTAACTCACTCACTCACTCACTCACTCACTCACTCACTCACTCACTCACTCACTCACTCACTCACTCACTCACTCACTCACTCACTCACTTCACTCACTTCACTCACTAACACACTCACTCACTCACTCACTCACTTCACACAACTGTAACTTATTGTAACTTATGTAACCAGTAACCACATAACTCTGATCAGATGCCGTCCTGAAAACACACCTGTAAGTTAGTGTAACTTATGTAACCAGTAACCATATAATACTGATCAGATGCCGGTCTAAAAACACACTTGTAACTTATTGTAACTAATGTTACCACATAACTCTGATCGGAAGCCGGCCTGAACGTTCAATTCTGTCTTTTCTCTCAATATAACTGACGTTTCCAATGTTAGTGCGTAACCAAATATTTCACAGAGGAATAATCCATTGTTAAAAAAAATATTCTCATTGGAACTTTGAAAATGTCCGCTGTAACAAATGTAACCACGAAACCCGATATCCCACATAGGAAAAACACTTTTTCAAAATGCTCTTTTAATTTTTGTCAGATTTACCTTGTTCTTCTCTGTTACGACGCTTCTTATGTGTAAGAATAACAACAAAACATTCACAGAATCGGAATTTTTCACTTTGTAACATGTGATACAGTAGACATAACATACGCCCCGATTGTATAAGTCTTTGCGATTGCTTTGTGTAACAATTGCACATAAAATCCACAAATTGTAATCCTATGCGTGTTACAGAGTGTTACACCATGTGAAACTCTTGTTACGTCCATGGTACATGTACTACAGAAGGCGGAAAAAGGTACTGACTTTCGTTACACGATGATACTCTTGTGATGTGTAGCAATTGCAAAAACCTCCACATATCGGATTTATGCATGTTCATGATCAAACACCTTCTCACGTTTATTTTGCGTTTGTTAAAATGTAGAAAAAGAAAACTAACGTCCCCATTTTACAACTACAAGCATGAGAACGTTTTATTAATGTATTGTTGGGGCTCTACACCGAGTAATTCATAATTCGTATGTTATTTGTAAATGACACACCAAAAGACACATATACGCATACATTACTCTGTACACATTTTAGGTAAATCAACACGTATTTAGTACGAATATCCAAAAGCTAATATATTTTTGGGTTATGTGATATGTGAGGTAAAAGCAGAGATTGGTGCAACAATACTCATATCAGGGTCTATATTTGTTACATTAACGTTAGATATTTATTTTATTTAACTTTCAGTTAAAGACCAAATCTATAGATCCATATTCGGAATTGCTGAAATATATTATTGAAGATACTACCATAAGAGGTGTTCAAGAAATAACGAAATATGCTTCCTCTAAAGAAGGCAAATACAGCGAACGTGCAAGTGAGATAAAGGGTGACATTGAAAAACTCAGCGATCTGTTAATGTCCAGTATAGAGGAACAAGGTGAGAGCATCATTTACGATATTATGGAAACTTCTAAAAAATCACTTGCACAGCTGGATTCGTGCGTAATCAATGCTAAGAACATTCTGATTGAGGCAACCGAAGAAGGCATATTTAAATTGACAGACACTGCTGAAAAAGCTATTACACATGGTATTGATGAACTGAAAGAAACAACTTTAGATGCGAAACGGGGACTTGAAATAAAGACTGGTAGAGGAATACAAACACTAGAAGATTCAACTGTGGCGGGTCGCGATGAACTGATTAAAACGACAATAGATGGAAAAAACGAATTATTAGTAACGACAAAATGCGGGACAGTGGAGCTGAAAGACACATTTGAGAGGGCAAAAAACGATATGAGCGAATTTATTGGATGTGAAAAACAGAAGATAATATACGAAAGAGAAGAACAAAGAGAGTCCAAACTGACAAAAGCAAAGTCAGGTAAGACTCTTCAGAGAAGCACTCTCTGAACAATGTATAAAGCAATCGTAGGGCATTACAGCACGTTTGTCCAATGTACACGTTTGAGCAATTGTTATGAAACATTGTTCTAAGTAACAGGATCACAGAAATGATTAAAAATTCATTTTCAATAACGAGTACTTGTAGTTTTGAAAGCAACATTTTCACCATTTGCCTTTATTGTTTTTAATTAGATGGCATCTTTGATACATCCGTGATCAGTGATGTTTATACGGTTGTATTTCTACGTTGAATTAATAGATGTATACATGTAAAACATAAATATATGTCATTGCATGAGGCATAGTTAGTTATGCATATATAATCGAAATGTTTTAAGTATAACAGTTGCTCAAAAACAGATGTTACTGTGTACATAACGAAATGATTATGCTTGCCATTTTTATATATTCCCCGAGCTTGAAAGCATAACCGAGATATTAAATCATACGCTTACTTTCAAAATTCAGCTTAATACATGAAGTTGAGTGTCAGGGAACAAGATCAGAATGCACAGACCATTTCCTCACATGAACAAAGCATAATAATTATATAAATGCTTATAATTTCCATAGATTCACGTTCAACAACAAACAAACTATCATTTACTAGCTTGTGAGGTTAAAGAATACAAATGTTACAGATGATAAGTACGTATTTTCAGCAGTCAAATCCATTATTTAAGGAAAGGAATTAACTAAGGATACTGTTCATTGGAAAATAATCAGTGGATACAAAGTCGCGATAATGAAGATTTTATTCTTCGTTTTGTTCGAAAAAAAAACCTTTAAAGTGACGCTTAATTATTCGTGCAAAATTACTTCAATGACAAGTTTTACTACTCTGGTGTAATACTAGAAAATATGCGATGGTTATATATTACAATCGAAACGTGCACAGTTCTGTGATTAACGTTTTCCTTCAATGGTTAAATCGTATGGTTATGGTCTTAATAACATATATTCATTTGCCTAAGAAAAAAGGGCATTTTTCCTAAATATTTTTGCTTTACCTGTTGTTTCATTAATATACTAACAACATCAAATTCTCATCAAATTCAAAAGGATTTTAAAAAGGAACGTCCTATAGCAGGTTGAGGTTCGGTTTGACAAGATAATATTGATTGTACAACGAGCGAGACGTGATACCGATTTTAAGAAAAGCGTCTAATCATAATATTCCTTTTATTATATGTCACATTCGCTGAGTTCTATATATTGATAAACAGGTTGAAGTAATACGTGAAACAGAAGTATTACAATGATTCGTATTTTTACAAGCTGTAGGTTATTGAATTTTTTTTAGAATGCACATGAAAAAGAATCTGAATTATACTGACATTCTGACAGTCAATGACAGCGCATTCCGTCTATATCGTAGGTTTTGAATGTAAAAATTTTCTGATAGTATATATCTTACACAGTCATTTTTTTTACCATCCTTCAAAACTAGACGTCAGTAGTACATCATCGATATTTAACGCGTGACATTAATCATTTTACAATGCATACCAAGGTCATGGCAACAGTTAAGGTTAATCGGCGACGTTCCTGTTCCTCTCATATTCTTTGAAATATTTATATTAGCATTGCCGTTTTATACGGATAGAAAAAAACACACCGTTTGTACCGTAATGTAATGCCGTAATGTAATGGCTCATTTGACATGGACGTCATCAGTATACCAGAGAAATACTGTAAACATAAGACTAGCTTGAAAAAGTCGTTTTAACGCGGCCATATAAATGTCTACTAAACTGCTTAATCATTTCCAACACGAAACTGTTAGTGTAAAAGAGCAGTCTGCTTGAAATTCCCATGCACTATTTATGTGTAGGTTACTATGACAGTTTATGGGATTTTATTTGTATTCCACGAATATATCATGTTTTGTGAGCGGTGCTATTTTATTGAGCTTCGCTATACTGTTATCTTAAACTTAACATATTATTTACATGGCTAAATATACTTGTGAGCATTTAAAAAATTTGGCGCCCAAAGGGAGCGATACAGAAGTCGCACTGTCCGTCGGTCCCTGTTTATAACTCTTGTTTACTCAGATGTAACTGACTAAATTTTATTCGAGATTTACCGAAATGTACAACAGCATGGGAATGTGGTTGTCCATAAAATGTGTGATTTCATCATGTTTTTATTTATTTAAATCAATCATCACACAGACTCGTAGAGCACAATTAGAAGATTTGTGTTGAAATATATTTAATTCAAATGAAATAAAAGTGTTTAACTTGTAACATTTATAAGAAAATATACTAATAGTCGTCCATCTAACATACCCAATCGGGGACATTTATCTCTTTCCTAGTCGATGACTGCCTTGTTACTATTAACAAAGATGTTACTGATCTTGTTAACTGTGCAGTGCAAATTAGCTTCATTTCATATCACAAGCTTTGTGTAATTAATCATCCAACCTAATTAATGTTATATCAAAGCAAGGCATTGTTCTTATTATATATCAAATTATTAACTTATTCATCATTCAAATAGACATGTAACAATATAACAAGGGCAAACATTTGTTTTTTTTATTTAAACATTGTTGTGTTTTATTTCTCATGCCTTATTTTGAAGCATCTTTAACAAAATATATGATATTTTTCCAGATTTACACCAACAATTGCTCAATTATTACCAGGCAACGTCTGTCACAATGAACGTTCGATTGGACATCGATGCAGCAGTAGAAGACATCTATGAAAAGCCCAAACTTATATTGAAGAACAGGAAAGACAAAGATGGTAAAATGAAAGATAAAGAGATATCAGAAATGAATGATATGTTTCTGAGCGAAAATGGCACGATGGCTAAAACAGTATTCGTGGTTGGCGAACCGGGCCATGGAAAATCCTCTCTCTGTAAAAAGATTGTCCATAGTTGGTGCGAACTGAAAAAGGACGGAAATGAGAAGACAAAGAAAGACAATCTGTTAAGCCAGTTTGGGTTCTTATTCTACATAAGGCTACGGGAGGCTGCTGATCAATGCAAAATCAAAGATATGATTTTACTGTGTTTAATTGAACGGATTCATTCAGATGATAAAGAGTCAAGTGAATTGTTAACAGAGATTTTGAAATCAGAATGTTGCCTTCTTCTGCTTGATGGCTTAGACGAGTGGACACATTGTAGCAAATGCAACCGTGATGAACGAATTCCTCATGTTGAAACAAGTTGGATGAACTGTACAACATTGATTACAACACGACCATACAAACTAGCGGAGCTGAAACTGAATCCCTCACAACGTGGCAACCATATGCAGTTGGAGGGTGTTAAGTCACCTGTGAAACTTGTTTCGAGAATACTTAAGGAGTTGGAGAAATATGGAGGAAAACGTCCACACACCTGCGTCGAAGACCTCAAAATGAAAGGTCTCTGGCATTTCAAAGATGATCCAATCGTGCTTGTTCATATTGTTTGGCTCTGGTTCAGAGACCACCTAAACGTGAATATGTGCTTGTCTGAAGTTTACAAGAAAATAATAGAAGAAAGATGGGCTGAAATGAACGACAAGAAAAAAATGGAGGAAAACGAGCTTCCAGAAGAATTTCTTGATTCTTTGAGCAAATTAGCTTTCAATAAACTGTTTTCAGCAAATGAGGATGAATCCATTGTTTTTTGCATTGCAAAGGATCAGTTAGAGAGGAAGTGTCATCAATCGTCTCTCGAATCTGGCATCATGTCATGTAGTAGTAAAATAGGTGAACGGTTGGCATTTTACCAATTTTTGCACAAATCTCTTCAAGAATACTTGTCAGCATTGTATTTGGCAAAAGGTAGCAAATCAGATTTGCTCAAACATTGTCAACATGTTCAGGAGGTGTATAGAAAATACAGGAGAGAAGGTGTGCTTAGCATGCGTCAGGTGTTTCTCTTTCTATGCAGCATGGACATAAATGCTTCTAAAGTGTTTTCGAAGTCATTAAATGAACTTTTAACTGACCAGTTTGAAAGAAATGGTTTTTCTGATAAAGAAACAATAGCTTTCCAGGATATGATACTGCAAGGCTATGAGGAAGCGGAGAGAGGCGGTCACGCCGGAGCGGAGTTCTGCCTGCAGCATGTCGGCATCTTTCCTGTTGATCAATGGCGTTTCGATTATAACATTAGACATCAGCAGAAGACAATTTTGAAACATTGCTTGGATAAAAAAAACACTCTCGTCACATTATATATATCCGGCAAATGCGACCTTCCTTCTGCTTTGCAGGGCAAGAATCATGCAAGTGTTTTGGATTTAGAGATTTACAAGAATCTAAAATTTGTTGTTTTAGACAATGTTCCATATAGAGATATCAACAAATTGAACTGGAATGGATTAAAAGAATGTAAAATACAATTCAACTCTTTTATTCAACCAGCAAAGAAACTGATATCTTCATTTATGTCCTCAGATGTATCATGTTTGAAAAGACTTTCAATGAAATGGATTGGTTGGGAACATAAAGCCCAGAAAACCTTCTCGAAGCTTCAACATATTGAACATCTAGACGTCACATGGAAGAAGACTCTACCAAAGAATTCGAAATTTGATCTTGATCTTCGACATCTGGAAAAACTCAACTATCTGGTTTTAAAGGGACTTGCTTTCTCTGACGTTTTTATTCCACATAGGCTCAATCTTCACAAGTTGAAGGTCAGTTTTAGCACACAAAAAAGAGCACCACGGTTAATGGCGGCGTTACTAGCAATAACAGACGATTCAATCAGTCCAAATCTGGTAAGCACAGTAACTAGAATTCATATTGAAATGATTTCAAAACACCAAGGGAGATACAATTTGGAATTATAGTTTAATCTCTAACCATTTTATCTATTTATCTCATCATAGGAAATATTAAATTCAAGCAAAGCATCTAAAATGAAAATTACACCACGATCAATATTGTAAGTGCCAAGAGTTCGTAAGTTCGCCTTGATTTAGCAGCACGGTCTGACAACGGATATTGCCATAACACTCGTCTTAATATCAGTTTGCCTTGATTTAGCAGCACGACCTGACAATGGATATTGCCATAACACTCGTTTCAATATCAGTTCGACTTGATTAAGCAGCATGACCTGACAATGGATATTGCCATAACACTCGTTTTAATATCAGTTCGCCTTGATTTAGCAGCACGGCCTAACAACGGATATTACCATAACATTCGTTTCAATATCAGTTCGCCTTGATTAAGCAGCACGGCCTGACAACGGATATTGCCATAACATTCGTTTTAATATCAGTTCGCCTTGATTTAGCAGCACGGCCTGACAACGGATATTGCCATAACAATCGTTTTAATACCAGTTCGCCTTGATTTAGCAGCACGGCCTGACAACGGATATTGCCATAACACTCTTTTTAATATCAGTTCGCCTTGATTTAGCAGCACGGCATGACAACGGATATTGCCATAACATTCGTTTTAATATCAGTTCGCCTTGATTTAGCAGCACGGCCTGACAACGGATATTGCCATAACATTCGTTTTAATATCAGTTCGCCTTGATTTAGCAGCACGGCCTGACAACGGATATTGCCATAACATTCGTTTTAATATCAGTTCGCCTTGATTTAGCAGCACGGCCTAACAACGGATATTGCCATAACATTCGTTTTAATATCAGTTCGCCTTGATTAAGCAGCACGGCCTAACAACGGATATTGCCATAACACTCGTTTTAATAACAGTTCGTATTGATTAAGCAGCACGGCATGACAACGGATATTGCCATAACATTCGTTTCAATATCAGTTCGCCTTGATTAAGCAGCACGGCCTAACAACGGATATTGCCATAACATTCGTTTTAATATCAGTTCGCCTTTATTTAGCAGCACGGCCTAACAACGGATATTGCCATAACATTCGTTCTAATATCAGTTCGCCTTGATTTAGCAGCACGGCCTGACAACGGATATTGCCATAACACTCGTCTTAATATCAGTTTGCCTTGATTTAGCAGCACGACCTGACAATGGATATTGCCATAACACTCGTTTCAATATCAGTTCGACTTGATTAAGCAGCATGACCTGACAATGGATATTGCCATAACACTCGTTTTAATATCAGTTCGCCTTGATTTAGCAGCACGGCCTAACAACGGATATTACCATAACATTCGTTTCAATATCAGTTCGCCTTGATTAAGCAGCACGGCCTGACAACGGATATTGCCATAACATTCGTTTTAATATCAGTTCGCCTTGATTTAGCAGCACGGCCTGACAACGGATATTGCCATAACAATCGTTTTAATACCAGTTCGCCTTGATTTAGCAGCACGGCCTGACAACGGATATTGCCATAACACTCTTTTTAATATCAGTTCGCCTTGATTTAGCAGCACGGCATGACAACGGATATTGCCATAACATTCGTTTTAATATCAGTTCGCCTTGATTTAGCAGCACGGCCTGACAACGGATATTGCCATAACATTCGTTTTAATATCAGTTCGCCTTGATTTAGCAGCACGGCCTGACAACGGATATTGCCATAACATTCGTTTTAATATCAGTTCGCCTTGATTTAGCAGCACGGCCTAACAACGGATATTGCCATAACATTCGTTTTAATATCAGTTCGCCTTGATTAAGCAGCACGGCCTAACAACGGATATTGCCATAACACTCGTTTTAATAACAGTTCGTATTGATTAAGCAGCACGGCATGACAACGGATATTGCCATAACATTCGTTTCAATATCAGTTCGCCTTGATTAAGCAGCACGGCCTAACAACGGATATTGCCATAACATTCGTTTTAATATCAGTTCGCCTTTATTTAGCAGCACGGCCTAACAACGGATATTGCCATAACATTCGTTCTAATATCAGTTCGCCTTGATTTAGCAGCACGGCCTGACAACGGATATTGCCATAACACTGGTTTTAATATCAGTTCGTATTGATTTAGCAGCACGGCCTGACAACGGATATTGCCATAACACTCGTTCTAATATCAGTTCGCCTTGATTTAGCAGCACGACCTGACAACGGATATTGCCATAACACTCGTTTCGATATCAGTTCGCCTTGATTTAGCAGCACGGCCTGACAACGGATATTGCCATAACACTCGTTTTAATATCAGTTCGCCTTGATTTAGCAGCACGACCTGACAACGGATATTGCCATAACACTCGTCTTAATATCAGTTCGCCTTGATATAGCACCACGACCTGACAACGGATATTGCCATAACACTTGTTTTAATATCAGTTCGCCTTGATTTAGCAGCACGGCCTGACAACGGATATTGCCATAACACTCGTTTTAATATCAGTTCGCCTTGATTAAGTAACACGGCCTGACAACGGATATTGCCATAACACTCGTTTTAATATCAGTTCGCCTTTATTTAGCAGCAAGACCTGACAACGGATATTGCCATAACATTCTATTTAATATCAGTTCGCCTTGATTTAGCAGCACGACCTGACAACGGATATTGCCATAACACTCGTTTTAATATCAGTTCGCCTTGATTAAGCAGCACGGCCTGACAACGGATATTGCCATAACATTCGTTTTAATATCAGTTCACCTTGATTTAGCAGCACGGCCTGACAACGGATATCGCCATAACAATCGTTTTAATATCAGTTCGCCTTGATTTAGCAGCACGGCCTGACAACGGTTACACATCGGTTTGCAACATCAACCTGACAGCATAATGTAGTTGTTATTGTATTATTGCATGACTGAAATACTTTATCGACATTTGTCCTTATAGCTGGTGCTTCTTAAGCTAAAGGTTAGTCAAGCTTGTATATCGATTTTGTTATTTATCAAATTGTGCAGATTGCATAACCTGCAGCAAACCACCCTGAACTGCATGTGGACTGACTCAGTTTTGTCCACTCATTGGCTCTAATTGTTCACCATAGAATGGTAGCCGCTATATTGTTTTTAAATAAAACGATGATCATTCAATCCTTTAAAGACTCTGAAAGTTGCTAGGAAGAATGTTCAACAATTATTGATCGAGCTTCTATGTCTTTGTTGTGAAACTTTTCTAACCAGTAGCAATTACAAAATGCTGATGGCGATGGTGATTGTGGTGATGTTCTTTCTGACAATTGTAAGACGCTGACTAGCTGTGTGTTTATATTGTTGCTGTTGTTGTTGTTTTTGTTGTTAGTGTTGTTGTTATTGATTTATTGTCAGTGTTATTGTTGCTGCTGCGGATGTTAATTATCTCACTCACTGTCTTCAGCCATTGCAAGCTTCATATATTTTTTGTGATATAGACTATTTTAGCATGTTCAAGCAGATGTTTTACGCTCTGATTTTTTTCTGGGTGAAAATAAATCAATTAATATCAATATGAGTATGATTCGTGACACATTACGTCATAAATGATTCCTCAGACGGAAAATTTTATTGTCCGATTCAGGAGTAAATCCAATCGTTTCAGCTAGATGGGTACCCACGGGTTTGATACGCGAGTAGTATTTAAGTACCCGTTATTAGACGAAAACAATAATACTATTTGACAGTTTAATTGCTACGCAAAACACAATTATATTAATTGTGTTAGGGACAAAATATGTTATAGGATAACTGGTTTCTTAACGGAAGTCCTCGTGTATTTACTTATCAATGATGCGTTTCAGCGTTGTCATTTGTATTCATTAATGCAAAAACCAATATTTACAAATGTAGCCTGAAACTACATCATACCAAACCAAAATATATTATTGTATGTTTAAGAAAAACTTTGAATTTGTTATTAACTCAATGCTTAGAATCATAAATATAGAACAGCTCTCTCAAAACTGTATCACATTGTTATATGGGGGAATCTCCCAGTCATTAGGTATGTCCACATATGTCCGAATCGAGTTGTGGTGACGGAAGTAGAAATCTAATGACCATTATTCAGTAAAACCAGTGGTTTTAAGTATATGAAATGTTGGCTTGTTTTTTTCGCAGGAAATGTCCTTAGGAACAATAGTAACCGTATAATGTCAGTTGATGTGGTTTACATTCGCAACTAACAGAAATTTATTTCGGTAATGAAAGTTCCGTCAATGTGGAACGAATACGAGTATGCGCGAATGTAATGGAGAAAGCAGTTTTTCGCTTACGCCATTGTTATTGAGTTCAAATGGAATGTACCTTATATTCTTTAAAATGACTAGAAAGGCGCTTAGTTAGCAGTAGTGAAATTGGTAGTGCATCATATCGTTACAAAATATGTTGTTGAGACGATTGGTCTGTAAGTACTGCAAACTATTGGTGAAATGCACTTACAATCTGAGAGATGCAGGTGACGGAGTGCATAACGATTAGTTAGTATGAACTTATTTAATTTTATAACGATTGTGAAACAAGCTATTGAAACTTATATCAATCACTCTCGATGGCGCGATGTTGCGCGAGAGTATGGCTTGCGTTGTGGGGGAAACCGAAATATCCGGAGAAAACCCACTTGTCCAGCTTGGAGACCACTATCCAAACTCACATGCGCCCAGGCCGGGAATCGAACCCGACCGGGTTGCCTTGGTGAGAAGCGAGTGCGCTAACCACTGCGCTTACCGGACAGCCAAAAAAATATGGTTCTTATGATACCGTGTTTTTTTGTAAAGAAAGACGCATTAGACACGATGTTTCTTCCGTATGAGACGATCGTGGATCACTGTATTTATTTTAGGACTCACCACTCATTTGATATGTGTACGTTTCAAGCTATTAAATACAGGTTATAATCTTGTTATTGGTATTTGATAGTTTTCATAAATGCATAATTTAGTAAGTAGTTAAAGATTTATCACTCAATATCTATTATTGTGATATTTGTTTATAAGTAAAAAAAAAAAAAATAAGACTACCACTTTAACAGAACAAATATGCAGGGCAGTGGTCCAATAATTCGTTCCATTAGATTTTATAATCAGATTTATAAATTTTATGATTACAAATACATTATCCACTAGACTTAAACATGGTTTGTTTGCACGATCCGAGAAATGAACTGTTACCTGCCGCAAAAAGGCAAATAATGATAAGTAATTAATTCTCTTAACAAAGCAATAAAGGTATTGTGCCAAACATATTGCATATTTTAACATTGTAGCAACGTTAAATGTCGCATCAACGCTAAATGTCGCTCTTGACGTTATATGTCGCAAGGCTGACTCTCAATGTCGCACCAACGCTTTATTTCGCAATGACGTTATATGTCGCAAGGCTGACTCTCAATGTCGCAACCAACGCTTAATGTCACACTTGACGTTATATGTCGCAAGGCTGACTCTCAATGTCGCAACCATCGCTAATTGTCGCACTTGACGTTATATGTCGCAAGGCTTACTCTCAATGTCGCAACCAACGCTAAATGTTGCACTTGACGTTATATGTCGCAAGGCTGACTCTCAATGTCGCACCAGCGCTTAATGTCGCACTTGACGTCATATGTCGAAAGGCTGACTCTCAATGTCGCAACCAACGCTTAATGTCGCACTTGACGTAATATGTCACAAGGCTGACTCTCAATGTCGCACCAACACTTAATATCGCACTTGACGTTATAAAACGCACCAACGCTTAATGTCGCACCAACGCTAAATGTCGCAATTGACGTTATATGTCGCAAGACTGACTCTCAATGTCGCACCAACGCTTAATGTCGCACCAACGATAAATGTCGCAAGGCTGAGTCTCAATGTCGCAACCAACGCTTAATGTCATACTTGACGTTATATGTCGCAAGGCTGACTCTCAATTTCGCAACCATCGCTAATTGTCGCACTTGACGTTATATGTCGCAAGGCTGACTCTCAATGTCGCAACCAACGCTAAATGTTGCACTTGACGTTATATGTCACAAGGCTGACTCTCAATGTCGCACCAGCGCTTAATGTCGCACTTGACGTCATATGTCGAAAGGCTGACTCTTAATGTCGCAACCAACGCTTAATGTCGCACTTGACGTTTATATGTCGCAAGGCTGACTCTCAATGTCGCAACCATCGCTAATTGTCGCACTTGACGTTATATGTAGCAAGGCTGACTCTCAATGTCGCACCAGCGCTTAATGTCGCAAGGCTGACTCTCAATGTCGCACCAACGCTAAATGTCGCACTTGACGTTATATGTCGCAAGGCTGACTCTCAATGTCGCACCAACGCTCTTGACGTTTAATGTCACAAGGCTGACTCTCAATGTCGCACCAACGCTTAATGTCGCACTTGACGTTATATGTCGCAAGGCTGACTCTCAATGTCGCACCAACGCTTAATGTCGCACTTGACGTAATATGTCACAAGGCTGACTCTCAATGTCGCACCAACGCTAAATGTCGCACTTGACGTAATATGTCACAAGGCTGACTCTCAATGTCGCACCAACGCTAAATGTCGCACTTGACGTTATATGTCGCAAGGCTGAATCTCATTTTCGCAAATAACGCTTAATGTCGCACTGGACGTTATATGTCGCAAGGCTGACTCTCAATGTCGCACCAACACTTAATATCGCACTTGACGTTATATGTCGCACCAACGCTTAATGTCGCACCAACGCTAAATGTCGCACTTGACGTTATATGTCGCAAGACTGACTCTCAATGTCGCACCAACGCTTAATGTCGCACCAACGCTAAATGTCGCAAGGCTGACTATCAATGTCGCATACAACGCTAAATGTCACACTTGACGTTATATGTCACAAGGCTGACTCTCAATGTCGAAACCAACCCTTAGTGTCACAAAACCGACTGACGTTATATGTCGCATCTGTAACGCCAAATGTCGCAAAAAAGTGTACTGCCGATATATGTAGCAACATCAACGATTAATTTCGCACTCCTTTATAGGCGGAAAATAATAATTCATTTGGTTTTTTGTTATAAGCTTTTGACAATTGTAAAGTCAAAACATGATATAAGTGTTGCATGTGGCAATAAAAGACTGAAATAGTAAAAAAATCCACATTTAAATCGTGTGTTATGCCTAGTTCATCCGACTCATTCTATTTTAAGTCATGGCCCCTGAAGTAGTGAAAAATACACATATTTACACGGAAATGGACTAAAAAGGAAAGACAGCCGCAAACAAGAAGTAAAGAACGATTTTTTAATCAAACCTCAAATATTTGTATTTTTATCTTACGCTATTTTCGACATAAATGTAAGTTAAATATTAGTCAACATAGGTTCAACACCAGACACGCGTCAGAAATGTGAAAACATTATTGGAAAATATCTATTTCATAAATTTGCACTTTGTACTGTCTATATGTTAAAATATATAACGTAAACCATTGTTTGTTTTTTTGTGAAAAGCTACGTGATGTCATTGGTAATAAAACTGTACACTATCATTTGATAAAATGTACAAGCAAATGTGTAATAATAAAGTTAAAAGCGGTGAAAAAACGGTAAATACAATACAGTAGTTATTTATTTGTATGCATAAGGCCACCGGCCCAAAATAAAAATCTATAATGCTCAAAGAGTGATGTATATTTTATGTAATGCATGCATAATAAATAATGAGATGTAAGTAAAACTTAATACAGTTGTATATGTAACAACTTATAATTAAATTTCACAGCATATGTCTGTTCAAATGTGCATACCAAAAGTCAAAACATTTTATCGATAGCCACATATTGTAATTGGTATACAATTATAACCTTTGTGACTTATTTGTAAGCTAGCACATATGTAGAAAGTTATTAGTGCTGGAATAAAAATAGTAACTGTCACGGAATAAGTAAATTCTGGTGAACTAATATTACTATAGTCCATTTCGTTAGTGTGCGAATCCTTATCGTTAATACGAGAGTGCGTATCGCTTATGTGAGAGTCAATATCGTTAGTGTGCGAATCCTTATCATTAATACGAGAGCGTGTATGGCTTATGTGAGAGTCCATTTCGTTAGTGTGCGAATCCATTTTTTTTTTACGAGAGCGTGTATCGCTTATGTGAGTGTCCATTTCGTTAGTGTGCAAATCCTTATCGTTGGCGAATGGCGAGCGTTCAAATTTCTCCCCGGGCTCGCCTCATCGCCGAGGCGAAAACACCGTAAAATCCCCGGGCTTTTGCCTGCCTCGCGAGGCGCTGCCCGCGCGAAACTTTGACTGCTCGTATCGCGAGTCTAACGTCGAGAACGGCGGCCTCCCGGGCTTCGTTCGCCTCGCAGACCACCTACCACCTACCCCGGGCCGGGTCCGCCGCCCGGCCGCTAGCTCGCCTGCTCTCTCGCCTGCCTGCCTACCTCGCCTGCCTCGCGAGCTCGGAGACACGGCGGCCCAAAGGTACTAGCGCTGGTCAGGCCGGGGACTAGCTCGCCTCGCGGCATGCAGGCAGGCAGGCAGGCAGGCTCGCCGAGAGGCGCGCGCGCCTGGCTTGGCGAATGCCCGGTCTTCGTCCGCGTGTATCTCAAGGACGTCCTGGCCGATCTCGACGTTCCATGTACCGCTAGAAAGCTACTTGTCTTGGCCGGGTCCAGTGCTGTCGACGCGGCGATTCGCCGCCGAGCAGAGGTGTCCTGCAGGCAGGCAGGAACGCAGGCAGAGGCCCGGTGTGAGCCCGGGAAGGTATCTCGGCCGAGCGGAGGCCTCCCGGGCTAGGGGACGACGCGGTAGTACTAAGCAGACAGGCAGGCAGGCTCGCCGAGACCCCGACCAGCGCGCAAAAGTGTAGAAAAAAAAGTTAAAGTCAAAGTGGCCGACCCACAACCAAGTTGTCATTCCATACATATGTGGGGACGACGTCTGGAAGCTCGCGGGAGGCGAGCACGGACACGTAGCCGAGCGTCGGCCGGGCTTCGCCTCTAGGCCGGGATTCTCGCGGTGGCCGCCTGCCTGCAAGTTGTGGTACCGTCGGAAAGCGCCTGGTCTTGGCCGGGTCCCCGTGCTGTAGAGCAGAGGCCTCCCGGGCTTTTGGACGGCGCGATAATACTAGGCAGGCAGACGGGCAGGCAGACAGAGGCCCGGTGTGAGCCCGGGAAGGTATCTCGGCCGAGCGGAGGCCTCCCGTGCTAGGGGGCGACGCGATAGTACTAGGCAGGCAGGCAGGCATAAGCCCGTTGTGAGCCCGTGAAGGTATCTCGACCGAGCAGAGGCCTCCCGGGCTAGGGGACGACGCGGTAGTACTAGGCAGGCAGGCACGCAGGCAGAGGCCCGGTGTGAGCCCGGGAAGGTATCTCGGCCGAGCAGAGGCCTCCCGGGCTAGGGGACGACGCGATAGTACTAGGCAGGCAGGCAGGCTCGTCGAGAGCCCGGCCAGCGTGCAAAAGTGTAGAAAAAAAGTTAAAGTCGGTGTGCCGACCCACATTCGGGTGGTACATTTGCCTGGCCAGAACCACAAACCACATGTCATTCCTATGTTTGTGAGAGGGTGTGGGAAGCAAGTCAGGCAGGTGGCGAGCACGCGGACGTTGAGCGGAGCCCGGTGGTCCGTCTCTTCGGAAACTGCTTCAGCACTTCAGAAGCCCGGCGTTACAAAGCTCCCCGGTCTTGGCACCCACTCCGCCAAGCTTTTGGTACCGTCAGCACTTGCGGCCGTCAAAGCCCCGAGCAAGCGCGAGAGCGAGCACGCCCAGGCGGCAGTAGCCTCGTCGGCAGACCGGTGGCGATCGGCGAGAACGCAAGAAGCCTTCTCAGGTCCCGAGAAGCGAAGGTAGGCCGCGGTGTCTCTTGTCTATACAACGAGCTTGACGTGTCCTGCGAGTCCGGCCCGGTTCACCCGGGGCCCGAACGGCGACCGTAAGAACGGTATTTGCCATTTCGTTAGTGTGCAAATTCATTAACATCATGAGGCGCATTCGCTCTACAATCTCCGTGTTTCTCTCGGCTTTTTTTTATTTCAAATTATTAGCTAACGGTAATAAAGTTATTAAATGAAAATCTTCGACCAGTTTGACAATTACGAATTTGGAAAGCGAGATTTTAAAACTTTAAGGGCATACTATTATAAAACAATATAGTTTGCTATTATGTATAATTGTCTATTAAATTTCATGCAGCTTAGATGCCCAAACGTTCTTATACTGTTATCGGCACCCATTTAGGTGGTTAAACTAAAACAAATTGACCATGAAAGGTGTTATACAGCAATGAAAGCCTCAGGAAATTTATTCCGTTAAGTTAAGAACTTGAAATAAAAACAAACACGGAGATTGCAGAGCCGAATGATTTTCATAATTTTTGCTACTAAACAGGCAAAAACAGGTTCCCAAAATCCTATTTTTTCAACGTCTCGCCGCCATCTTGAAGCTCAGAGTCAAAATCCTCTCTTAAACCGTTGCAGATTTGAAATACGTGTAACGCCTGGTCCCTGGTCTGCTGTAGTGAATGAACAGTGGTTGTATATCCCCCATTTTTAGTTAAACCAAATACTATGTGTATTTATCTTCTTGGTTGAAATAAGATCTTCAACTTGGTATCGAATATTTTGATGATATTATTTTGTCATTTTTTTTTATCTTACTCCATTCTCAGGGAGCAGCAAAAATGCAGAAAAGAAAATCTGAAATCGGCATGATATTTTTGTTTTTTCAGTGTCCTCAATATGAGAGTATAACGACGAACAATCTTTTAAATTGGTCGGGTGGTCAGAGATGTCAATTTCATTTTATCATCTAATGCATACCTATGAGTCGTGCACTATTCAGTAAACAGATAGCATACGTTTCACAAAGAATGACTTCGATTGAATATAGATAAAACACTCAAAAAAGAAGGGTGGCACTATTATTTCATAGTTGTAAACATTGATTATGCTGTAGTCTTGGCCAGTGGCCTTTATTTACAATAAAACTTGAGTTAAGTTGAGTTGTGAACGTAACAAAGCATTGTGGGTATTCAATTGTTTCGAACGAAGTCTACTAGACTGTGTCATTTAATGTGCAAAACACGATTAAAAAAGATGACTTTGAAACGTTCCAGCATCACCGATGTTGTTGTTGTTTCCATGAAATAAAAAATAAATGTGTTTGCTTTTCGTAACTATGGAATATACATAACCTTAAAGTGATATAATTTTCACATTAACACTTGTTCTTTTCACTCGTAAAATATTTAATGTAAATCACTTCTCTGTAAGATATACTCCATTTCTACTTGAACAAACATCCTCCATCTCTCAAACTGTTCGTACCCGGTTCATCCCGGTTAACCCTGGCTCACTGTTCCAGGATACTTCAGGAGCTGTAAATAGATCAGTCATACCACACAAGAGTGTTTATAAAGGATTTGCAACATTTAGCTTTGATGTGGCGACATACAGCTGCAGTACACTTTTTTGCGTCATTTAACGTTATGCTCCAGTCAATTGTAACCACGGCGGTTTTGTTTTGCTCCGAAAATACCGAGGACTGGGCCTTACTTAGGTATCCCGGGGTGCGGGGGCATTTGGCGGGGATTTTACCAGCAGTCTGTTCCCACAGGGCGGGGATTTTACCCGGGATTAGCTTGACCGAAAACCAAAGTTCCCGCTCTTCCCCGAACCTGAGGTGCCGTGGTTACAAGTGACTGGTTGCATTACAGATTCGACATATAACGTAAGTCGATTTTGCGACCTTAAGCATTTATTGCGACATTAAGCGACAGTCTTGCGACATATAACGGAAAGTGTTACATTTAGCGCTGGTGGAACATTTAACGTTGCTACAATCATAATTACGTCCGTTGGGACGGTTATCTGCAATCTGACTATAATCTCGTAAACCAACATATCGTTCATGGTGTATTTTGGTATTTAGTCCGAGAGCTCACCCCGCGTGATTTTAGGGGACATGTCAAATACACAATATCGCGATCACTATATTTACAAACATTTTTTTATAAGTTAGCGTGATTGAACATGCTGAATGATACCATTGTCTCACAGAATGGTGAATAAATGGCCATAAAAGCGTACGTCGACTGTCCACATAAGATATGTACAATTGGATCTAGTATTGCTTTTACATACATTTGGCACGTGACTGATTAAAAAAACATGGCTGACATTTGACCCTCGTGCATCCAGTGTCCCTTCCTCGGCGTTGCTTTATCACGCCTACTAAAGCTCCACCACGCATCGGTGGTGCAAAGAAAATGATCTATCGACCCTTCCGTGGTGCAGTTGTGCCTTTTGTTGAACTTTTATTGTTTTAGAGTCTGTTACTATGTTGATGCTTGAATAAATCTATGAGATAATAATTATGTTACATTTGGATACACTCGACTAAATTTAGGGTTGAGCCTTAATTATACCAACACTTCTAGTTTTAGAGTAACAGCCTCAAAAATACTAAAATTCTAAATCACTTTAGGCTTTTCACTGCGGAAAATGGTTGAATATACGGGAAAGAACGGTCCCGTACATCTTGAATACACGGGCGTGTTCGGACCCGTACACGAATACGTATACGGAACACCACGTGTACGGACTTCCGTATATCCATCCCGTGGATGAACTATTTGATATAATACAGCAATATGGCAAATTCATCACCATGAAGTTAGAAAACCCCGTGACAGAAAAAACATTAGAAAATGTGACACAACCTATATATGTCTAAGTCTAGACTTGTTAAAAATGCACTCTCAAAGCATTAAAAACTGTACTCTTTGGCAGTTTTTTAGCAATTGACTATGATCTTTGTGCTTGAATTGAAGGAATTTATACAAAAGTTAGCTAAATCTGAGACAAACTATTTTATGTCAAAACGGTCAATATGTGAGAGTGCAACTCTAAAAAATCAACCAGTCCATTCCCAGATGTGATGATAATACATAAACATAAATCTGTGTTGTACATGACATTTCTACGAACAATTGTCAATATATGCGAACTAATATTTAATCAAAGTAAATTCAATACATAGCTTGTATTAATTCATAAAGACATACATATTTATTATCTTGTTTCCCCTCAAAATTGTACCAGAGAGCCAAAATTTTTAAACCTTTTAGATTGCCATCTTTATTCTGATGTACATTTATTCTAATTAAAAGATATTTTAAGCTCACAATGCTGTACCTTAATTCAAATACCAAACCACATTTCATCAGAAATAAAGTTTATCCGGTTGTTCAATGGTTCACGTTCGAATTATAAATACCTATGCACAGTTCACAGACATAATAACTAACTAATAATCGGTGTCCCATCAAAAAATAAATAACAATTATATCTTATAATTTGCTAGCTCGTAGTCTTACCACATTATTGTTGAGTGTTCTTCCTTGTTGATATTTGGCTCATGTAATGACACAGATGATATCGATTCTCCCGCTTTCTGCATCCCGCTGTAACAATTGGCTATTGATTTTACGCTCTTGATTGGTTTAATGACCTAATGATCTAAATATGGGCTGAAACTTACGCATTTCTTGAAAATTTAAACTAAATATTGAAATTGTTTTATTTATTATTATTATTATTATTATTATTATTATTATTATTATTATTATTATTATTATTATTATTATTATTACTTTATTGCAACTCCCTCATACTAATGGGTAGGTTAGAGTCAACCGCTATCAATGAAAATCATTCAAACTTGAAATTAATAATTAGTGTTCTTTATTTTAATAAGTATTCAGTCTCATTTCTATAAAAACAGATGCCTCTTATTTATATATATATATATATATATATATATATATATATATATATATATATATATATATATATATATATATATATATATATATATATTTATTAAACACAATTTAAGTCGTGATGGCGTCACGGCGGGGTCAAGCCATAATGCAGCCAATAGGCGCGGGCAGACCTTGATAAACTCAAATAAACAAAACAAATTCAGTAGTATATTATAATACGTTGTTTTTTCTAAATATTTATTACAAATGAGTTCTTTATGATTTAGAGAAATATTAAACAAATAACGATAGCCAAAAACACTGACATTCACACAATAACATTGATTTTGACTTCCTCTGCATTTTTTTTACATACTAGTACATAATAATAAATGAGTATTAAAACTGCACTCTCACAGATTGACCGTTTTGACTACTTTTTTGTCTTGGAATGAGCAATTTTTTGAGGAATTCAATGATATAAGACTGCTGACAAATGATCAGATCACAATTGTTGATATTTAGGTTTGAAAATGGATGTTTTATGGCTAAAAGCGTTACAATAATACTAACGTTTTAAAAAAATATTTCGGCAGTTTTCAAAACAATTGAGAACTGTTCTACTGTGAGGTGTCTTATATGACTGAAATGAATGCATTGATGCCAAATTCATCAAAGGAGACCAAACTTAAAAAAGTGTTAAAATTGTCAATCTTTAAAAAGCATCTTTATTTCAACTTCCTCATACCCCTCATACCAATGGGAGGATTAGGGTAGACTGCTTTTAATAAAATGAAGTTCATAATAGGAATCAAACTATGAAGAAAGTAAGCTAACAATTAGAGCCATTTTCAATAAAATTAAGATTAAAACAAATATGGTTTCTTCAAAATTACAACTTTATGCAATTTAATAAAATGCAATTAGAAAACTTGAAATTAATGAATTTTTTTGTTGTGTTTAATAAGTAATCCGTCTCTTTTGACGCCTTATCTTATATATGATCTTATTTTATCAGCACTCATCAAAGCAGATGTCACAGATAATATAAAATCGTTTGAGTACAATTATATTATTATATTTATTGACCTATTTTATTTATTTATTTATTTATTTATTTATTTATTTATTTATTTATTTATTTA
Organism: Mya arenaria; assembly: GCF_026914265.1. NCBI lineage: Eukaryota > Metazoa > Mollusca > Bivalvia > Myida > Myidae > Mya > Mya arenaria. Next base: position 18,415,087 of record NC_069138.1, read on the forward strand.
TTTATTTATTTATTTATTTATTTATTTATTTATTTATTTACCATTATTTTATTCATGCATAATATGATAATAATATTTTCCGCAGCTTGTCGATGAAATTAATTAATAATTTTAATAATTCGTGTTTCGTAGATTTATGACCCACTGGCCATGTGATTATGAAACAAATGATCTCCGCGCGACATGCACTAATTGAAAAGGCCATAAAAGTACCCGGGAAAAAGACAGTGTTGACACTTTTTAAATATATTAGGGGCCACCTTTCAATATAAAAAAACATATATTAGTTATGCACCCAATTTATTCGGTCACCCATAAATTGACACAGTCGTCTGTGGGCTTATCTGAAAAATGTATTAGTTAATTATTACGATTTACTAGAAGTGATATAGCCTTATGTGTTTATATATACGAGGGAACCGATGTTTCGAACGACCCGACTTTCAATTCTCCAGTCTGTTATGAAATATCTTTCAGTGTATTTTAGGTTTGAAGTCGTCTGCTTACTATGGCACCGATAATGTGTTGCATTGTGGAAATCGCTTATATGTTCAAAGGCTGTCGTATACTATATGTATACTAAACATAAATTTTAAAAGAAATATCAATAAATTAATAAATAGAAATTTTTAGTTTTACAAAATTGCCGTATTGCAAAGCAAAGTGAAAAGAAGGAATTATTTTCATTGATTCCGATGTTGGATCGACATGGTAGTGTTTATTCATATTCTTATTATGAACCGAGGACCGAGGATATTGCTCGACTGCTCGACATAATTAGGTTTCGATGCAGCGTGGGTATATTTTATATGAAAATAGAAGGAAAAAGTTCAGGACCCAGCTCCGACCTCGAGGGAACGCCGGTTCTCGAGCGACCGCTTGTTCGAGGGAACGCAGTTTCACTGTAAGTCCTAATATTTAGGAATGAACCCCTCCACTCATAACCTATATGCCCTATTGTTCCGTTTTGTACGGACAATGTTACTTGTATATTTGCGAACATCCATAATATACGGGATTTGTACACGCCAGTATATTCATCATGTACGGGAAACTAAACATTCCCGGGCCCTAGCCGTGAATTAATCCATCCAGCATTGTCGAATTCAATTATTTTGTATCATATAGATGTCATTGTAATTTCTTCAACGGCTGTTAAAACACATAAAAGCGTTAATATTTCTACAAAATGCGACTCCTGTTACTCTGAAACACGGAAAAACGAATAAGTCAATGGTATATGTAATAAATGTTGATCGTATCATATAGCTGTCAAATGTAACACCACCTAGCATTGTCAAATCTTATTCTTCTGTATCATAAAGATGTCGCTTTAATTTCATCAAACTTAAGGCTGTTAGAACCAAAAAAGCGTTTACAATTTCTAAAAAACATGACTCTTACTTACATATTCCTGTTTCTCTGCAAGTCAATGGTATAAGTGTTGTTCATACATGTATCATATATTCTGTGAAATGAATGAACAATTAACCTTACTTGATTACACAATTCAAAACTAAACAGCATGGGTGTACGGGAAACAGTACATTTCCGTATATCTATAGTGTACGGGAATTGTTACTTTTCCGTACACTCAGCGTGTACGGGAACTTGTATATTTCCGTACATCCATAATATACGGGAAATGTAAAATCCCGTCTATTCATCGTGTACGGGAATGGTTTAATCCCGTACTGTCAAAGTGTACGGAAGAGCATGAATTCCCGTTCACTCAACATGTACAGAGACCATACATGTCCGTCCGCTCAAGATATACGGAGATGTATGGTGCCGTATATTCATCAAATTATTTTTAGTACATGTACTAGCCGTAAATCAACCCTACCAGCATTGGCGAATCTCATTTTTTATCATTAACATGTCGCTTTAATTTCATCAAATGCTGTTGAAACCATAAAAGCCTTACATTTCCTACACAACTTGACCCTTGCTAACACATTGCTGTTTCTCTACTTTACACGGAAAAATGTATACAAGTCAATGGTTTAAATGTTGTTTATATAATATATGCTCTCAAAAAAAATAAAAATAAAAATTACGTTACTTGATTACAAAATTCAAAACTATTTTATAACATGGGTGTACGGGAAAGAGTACATTTCCGTATATCCATAGTGCACGGGAATTGTTACTTTTCCGTACACTCAGCGTGTACGGGAACTGATATATTTCCGTACATCCATAATATACGGGAATTGTACACGCCCGTATATTCATCGTGTACGGAAATGGTATAATCCCGTACACGATAAATATACGGAAGAACATAATTTCCCGTATTTTCAACATACGGAGACCGTACATGCCCCTACACTCAAGATATACGGAGATGTACGGTGCCGTACATACATCAAAATAGTTTAAGTACTAGTCGTTAGTCAATCAACTCAGTATAGTCCAATTTACTAGTATTTATTTGTTACCATTCAGACCCTTTCTAATTTCATCAAAAGCTGTCGAAACCCATTAAACCATTCAATTTTCGACGAAGGTGATTTTTACTGACACCATCCTGTTTTTCTACGAAACTGTGATTTTTTTAAGTCAATGGTATAAATGTCGTTCATATCATGTATGCTACCAAATTAAACACCGAAAGACCTAAATTGATTACAGAATTCATTTTTTACTTATAACACTGATGTACGGGTTAGTACACGCCCGTAAATCGAATCCCGTATACTTAAGATATGCGAGTTTTATGAATATACGGGTCCGAACACACCCGTATATTCAACATCCCGTACACTTACCGTACACGTTGGGTGTACGGGTTTCAGTACATTCCCGTATATTCAACCATTTTTCGCAGTGTTTAATCCAGTAAAAACCTTTCTAGTTCTCAAAACCTTGGGTTACCCTAAACACGTTTTTGTTTTGTTTTTGCCTTTTGTCTCTTAATTTGTAAATGTATTTTAGGTAACTTAACATCAATGCATATTGTTTTCGCAAAAATCGTATGATTTGTAAATTGTATATATTAAAAATGCTTTATCATCACATAATACACAGTAATAAACAGGAGCGAAATTTTAAAATCATGCACGTGATAGTGGTTCTACACATAGATGAAGTTTTTATCTCGGATTGTTTATTTGTATACCGGGGTAGACTAGTTTACAGTTTATGGCCAAGGGAGGATAACAATAGAATTGTCAATTCCATCTAAACGAAATAAATTAAAAAGATTCATTGAAATACAGTGATCAATGAAACAAATTTTAAATTGTGAAATGGAAAGTTTAAAAGTCGTATTGCAGGGGGAAAGACATAAAAAGTCATGCAAATATTAAGTGAAAACAAACAAACAAAATGGTGGACGGCGGATTTGTAAGGAATAGTATCTACTTTTGCTTGGTAGGTAAACTTTCTCCATATATTTTGAAAAAGGTATACGTCTATTATGTGGCAAAAAACATACTTTCCGATCGGCACCTTAGTTTGGTATCATAACTCTAAGATAGACAGTTATTGAACAGATTGTGGGTAACGATGCGATGTTTACAAATAAACGTGTTGATTTTATCCACAATATTTCGTATTTTCCCGGTAAATATGGCGATTTTGTGCATGTTGTAACTGTGCTTACATGTATATCTTCTTATTTTCAAAGTTGATGGTTATCACTTGACTTAACACAATATCTGACCGATTTTATGTTCCTTGATCCCCATGTTGTTTATTACAAGCACAATACCAGCATTTTGGAGTAGCAGGCAAAGGAAGGTACCAGAGTCTGTATTTTTCCTTACAAATCCGCCATTTTGCTTGCGCTGAAATATTTTTCTCACTTAATGAGAGGAAATTAGCCTCCAACTCCTAATCCTAAAAAAAAGAAAGCCCAGCGTCTATACCATTTAAAAGGGACTCGCTCATGTTGTTGCGTGATTGGTTGATTGACATTATCACGTCATCTTAAAAAAGGTCAAAATTTTCTTCACATATGTATAAATGCTGGTTGCATGGTGGTGACTGTGTCGGTTTTCTTAATTTTTCTTGACCTGAGCGGTGTGGGTTCGCACCACTTTACCCCCAAAATACTTTTTGTGTACTAATAATGATGCAATAAGTGTTTCAGATGCATTACCGGGAACAAATTTTTGGTCCAAAAAATGAGGGAGTCCCTTTAACGCGGAACTGATCAGTGAAAAGGTTAATAAAATCCTTTCTGTAAAGATTGTCTACTAAAACGTTGATGTGACAAAGTAAGTGCAGTGAATGGAGTAAGGGAAGTAACTTAGATTCCTTTAAACTGTCATTGACTTGTGTCAATTACTTCCATAAATAGAATCACTAATAGTATACATGTATGTGGATATGTTGCGACTTTTATATACAGGTTGGTTGTATTAATCATTTATTGTTGTTTTGTTCATATCCTTGCTTTTTCATGTAAGAAACGAGCTGTTGCTTAACGTCTTGGTATTTATTGATACAAATAATTACATTTGAAGTTTAATTGAATTGAATACGAGTTCTTTTTGAGCTCGTGGGGCTGATTTCTTTTCCAGTAGTATTATTGTGTTACTTACTAAGTAAATGATTTAATGTATCATTTTTGGTATTTCTCGTATAACTGAAAATTTAGTTTTATATTCTTTAAAGATGCGGCATGTGGTAATTATAAAGGCGTATGTATTGTCGTCTTAATTCATTGAAAGGTGCACTATCACAGATAAACTGTTTTGACAACTTTTTATTTTGTTGTCTTTGAGCGAGCCAATTTTTGCAAAAAACCATCGAAACCAGTCATATAAGACTGCTGACAAAATATTAGATCGCAGATTTTTATATTTTAGTTCAAAAAATGATTTTTTATATATTTTTCTTTCCATAAAACATTAATTTTAGAACGGAAATATGAACATCAGTGATCTGATCATTTGTAAGTAATCTTTTATCATTTGTTTGCAGATATTTACGCAAAGATTTGCTCTTTCCAAGTCAAGAATTTAAAAAAAGTTGTAAAAACGGTATATCTGTGAGAGTGCAGCTTTAAGGGTCAATGTTTACTTCCTGTCAGTCTATAATGGCAGTTTAAGCACAGTCCTTGAATTATAGGTGTGCTTTTGTTAACTCATGCGTGTGCTTTTGTTAACTCATGCGGATCAAGGGGGGTGGGCGCAGTCGCCCCCCTCCCCCCTAAAATGTCCAAGTATACTTTTTACGCGTAAAATTCTTCATTTCGGACTAAAGATTGTTACTTGCCAACCGTGACTTTAATCCAAATACATTTCGGTTTTTAGGGAGGGGTGCAAGTCAAAAGTGTACGCACCCTCTGACATTGAATCCTGGATCTACCCCTGGTATCTTTACGTTAGTGAGTGTACAATCACACTGTATCTTGTAAATGCACTGAGGGTGATTTGTTTTAAATGTCATCCGAGTTTAACTCGTATTGTTTAAGCTGTATGATTCCAGGTTATTCATTTATTTTTACATATCAAGTTTTATAATACATGTAATAAATGCGTTCTATACAGTTTTTACTGTGTTAGTTTTAACGTTTTTTTTATTTTTACTGTACAAGATATTCAATTTTTGATATCCAATGTCCAATGTTTTGCCGACACGACATTCATTTTGTTCATGTTCAAAATTAAATGTCGCGCCAGTGCGACTTTCATTTTAAATGTCTTTTGTCCAATGTCGTATTTTAAGCTTAGTTCAAACAATTCTTTTCGTTTATACTTTGATTTCCCCAAATGTAGTTCAGCTCATGCAGGTCAAATTCAGTATTTACGTTCCATTGTTAGCGTTTGTTGATCTATCAGCTGTAAAGGGTTGTTTCCTAAAATAAACCTCTTTAGCTTTAGCAGCACCCGTGTTGCCTTTATCAAATATCGGTACAATAATATCCTTTCCACAGAATATTCCCCTTTGGCAGTGACGTAGCTACATAGAGGCATTGGCGGCCTGCGCCTGCAACGTTTTCGAAAAATGACAAATTAAAATAACCCTAGAATGCAATAAAGCGGCTTTAACACTTATAACAAATTTTGAACAATAGCAAGTTTGGTGTTTAATTATAAGTACGTGCAGAGTGTATTTCTCGATTTTATTGTAACCGTTGCAAATATAATTAAGTGTGTAATGTACTGGCAAATTCCCTAAACTCACATAGAACCATCACGCCTAAATTTTTTAAGGCTAAGCTACGCCCTTGTTTACTATGCATTGTATTGTATTTATGAATAAAGCGTGTGAAATGATTTAAAATAAATCTTTGAACATTTCCGCTACAATTTTATTTATGCCAGGGCTCTTCGAGTTATTAATATTTGAAGAGACAGTATTTTTATTCAGTTCCGTTAAAGGTTTGACAAATTTCTTGTTTTTGTGTGCTACCATGTGTGTTTGTTGTTGTTGTTGTTGTTGTTGTTGGTGGTGGTGGTGGTGGTGGTGGTGGTGGTGGTGGTGGTGTGGGGACATAGTTTTGTTGACTCGGGTATGATTCTCTATTTTCCTGATTTTTATTGTGTATTTTTTATATATTATTGAAGTATTCTGGCACGTTGAACCTCGTTAAATTGTAGCGCTTTGTGGCATTTAATCCTTGTTTTACATATGGTTTGACATTGCCTTTGAATAATTGTCTCCGTGAGTGTCTGAAAGGTCGTTTGAGATCTTTGGAAAAGCTCTCAGGGAAGTTGTATTAATACGTTGCGTCATACATGTAGGTGTTATTTTTATGATTTTTAAAAGTAATAATTTCGTAATCTTTGATTTTTTTTAATTAAAATATATGATATCTGTTATTTATGAAAGTTCTTTGCTTCATTGTGCAGGGATATATAGCATATGATGCACGTGAAGTTAGCGGCCAAGCGACGTGGAGTAAGCGGCATAGCGAACAAGCGGACGGAAGTCAGCGGCCTGGCAGCCTAGCGACGTGAACTTGGCGGCCTAGCGGCCTATTTTTTTCCTCTATTTTAAAGGCATTGTTGATGCAATTTCTTGGAAAACAGTGGTTAATCAATGTTTTTATTCATACTTTAAACATAGCGGCCTAAAATGGTTTTCTTTTTCAAAGCATTTTTGTATGCATATCCATTAAAACAATGATACATTTACTGTTGTAATGCAGTTCGGCGGCCTAGCGGCGTGAAGTTAGCGGCCAAGCGACCTAGCGGCCTAAACTTTGTTTCTATTTTAAAGCATTTTTACATGCACTTGGTCGAGTTTTGGAGAAAATGCAGATATTCGCTAAAGGATGTTGATTTGTGAAAGAAACCATAAATTTATCATTGTTTTAGAAGAAAAAGCATGTATAGGTGCTTTAAAAAAGGAAACCATTTAGGCCGCTAGGCCGCAAACTTCACGCCGCTACGCCGCTGAAGTACTTGATCGACTTTTTTGAAAACATGTTGAAAATCGCTTCAGATTGATATTTTTGCGCATTAAACTGTTAATATATCATTTTAGAAGTAAAGGCATATAAACATGCTTTGGAATAGGATGCCATTTAAGGCCGCTAGGCCGCTAAGCCGCTAGGCCGCTAACGTCACGCCGTAAGACCGTTTAAGTGCTTGAACGACTGTTTTTGAAATGAGTTGATAATCGCTTCAAATTGATAATTTGTGCATAAAAACTGAACATATATTATTGTTTAAGAAGAACTGGCAACTTTACGGCGCTAGGCCGCTAACTTCACGGCGCCAGGCCACTAACATCACGAAGCTGGGCCTCCAGGCCGCTAACTTCACACCGCTAGGTCGCTAGGCCGCCAATTTACGCCGCCAGGCCGCCAGACCGCTATGCCGCTAACTTCACGCCGCTAGGCCGCCAGGCCGCAATGCTGCTATGCCGCTAGCTTTACGCCGCTAGGCCGCTTACTTCACGCCGCTAGGCCGTTAACTTCACGTACATTACCATATGTGAAAAACAACAACTTTCTTTTATAAAACTGCAAAGTTAATAGAGGTGTTTATGATTACTATTAGCAAATGAAACATGATCAAGTGAATCATTATAGCAAACACATTCAATACCTTTAGTTGGTCTTTTCATATTATTATCGATCTGGCAATCATATTATTCATCGATGCGTGAATTCAAATATAGTGTGCAGATGACTCGTGTAACGTTATAACAGCTAAGCAATTGTATACAGCGTGCATTATTTTTCTCCAGAAATGTTTGTGCCCTTTCGTATCTGAGAAAGAATATTCCACTTTTATTTCGTCATTTCCTCGAACGACTAACGAACTAACGTATTTGTTACTTGAATATGTACTTACTTTGATAATATGGCATTTCAGGACGGGCCGCTTTCCACCCTTACGAATGTTAAATTGGGTAACATGATCATATCAGAGGGAACGTTCAGACGTCTCGTTAGTATTGTGATACAGTCGGGACATTCTGTGAACTGTAAGTTAGATGACTGTACAATTGAGCCTGAAGAGGACGTGAGACAGCTGCAGTTGGAGATGGAGAACCAGTCCGCTCTTCAGATGGTTGCTCTACAGCCCGTCTCAGCTGACTATACAACACACATTACAATAGCGAACACGACCATGTCAGCAGGAGAGTTCAGACGTCTCATTAGTATTGTGATACAGTCGGGACATTCTGTGAACTGTGAGTTAGAGTCCTGTATATTAGAGCCTGATGAGGACGTGAGACAGCTGCAGGTGGAGATGGAGAACCAGTCCGCTCTTCCGATGGTTGTTCTACAGCCCGTCTCAGCTGACTATACAACACACATTGCAATAATGAAAACGACCATGTCAGCAGGAGAGTTCAGACGTCTCGTTAGTATTGTGATACAGTCGGGACATTCTGTGAACTGTGATTTAGGGCGCTGTACAATAGAGCCTGAAGAGGACGTGAGACAGCTGCAGGTGGAGATGGAGAACCAGTCCGCTCTTCAGATGGTTGTTCTACAGCCCGTCTCAGCTGACAATACAACACACATTACAATAGAGGAAACGACCATGTCAGCAGGAGAGTTCAGACGTCTCGTTAGTATTGTGATACAGTCGGGACATTCTGTGAACTGTGAGTTATGGCACTGTACAATAAATCCTGAAGAGGACGTGAGACAGCTGCAGGTGGAGATGGAGAACCAGTCCGCTCTTCAGATGGTTGTTCTACAGCCCGTCTCAGCTGACTATACAACACACATTACAATAAGGGAAACGACCATGTCAGCAGGAGAGTTCAGACGTCTCGTTAGTATTGTGATACAGTCGGGACATTCTGTGAACTGTGTGTTATGGGACTGTATATTAGAGCCTGATGAGGACGTGAGACAGCTGCAGTTGGAGATGGAGAACCAGTCCGCTCTTCAGATGGTTGCTCTACAGCCCGTCTCAGCCTACTCTACAACACACATTACAATAAAGAAGACGACCATGTCAGCAGGAGCGTTCAGACGTCTCGTTAGTATTGTGATACAGTCGGGACATTCTGTGAACTGTGAGTTATGGCACTGTACAATAAAGCCTGAAGAGGACGTGAGACAGCTGCAGGTGGAGATGGAGAACCAGTCCGCTCTTCAGATGGTTGTTCTACAGCCCGTCTCAGCTGACTATACAACACACATTACAATAAGGGAAACGACCATGTCAGCAGGAGAGTTCAGACGTCTCGTTAGTATTGTGATACAGTCGGGAAATTCTGTGAACTGTGATTTAGGGCACTGTACAATAGAGCCTGAAGAGGACGTGAGACAGCTGCAGGTGGAGATGGAGAACCAGTCCGCTCTTCAGATGGTTGTTCTACAGCCCGTCTCAGCTGACAATACAACACACATTACAATAGAGGAAACGACCATGTCAGCAGGAGAGTTCAGACGTCTCGTTAGTATTGTGATACAGTCGGGACATTCTGTGAACTGTGAGTTATGGCACTGTACAATAAAGCCTGAAGAGGACGTGAGACAGCTGCAGGTGGAGATGGAGAACCAGTCCGCTCTTCAGATGGTTGTTCTACAGCCCGTCTCAGCTGACTATACAACACACATTACAATAAGGGAAACGACCATGTCAGCAGGAGAGTTCAGACGTCTCGTTAGTATTGTGATACAGTCGGGACATTCTGTGAACTGTGAGTTAGGGCGCTGTACAATAGAGCCTGAAGAGGACGTGAGACAGCTGCTGGTGGAGATGGAGAACCAGTCCGCTCTTCCGATGGTTGCTCTACAGCCCGTCTCAGCTGACTATACAACACACATTGCAATAAGTGAAACGACCATGTCAGCAGGAGAGTTCAGACGTCTCGTTAGTATTGTGATACAGTCGGGACATTCTGTGAACTGTGAGTTAGAGTTCTGTACAATAGAGCCTAAAGAGGACGTGAGACAGCTGCTGGTGGAGATGGAGAACCAGTCCGCCGTGAAACTTGTGAGGGCCTTCCAGGTTAATGAATTCCACTTCTGGTATGTTGAGTTCAACGTAAACGTAAATGGTAGGTGACATTCTCACAATTACTTGAAATATATGACTGATGAAAAAATTTAAACTGAGACTGGCTGAATTATGAAAAGATCTAAACTAAACGTTCACATTTAGATTTACTTTATATTATGAAGGCAGTATTGTGTCGATCTGCAAATCATTTGAATTTGCAGTTATCATGATAGAAAACGAATCAAATCAAATCATTCTTGTTCAAAATTGTTTTTATCAAATTATTATGTTTTATATATATATGGTACTTACTACATAAGTGTAATATTTAACCAAAATTGTAACTGTATTTGAATAACAAAATGTAATAATTTGCCCTGTTTCCGTTCCATAATTAACTAATAGTTTACTGCCAATTTCTCGAAACTTCCTAAGCTTAACAGGCATTCATGTAACACTGCTCTAATAAGACTTATAGATACTTGGCTTAAAGATGTTGACAGTGGTAAACTAGTTGGTGCGATATTTTTGGATTTGAGAAAAGCTTTCGATTTAGTTGATCATGAAATTCTTCTTTATAAATTGAAACTGTATCATTTTTCTGAAATAGCATTGAATTTGTTTAAATCATATCTTGAAAATAGAAACCAAATTGTAAAGATTGGCAAAATTAAATCGCAAAAACTCACTGTTACATCTGGGGTACCCCAGGGTTCCATACTGGGACCCTTGCTTTTTATTTTATACATAAATGATATTGCAGTTATGCATCCAACATTAAATATAGATCTATATGCAGATGACTCAACACTTTATGAATCTGGATATCAGTTGACGGATATTCAAAATAAATTACAACATCATTTAAATTATGTTAATAAGTGGTGTCAACTAAATAATATGTCATTGCATCCTTCCAAGACTAAATGCATGTTAATAGGGTCTGCAAATAAATTAAAAAACACTGGGAATCTTGAACTTTGTATTAATGATGTTCAAATAGTTAATGTTGTTGTGCAAAAGTTATTAGGGTTGTATATAGATAATACACTAAACTGGCATGTGCAAATCGATTATGTTTGTAAAAATCTGAATAAGAAAATTGCACTTCTAAAAAATATAATATATTTCCTCACACCTGATACAAAACGAATGTTTTACAATGCATATATTCTGCCAAATTTTGATTACGGCTGCTTGGTCTGGGGCAAGGGAACCAATTCATATGTGAATAAAATAAATAACTTACAAAAACGAATTGCAAAAATCATACTTGGTAAATCTAAACGAGATTCATCAACAAATCTATTTAAAGAACTAAAATGGCTAAACTTCTCGGATAGATGTAAATACCACGCAGCAGTATTAGTTTACAAGACGTTGAATAGCATGGCTCCATCATATATGTCAGAATTAGTAACAGTTTCAGACAATAATGTATATATGCTAAGATCAATGGCACACAAAGATATTGTTTTACAAACTAGACCTCGTACTAATTATATGAAAGCATCGTTTACATATTACAGCAGAATTGTTTGGAATAATATACCTTTGGAAATACGAGAATCAAAAAACTTTAATACGTATAAAATAAAGGTCAAACAGTACCTCATAGGAAACTTGTGATTATACAAATTGTGATGTTTTATTCATAATTATATTTAACTGAGAGTATCTGTCTAATATTGATTCAACATCATCATCATGTCATCATATGCATCATTATCGTCAGCATCAACAGCATACTTATAATCATCATCATCATCGTCATCGTTGTTAGCATCGTCTTCATGTTTGTCTTATGATTATTTGCCATATTTTCATTCTGTTTCAGAGGGCCATATCGAAAATAAGATTCTGTAGTTTTGTACATGATCTTAATATGTCACCTTCTTAAAATAAAGATATTATTATTATTATTATTATTATTATTATTATTATTATTATTATTATTATTATTATTATTATTATTATAAGTATGTTATTTCAATTAGCCAAAATACATATTAAATTACATTTTGATAAAAATGGCTTATTTTGAATATCATAAAGAAAAATTATTATTTAACTTTATACAATTTTCAGATAACATATTTTAACCTCTTTTAATAAAACATCAGAAAATTGCTGCCACTGAAAATAAACGCTTACCAACACTAGCATCAAGTATACACGAGCGCTAAGTACGAGTTATGTATTATTTAGACACAAGAGTAATGGGTGCAGTAACTGTTGTTATCATACTGTCCGTAAAACTGTCAAATATGTAACCTGTGTATATGAAATAGCGCTGGAGTTTATCATAATGTAGATTTTGCACGGTTTTTACTGGTTATTATATCATAATTTATGCTTAAATGGAAGCAGCGAAAATTTAACCCATATGTTACAAGTAGCATGAATAATTAATTAATCAACTTGATATTGTGATATATGAATACGGTAACGTCAAACTGACTATAACGTTAGGGAGGGTATGTCGTTAGCTTTAAAAATAGTGAAAAATACTGGTCAGGTATTTTAAATAGGCGACGTGTTCATGTTTGTCTTTATTTTTTGACTGATGTTGATGATACGACGACGATGACAATGATGATAATAAAATAATGTTGATAATTCGACCACGACTACAATGATGATGATATTTATAATGTTTAAGATTCGACCACGACTACAATGATGGTGATAATTATAATGTTGATGTTTAGACTACAACGACAATGATGGTGATAATAATAGTGTTGATAATTCGACCACGACGCAAATAATAATAATAATAATAATAATAATAATAATAATAATAATAATAATAATAATAATGTTGGTAATTCGACCAGGACGACAATGATGATAATAAAATAATGCTGATAATTCGAACACGACGACTATGATGATGATAATAATAATATCGATGCGACGACGACTACTAAAATGAATATAATACTAGTAATAATGGTGATGTGACTGCGACGACTAAGATGAAGATAATAATAATGATGATCTGGCGACGACAACTAAGATTATGATAATAAACACGATGATGCGACGATGACAACGACAATGATGATAGTACTTATATTGATTATGCAACGACGACAACGAGGTTGATGATAATGCTACTAATTACCAAGAGACAATGACGACTATAACGATGACGATGCTTTGTTGTTGTTGTTGTAGTTTTTGTTGATGATGATGATTCTGATGTAACATAACATATAATTAAATGTAAGGCATCCGGCCCGTATAACAGTTACTTATACAAGTATTTTAACAGCATTAAAATTAATGCAATGATGAACAAGATATATTAAGTTATGATCAAATATTATCATATTATTTTATCAAGAGCACTTATGTTCTTATATCAGTTATAATTTTAAAATATACTTGTATATCGATATTTCATACAAAGTCATCAGATATAGAAATATAGAAAATAGGCTGTTATTCAAAGAAAAGAATACGCAAAATGACTTACTGCTATGTAAGTCTTTAGAATGAGCAACGCTCGTCTGGTCAATATATAAGTTGGCGCAGATTTTCATATTGATAGTTTGTTAAGAAGTGCTTGCATTTATCAAAATATTCAATTTATATCATGTTTTGACCTACATTTGAGTATAGACTTCAAATAACAAGCTGTGATTGTATAAGTGCCAATGAAAGTAATAAACAAGTGATTTTTTTTGTATTCGGAAATATCAAAACATTCTTATTTTATCTATAAGAGGGTAGTATGAACATTTTATTGCAATTAATTCACTAGCTTATTCGGCGATGGGAAAAACCACACCGCCCCTACCCCTTAACAATTTCAGAGGAATAAGGTTAAAATGCATCATTTCGGACTTGAATTGCTAACAATTCCATGGGGGAATGCCCCATATGTTAAAGACTCGTTTGTTGTTGTTTTAATTTGAAATATAACCACATGCATCTGTTCTATTATTCAGAGTCCACGGAACCAGAAGAGTCTCTTCTTTCCTTCGGAAGTAACTCCCCTTGTTCCGACGGTAAGTGTCCGTGATTTGATTTTAACAACCTATTGCTGGCTTGAGAATAAAAATGAGAAAATAATAAATCAATATTAATTGTTTAATGCTGAATTCCGTTGTTGTTGTAGTTGTTGTTGTATCATTATCGTGTTGGTGGTCGTGATGCTGATGCTGTTGATGATACTGCTGCTGCTGATGATGATGATGATGATAACATATTGCTGGCTTTGACTAAAGAATAAAAATGAAAAATGATAGAATAATTAATGAATGGTAATGATAAATATGCTTAGTTACGTTGTTGTTGTTGTTTGAGCAACATCGTGATGATGGTGATGGTGATGATGATGATGATGATGGTGGTGGTGGTGGTGGTGGTGGTGGTGGTAGAGGTGGTCAAGATAATAATGATAATGATAATAATGATGATGATGATAATGATTATGGTGGTGGTGGTGGTGGTGGTGGTAGTGGTGGTGGTGGTTTTTTTTCATTTATTTAAAATATAACTATATGCATCTGTTTCTTTTTTTAGCGTCCAAGGAACCGGAATTGTCCGTCCAGGCTTTCAGAAATAACTCCCATTTCTCCGTCGGTAAGTGTCATTGAATTGATTTAATCAACACATTGCTTGTTTGGACTTTAAAATAACAATAATAAAATAATTAAACCGGAAACAATGTATGGCATGTAATAAAATGTTTATTGACCTGTTAAGGACTTTACTTGGTATAGTTTTATGTTCATAAATTAAAATAAAACCACATGCATCTGTTCCATTATTCAGCGTCAACGGAACCGGAAGAGTCCCTTCAGGCTACCGGAAGTAGATCCCCTTGCTCTGTCGGTAAGTCTCATTGATTTGATTTTAACAACACATTGTTGGCTTGGATTTTAGAATAAAAATGAAAAAAATGGTGATAATATTGATGCTTGATGATGATGATGATGATGATGATGATGATGATGATGATGATGATGATGAAGACGATGACTACAACGACGACGATGATGATGATGATGATGATGATGATGATGATGATGATGATGACTATGACGACGGCGACAACGATGATGACGATGATGATGATGATGATGATGATGATGATGATGATGATGATGATGATGATGATGATGGTGATGATGATGATGATGATGATGATGATGATGATGATGATGATGATGATGATGATGATGAGGTAGCATAACATAGAGGTAATTGTAATGCAAGGTCTCCGACCCATACAACAATTATTTAAACAAGTACATGGAATGATGAACAAGACATATTTTTACGATCAAATATTATCATTTATTTCATGCATACCGGTGAAAGAGTGATCATTTCACTCTGGCTCGAGTGAAATGATAATCCTTGCTCATTTCACTCTGTACAGACAACTCGGGACTATTTTTGCCATCTTTTATAAAAATTTGCTTCTCTTGACTTTGAAAAAAAAATACATGTATGTCACAAGTACATGTTTGTTGTTGTCTGTAGTGCAGTAAAATACACATTGACCGAATCGTATTGAATTGTCAAAATCAAATAATGCAATAGTTTAAAAAAAAAAAACATGTTTTGCGATTGACTATTAAAAAAGAACAAGCTTACCAATTTATGTATGAACTATTTCATGGAACATACTGTTACAATTAACCCGCTTGGTAAGTATCGGTTAAATATTTACTTGGCCACATGTGCAAGTAGAGTTGATAGATCATTTCTCCCTACAAACTCTAACCGCGTACATGTATGCACAAGCATTTAAAAACTTTCAAAGTCTGCGTTCCATCCCTCTCAAAAGCATTTTCGGGCACATAATCGACATTTCCTCTTGGGCCTTCGTATACACACGGGAACGTGACATTCAACTTAAATATATATGAAACTAATTCGCTGTCTCAACAACAAAACATCCTTCGGCTGCACTGAGCATTTATTCACCCCGACAAAATACCGTACGATCCAGAGTCTGAGAGCGACAGTGACTAGATATACACTACGAAAAACACTAAAGTTGCTTTTACGAATACACACTTGTATCAGTTCATCATTGTTAATTTAAATTTGTTGAAATTGTTTTTGAATGTACAAACATGTCACATGCTCAAGTTTCATTGAATTGTATTTCTACGCAATATATTTTTTGTTATTTTCGAAATGCTTTTGTTTAAATATTTGTTTTGTGCCTCAATGAATGTTAAAAATGATAGGTTTCGTTGATGGAAGTAGGGTTTTATCTCAAAATAATTTCAATTCCAACAACCATTTCCATATTGCTCACAGAGTCATCCGAAATAAAAATTAAGTGCAAATATTGCCATAGAAAACAGGCCGTTATTCATGGACAAGAATACGCAAAATGACTAACTGCTATGTAAGTATTTATAAAGAGCAACGCTTGTATGTTCAGCAAATAAGTAAGCCAGAACAGTTGGTGCTGATTGTCATAGTGGTTGTTTGTTCAGAGTTTCTCGCATTGATCGCATTGTTTTACTTTCATGATTTTTAAATATAAGCACATGAATCTGCTCCATGTTACAGCGTCCGCGGAACCGGAAGTGCCCCTCCAGGCTTCCGGAAGAAGCTCCCCTTGCTCCGCCGGTAAGTGTCCGAGATTTGATTTTAACAACCTATTGCTGGCTTGGATTTTAGAATAGAACTGAGAAAGTTTATAAATGATAATAATGTTGGTGCTGGATTAAGTTGTTGCTGTTGTATCATCGTCATGGTGGTGGTGGTGGTGATGATGATGAGGAGGAGGAAGAGGAGGAGGAGGATGATGATGGAAGTGGTGATGCTGCTGCTGCTGCTGATGACGATGATGATGATAATGATAATCATGATGATGATGATGATGATGATGATGATGATGATGATGATGATGATGGTTTGGTTTGTTTTCATTTATTAGCTCCATTGGCCGAAGGCCATGGAGCTTATGTCGTCACAGATTGTCCGTCGTGAGTGCGTGCGTGCGTGCGTGCGTGCGTGCGTGCGTGCGTAAACTTAAACGACATCTCCTCTGAAACTGATAAGCGGATTTTGACAAAACTTCACAGGAATGTTCCTTTGGTGGTCCTTTACCAAAATTGCTCAAATGGTTCCGGTCCATTGCACAATATGACCGCCAGAGCTAAAAATAGCAAAATCTTTAAACGACAACTCCTCTGAAACGGTTCGGCAGATTTTGATGAAACTTGACAGTAATGTTCCTTGGGTGGTCCTTTATTAAAATTGCTCAAATGGTTTTGGTTCATTGCACAATATGGCCGCCACAGCTAAAAATAGCAAAATCTTTAAACGACATCTCCTCTGAAACGGATAGGCAGATTTTGATGAAACTTGACAGAATTGTTCCTTGGGTGGTCCTTAACCAAAATTGCTCAAATGGTTCCGGTCCGCTGCACAACATGGCTGCCAGGGCAAAAAAAATAGAAAAACCTTTAAAGAACATCTTCTCAGAAACCGATGATCAGATTTTGATAAAACTTAACAGAAATGTTCAAATGCACAAGATGGCCCCCAGAGGTAAAAATAGAAAAACCTTTAAACGACTTCTCCTCAGAAACCGATGATCGTATTGCAATGAAACTTGACAGAAATGTTACTTGGGTAGTCCTTAACCAAAATAGCCCAAACAGTTCTGGTCTGCTGCACAACATGGGCACCAGAGCTAAGAATAGAAAAAAACGTTAAACTACATCTTCTCAGAAACCGATTATCAGATTTTGATGAAACTTTACATAAATGTTCATCGGGATGCCCTTTAACCAAAATTGCCCAAATGGTTCCGGTCCGCTGCACAACATGGCTGCGAGAGTTAAAAATAGAAAAACCTTTAAGGACTTCTCGTCCGCAGTCTTCACGAAAAACATTTTAACCTACTAGCCAGTTGGACTAGCATAATGGCATATTTTACTAGTCCGAATGACAATCTAGTAGTCTGACTATTTTGCCATATTATAAAACTGTATGCTTGAGGTAAAAACCTATTTCAATTGAGCAGCTTGCAGTTTGAGTAAACATTTCTTTATTATGATGCTCATGCAGTGATAGGGAGTGACATCCTTCTGTTGGGAATAGTGCTCCTTGTTTTTCAGAACCTATGGGTACTATGTAAAAACAAAAGGCATCTTGCTTGAATAGACTGTAATAATATCAACATGGTTAGAAAAGAAATGCCATGCTTTAATAGCTTTGATTACATTTTACTACTGAATTACCTCCCTTTAATAGAAAAAAATAATGTCTTAATTTTTCACGTATAGCATCTTTAAATAATTTTTAAACAATAATAATTTATGAGTAAACATATAAGCATAAAGTTCTCACAAAAAGATCAATTTAAAAACCTTACATTTATACATAGGAAAGTATATATAGACTGAACATTAATTTTCGTTTAAGTGACATTCTGAAAGTTTATGAAACAGCTATTTTTAGTAACTTAAATGGCCGAAAAGTGTAAGTGAAACACCAAGTCGATTCTATCTCTTCAGTTCTTGTTCAGGTTAGATATTTGCTTCATAATCTATTCAGATTAAATGTTAACCGATGATCAGATTTTGATGAAACTTGACAGAAATGTTCCTTGGGTGGTCATTAACCAATTTTTTTTAAATGGTTCCAGTCCACTGCACACCATGGCTGCCAGAGCTAAAAAATAAAAAAAAACTTTATACGACTTGTCGTCGAAACCGATGACCTTTTTTCGATAAAACTTGACAGAAATGTTTGTTTGGTGCTCCTTTACTCAAATTGCCCAAATCATTTCGGTCCACTGCACAACATGGCAGCCAGAGCTATTAAAGTAAAAAAAAATAATTAAATAACTTCTCCTCAAAAATTGATGATTGTATTTCTATGAAACTTGACGAAAATGTTCGTTAGGTGGTCTTTGCTTGAACCTTTTGGCCAGTGGAGCACAGGCACTGATGTGCCTCTTGTTTGAAATATTACTACATGCACCTGTTCCATTATTCAGCATCCACGGAACCGGAACAGTCCCTCCAGGCTAGCGGAAGCAACACCCTTACTCCGTCGGTGAGTGTCTGTGATTTGATTTTTACAATACATTGCTGCTGCTGCTGCTGCTGCTGCAGCTGCTGCTTCTGATGGTGGTGGTGGTTGTGGTGGTAGAAGTGGTGGTAATGATGATGATGATGATGACGATGACGACGCCGACGATGACGAAGAAAACGACGACGTCGACGACGACGACGACGATGACGATGATGATAATTATCCTTCGTCTTAAATTGCTTTATAAGGCCGTTGTCAAAATATATTTTGGTTTCAGTTTTCGCGACCTACCCTATTTTTTCACACGGCCTTATATTTGTTATTGGCAACAGCCGAAAATGTCTGACCGTTTTTTTACCTCTCCTTTTCTTTCTTTTACGTGAAAGACGTAAATTATTTGTACTCAGACTAAATTGCGACGATGTCTAGTATAAACATTATGCCGGACAAATCTTCCCGTTTGGTCCTAATGATGCAGAAACAGAGAAATGCATATTCGGATTATAATTAGAAAATGAATGAGTGGTTGTTTTTGGTATTACTTTCGACTTGTAATATTTTATTACTAATATGAAATATTCGAGAACTACCTCTTATCATTGATCACCATAATTATTGCCATTATCAATTTTGTGTTTCAATGTAGATATTTTTGTTCCAGGCTCCAAAGAAAGCTAAGATGACGCCTTAGGACATTCTAAGGAACTTAACCATGGACGGCTCAAAGCCCTTAAACAATCAGAGTAAATGACTGGCAGTCGAATGATGTGCTTTTAATAGTTTTGTACAAGTTTATTTTCCGAAGTAGAAACATGTTTTCGAAACAGCAAATTTTGGTTCAAATAATCATTCTGTATTATGTTTGATGAATTTTATTCATTTCTTTCATGTTGGTCTGTAGTTATGGTTTATCTCATTTATGTCCGATTTAACGATTGAATGTTAACGCGCACAGCGCTGTTATAAAAACATCGATGACATTATTTCCGGTATGACATCGTTTTGCTAACATTTGGCGATATTTTTAAAGTAAAGATCAATTCATTATTATCTCTAATGTCTGGAAAGCATAAAATAAAGAGAAAGGGTGTGTTTTTTAGTGTAAGATTGTTATATAATTCACCTCGTTCACAACAATGTAAATATTTTGCTTTTGGTGTTCACTCAAGAAAAAAATAACTGTCGTACACTGATACAAACAAGTACCCTCTATAAGTGTTGTATGTCGACTGATTCTAAAGTTGTTTCTTTATATAGAGTTTGATCTGTTTGTTTTTTGCCTTGCGAGTTATATCTGCACTCTCACAGGTATACCGTTTTTACAACTTTAAAAAAAATGTCTTTGACAGAGCAAATTTTCGCGTAAATATCTTCAAACCAGTGATAAAAGATTGCTGACAAAAAATTAGATCGCAAATTTTCATATTTCCGTTCGAAAACCATGTTTAATGAGTAACGGTTTAAGAAAATACATAACACATCAATTTTTGAACTTGAATATAAAAATCTGCGATCTGATTTTTGTCAGCTGTCTTGTATAACTGGTTTCCATGCATTTTCGCAAAAATTGGCTCGTTCCAAGACAAAAAATAAAAAAAGCTGTGAAAACGTTCAATCTCTAAGAGTGCAGCTTTAAAGTGATATCAGAGTACAGTACAACTGTAAATATATTTTAATTTTATTTAACATTGTCATAAAGAATTTAAAGAGTGCTGTTGCTGTGTAGAAAGTTTGAAAGTGTTGTTATATATGCCTTGTAGATTTTTACTGTGAATATAGATTTTTTTTTAACATTGCCATAATGATTCAAAAGAGTGCTGTTGCTGAATATAGAGTTTGAAAGTGTTGTTATATATGCCTTGTAGATTTTTACTGTGAATATAGTTTAATTTTTTTTAACATTGCCATAATGATTCTAAAGAGTGCTGTTGCTGAATATAGAGTTTGAAAGTGTTGTTATATGCCTTGAAAGTTACAATGACTTCAGAGTAGATTATTACTGTAAATATAGTTTCATTTCTTAACATTGTCATAATGATTTTAAAGAGTGCTGTTGCTGTATAGAGAGTTTGATGTATTGTTATATACCTTGCAAGTTATAGTAATTTCAGAGTACTAGATTATTACTGTAAATATAGTTTCATTTCTTAACATTGTCATAATGATTTAAAAGAGTGCTGTTGCTGTATAGAGAGTTTGATAGTGTTGTTATATGCCTTGTACGCTTTCGTGATTTCAGAGTATATAATTACTATTAATACAGTTTAATTTCTTAACATTGTCATAATGATTCTTATGTGTGTGTTTTTATAGACAGTTTGATGTGTTTGTATATGCCTTGCACGCTATAGTGATTTCAGAGTACATAATTACTGTAAATAAAGTTGCATTTCTAAACATTGTCATAATGATTTACGGTAAGTAGAGTTGCCTTTCTTAACATTGTCATAATGATCTACTGTATATAAAGTTGCCTTTCTTAACATTGTCATAATGATCTACTGTATATAAAGTTACCTTTCTTAACATTGTCATAAAGATTTTAAAGTGTTTTGTTGCTGTATAGAGATTTTGATGTGTTTGTATATGCCTTGCACGCTACAGTGATTTCAGAGTACATTATTACTGTGAATAGAGTTGCATTTCTAAACATTGTCATAATAATTTACTGTAAGTAGAGTTGCCTTTCTTAACATTGTCATAATTATTCTTAAGTGTGTTATTGCTGTATATTGAGTTCAGTCTGTTTAATGTGTTTGTATATGCCTTGCAAGTTATAGTGATTTCAGAGTACATTATTACTGTAAATAGAGCTTGATATGTTTACATACACATGCATGTTTTGTACGTAAAAATGACTTTAAAGGAACTCGTTCACATTTTGTAAGTCTAAACATAGAAAATAATTAGTTCTCGTGCAATGTGAAGAAAACGCAAGTAACATAGATTAAACATCATCATTAACATCATATAAGATCTCTCTCTTGCTTATGTATTCTTGCCATTGTCAAATATTTGGATATATTTTCTTTCCGAAAAGCACTGGTACCACTGTTGTAAACTGACTTATGTTCGGCTTGGATTAACAAAAGTCTGCTCAAGTGAGTGTCCATCGATGGCTGTTTTGTGTTTGTTCAACAAAGGAAATAAAATAAATGAATTTCAAATATGAGACAATTGTTGCCAACATAAAATCTGTGAGATAGTCTCTTTAATGTACATTACTGCTGTTAAAATAGTTGTGTTTGTGTAAATATATATTGTACAGTAT
This sequence comes from Mya arenaria, assembly GCF_026914265.1. Lineage (NCBI taxonomy): Eukaryota > Metazoa > Mollusca > Bivalvia > Myida > Myidae > Mya > Mya arenaria. Next base: position 18,437,764 of record NC_069138.1, read on the forward strand.
AGTGGTTTCAAAATACATTCAATGACTGTTAATATAGTTTCATATTTATAAATGTGTTAGTATGTGCATCATATTGATTTGTCTGATAATTCTGCGTCTGGTTAATGTTTTAACTGTTTTTGCATCATACATTTATTCTATAGTTCATCGTGACTGTTAGAATACTTTCATTTGTTTTAATCTGTCTTATAAATTATGCCGATTTTAGAATTCATTGTTACTGTTAGTATACTTTCATTTGTTTTAATTTGTCTTGTAAATAATGGCTTGAAGCGTTTTCACAGGAAATAGTGTTAACCGTATTGTCACACAATTTTATACGTGTGTGTTTATAAACGAGTCCTTTAATAGCGAGCTTTTAAACATTTTTCCTGCATGAACTGAATAAAAGTGTGTGTGTTTTGATAACGAGTGTTCGATTATTATGATCACATGCTATATAAACCGGTAAAAATAAACAAAAAATGATCGTTCTAATGACTTACTACATTCGACACTGATGATATACTTCATTTGACTCTGATGACATGCTTCATTTGACAGTGTTGACATACAAAATGTGTTACTGATGACATACTTCATTTGTTACTGATGACATACTTCATTTGACACGCATAACATACTTCGTTTGACACTGCTGACATACATCGTTTGGCAGTGATGACTGACTACATTTGTTACTGATGACATACTTCATTTGACACGGATTACATACTTCCGTCATTTCACACGGATTACATACTTCATTTGACATGGATTCCATACTACATTTAACACTGATGACATACTACATCTGACACTGATGACATACTACATTTAACACTGATGACATACTACATTTGACACTGATGACTTTCTACATTTAACACAGATGACATACTACATTTGGCACTGATGATATGACATACTATATTTGACACTGATGACATAATACATTTGACACTGATGACATAATACATTTAACACTGATGACATACTTCATTTAACACTGATGACATACTACATTTGACACTGATGACATACTACATTTGACACTGATGACATACTACATTTGACACTGATGACATACCACACTAAACACCTAAGACAAAGTTCATTTTACACAATTGCTAACTTCAATTGTTTTCATCTGCTATATATCGAAACATTTCATTACTCCCTGTCACGAAAATGGAAAATGTAGGAAAATCATTGATTCAGCTTTACGAGTCTCCCCATGATTGATCGATAATTAAAATCCTATTCTATCAATACACGTGTACATTCAGTTAGATGACTAGAATGCATTTGTATTTGTACATATGTTATGGTTAGCATTGTTTTGCTTTATTGCATGACATTTCACATTTTCCTGTTATTCCCATTGTATACATGTATGATATATCTTGTATTGTATGCCCTAATTGTATGCTGCATGTCATTTTCCCGGTATTTGTTTAACCTAGTGTACACCCCAGTAACATTTTATTTATTATAGCATAACCATTTTATTTTAAAGAATGACTGTTAATTCTATTTATACATATATGAATTAGGCAAAAGTGAATGATAAGAATGGTATTTTACGGAAAAATAGGAATTTTTGAAATAAAAACATATTTGAAAAACATCATTTTATAAAGGTAAATGTAATTAAAAAAATACTATTAAGAAATGTGCATTTTGATGAGTCAAGTTATTAAAACAAGCAGTATATATTTATAAAGACGGTACTTCCACGTATGCTAATAGTGTCTGCTATTTATTACCTTTTCCCATGTTAATAATTATAAAATTCAATTACTGAACTAAGATGGTACATGAACGTAAGTTAATGGTGTCTGCATTTTTTCACATTCCCATAGTAATATTTACAATGTTCACTTATTGAAATAAGTACACGGTACATGAACGTAAGATAATGGTGTCTGCACTTTATTCACTTCTGCCATGTTAATAATTATGATGTTTATTATCTAGCTAAGTAGACGGTACATGAACGTAAGTTAATGGTGTCTGTACATCATTTACATTTCGCGTGTTGATATTTATGTTGTTTACTATTGAACTTAGTAGACGGTACATGAACATAAGTTAAAGGTGTCTGCAATTTATTTACTTTTCCCAATTAATAATAATAGTGTTTACTATTGAACCAAGTACTCGGTACATGAACATAAGTTAATGGTTTCTGCACTTTATTTAATTTGCAATGGTAATAATTATAATGTTCATTTATTGATTTTAGTAGGCGGTACATGAACATAGATTAAAGGTGTCTGCCATTATTTACTTTTCGCGTGTTGATAATTATGTTGATAACTATTAAACTAAGTAGATGGTATATGAACATAAGTTAATGGTGTCTGCAATTTATCTACTTTTCGCGTGTTGATAATTATGTTGTTTACAATTAAACTATGTTGACGGTACATGAACATAAGTCAATGGTGTCTTCAATCTATTTACTTTTCCCGTGTTAATAATAATAGTGTTTACTATTGAACCAAGTAGTCGGTACATGAACATAAGTTAATGGTGTCTGCACTTTATTTAATTTCCAATAGTAATAATTATAATGTTCATTTATTGAAATTTGTAGACGGTATATGATCATAAGTTAATGGTGTCTGCAATTTATTGACATTTCCCGTGTTAATAATGATAGTGTTGACTATTGAACCAATTAGACGGTACATGAACATAAGTTAATGGTGTCTGCAATTTATTTACTTCCCAATAGTAATAATTATAATGTTAATTTATTTTGAACTTAGTAGACGGTACATGAACATAAGTTAATGGTGTCTGCAATTTATTGACATTTCACGTGTTAATAATGATAGTGTTGACTATTGAACCAAGTAGACGGTACATGAACATAAGTTAATTGTGTCTGCAATTTATTTACTTCCCAATAGTAATAACTATAATGTTCATTTATTCTGAGCTTAGTAGACGGTACATGAACATAAGTTAATGGTGTCTGCAACTTATTACTTTTCCAATAGTAATAAATATAATGCTCATTTATTGAACTTAGTAGATGGAACATGAACATAAGTTAATGGTGTCTGCAATTTATTTGCTTTCCCGTGTTGATAATGATATTATTTATTATTAACCTAAGTAGACGGTACATTAACATAAGTTAATGGTGTCTGCAATTTATTTGCTTTCCCGTGTTGATAATGATATTATTTATTTTTTAACCTAAGTAGGCGGTACATAGACATAAGTTATGGTGTCTGCAATTTATTTACTTTCCCGTGTTAATAATGATATTGTTTATTATTAACCTAAGTAGACGGTACATGAACATAAGTTAATGGTGTCTGCAATTTATATACTTTTCCGTGTTAATAATGAAATTGTTTATTATTAATATTAACCTAAGTAGACGGTACATGAACATAAGTTAATGGTGTCTGCAATTTATATTCTTTCCCGTGTTAATAATGATATTGTTTATATTTAACCTAAGTAGACGGAACATGAACATAAGTTAATGGTTTCTGCAATTTATATACTTTCCCGTGTTAATAATGATATTGTTTATAATTAACCTAAGTAGACGGAACATGAACATAAGTTAATGGTTTCTGCAATTTATATACTTTCCCGTGTTAATAATGATATTGTTTATTATTAACCTAAGTAGACGGAACATGAACATAAGTTAATGGTGACTGCAATAATTTACTTTCCCGTGTTAATAATGATATTATTTATTTTTAACCTAAGTAGACGGTACATGAACATAAGTTAATGGTGTCTGCAATTAATTTACTTTCCCGTGTTAATAATGATATTGTTTATTATTAACCTAAGTAGACGGAACATGAACATAAGTTAATGGTGTCTGCAATTTATTTACTTTCCCGTGTTAATAATGATATTGTTTATTATTAACCTAAGTAGACGGTACATGAACATAAGTTAATGGTGTCTGCAATTTATTTACTTTACCGTGTTAATAATGATAGTGTTTATTAATAACCTAAGTAGACGGTACATGAACATAAGTTAATGGTGTCTGCAATTTATTTACTTTCCCGTGTTAATAATGATATTGTTTATTTTTTAACCTAAGTAGACAGTACATGAACATAAGTCAATGGTGTCTGCAATTTATTTACTTTGCCGTGTTAATTATGATATTGTTTATTAATAACCTAAGTAGACGGTACTTGAACATAAGTTAATGGTGTCTGCAATTAATTTACTTTCCCGTGTTAATAATGATATTGTTTATTTTTAACCTAAGTAGACGGTACATGAACATAAGTTAATGGTGTCTGCAATTTATATACTTTTCCGTGTTAATAATGATATTGTTTATTATTAACCTAAGTAGACGGTACATGAACATAAGTTAATGGTGTCTGCAATTTATTTACTTTCCCGTGTTAAAAATGATATTGTTTATTTTTAACCTAAGTAGACGGTACATGAACATAAGTTAATGGTGTCTGCAATTAATTTACTTTCCCGTGTTAATAATGATATTGTTTATTATTAACCTAAGTAGACGGTTCATGAACATAAGTTAATGGTGTCTGCAATTAATTTACTTTCCCGTGTTAATAATGATATTGTTTATTTTTAACCTAAGTAGACGGTACATGAACATAAGTTAATGGTGTCTGCAATTTATATACTTTTCCGTGTTAATAATGATATTGTTTATTATTAACCTAAGTAGACGGTACATGAACATAAGTTAATGGTGTCTGCAATTTATTTACTTTCCCGTGTTAAAAATGATATTGTTTATTTTTAACCTTAGTAGACGGTACATGAACATAAGTTAATGGTGTCTGCAATTAATTTACTTCCCCGTGTTAATAATGATATTGTTTATTATTAACCTAAGTAGACGGTACATGAACATAAGTTAACGGTGTCTGCAATGCATTTACTTTCCCGTGTAAATAATGATATTGTTTATTATTAACCTAAGTAGACGGTACATGGACATAAGTTAATGGTGTCTGCAATTAATTTACTTTTCCGTGTTTATAATGATATTGTTTATTATTAATATTAACGTAAGTGGACGGTACATGAACATAAGTTAATGGTGTCTGCAACTAATTTACTTTCCCGTGTTAATAATGATATTGTTTATTATTAACCTAAGTAGATGGTACATGAACATAAGTTAATGGTGTCTGCAATTTATACACTTTTCCGTGTTAATACTGATATTGTTTATTAATAACCTAAGTAGACGGTACATGAACATAAGTTAATGGTGTCTGCAATTTATTTACTTTTCGCGTGTTGATAATTATGCTGAACATTAGCTGTTGAACTAAGTAGACGGTAAATGAACATAAGTTAATGGTGTCTGCAATCTATTTACTTTTCCCGTGTTGATATAATTATGTTGTTAACTATTAAACTAAGTAGACAGTACATGAACATAAATTAATGGTGTCTGCAATTTATTTACTTTTCCCGTGTTAATAATGATAGTGTTTACTATTAAACCAAGTAGACGGTACATGAACATAAGTTAATGGTGTCTGCAATTTATTCACTTCCCAATAGTAATAATTATAATGTTCATTTATTTTCAGCTAAGTAGACGGTACATGAACATAAGTTAATGGTGTCTGCAATTTATTTGCTTTCCCGTGTTAATAATGATATTGTTATCATTAACCTAAGTAGAGGGTACATGAACATAAGTTAATGGTGTCTGGAATTTATTTACTTTTCGCGTGTTGATAATTATGCTTAACATTAGCTGTTGAACTAAGTAGACGGTAAATGAACATAAGTTAATGGTGTCTGCAATCTTTTTACTTTTCCGGTGTTGATATAATTATGTTGTTTACTATTAAACTAAGTAGACAGTACATGAACATAAGTTAATGGTGTCTGCAATTTATTTGCTTTCCCGTGTTAATAATGATATTGTTATCATTAACCTAAGTAGACGGTACATGAACATAAGTTAATGGTGTCTGGAATTTGTTTACTTTTCGCGTGTTGATAATTATGCTTAACATTAGCTGTTGAACTAAGTAGACGGTGAATGAACATAAGTTAATGGCGTCTGCAATCTTTTTACTTTTCCGGTGTTGATATAATTATGTTGTTTACTATTAAACTAAGTAGACAGTACATGAACATAAGTTAATGATGTCTGCAATTTATTTACTTTTCCCGTGTTAATAATTGTAGTGTTTACTATTGAACCAAGTAGACGGTACATGAACATAAGTAAATGGTATCTGCACTTTATTTACTTACCAATAGTAATGATTATAATGTTCATTTATTTTTAGTTTATTCGACGGTACATGAACATAAGTTATTGTTGATAATTATGTTGTTAACTATTAAACTAAGTAGATGGTACATGAACATAAGTGAATGGTTTCTGCAACTTATTCACCTTCCAATAGTAATAATTATAATGCTCATTTTTTAACTAAGTAGACGGTACATGAACATAAGTTTATGGCGTCTGCAGTTATGTTTTTTTTAAAGCAATAATTATAATGTTTATTTATTAAAATAAGTAGACTGTGCATGAACATAAGCTAATGGTGTTTCATGTTAAATAATTATGCATTTAATATTTAAGTAAGTTGACGGTACATGAACATTTGTTTATATTTATATATATATATATATATAGTTTTATTTACTTCTCCCATGTTAAATAATTATACTTTTATTATTGTATTTTGTTGCTTGTTTTTACTTGTATTGGGTTTATTTCGAAATGTGAAATAATGTAGGATACTGTTAGCACATATCGCCAAGTATTATCGTTATGACTCACTTCATTTGACACTGATGGCATACTACTTTTGACCCTTATGGCATACTTCATTTGACCCTTATGGCATTCTTCATTTGACCCTTATGACATACTTCATTTTACCCTGATGACATACTTAATTTGACCCTGATGACATACTTCATTTTGCCCTTATGATTACATTATTTGACCCTTATGACTAGTATTGCATTGACCCTTATTATTTACTTCATTTGACCCTGATGACATACGTAATTTGACCCTTCTGACTTACTTCATTTGACCCTCATGACAAACCTCATTTGACCCTTATCACTTACTTCATTTGACTCCTTTGACTAACTTCTTTTGACACTGATGACATACTAAATTTGACCATAATGACATACTTCATTGGACACTGAGATAATTACCTTAATCAAGAGTTAGTGTGATTGTAGAAATATGACATATAATCAAGAGTAAGTGCGATTGTAGAAATATGACATATAATCAAGAGTAAGTGCGATTGTAGAAATATGACATATAATCAAGAGTAAGTGCGATTGTAGAAATATGACAAATAATCAAGAGTTAATGTGATTGTGGAATTATGACATATAATCAAGGGTAAGTGCAATTGTAGAAATATGACATGTAATCAAGAGTACGTGTGATTGTGGAAATATGACATACAATCAAGAGTAAGTGCGATTGTAGAAATATAACATATAATCAAGAGTAAGCGTGATGGTATAAAGATGACATATAATCAAGAGTTAGTGTGATTGTGGAAATATGACATATAATCAAGAGTAAGCGTGATGGTATAAAGATGACATATAATCAAGAGTAAGTGTGATTGTGGAAATATGACAAATGGTCGACTTATAACATATAATTGAGAGTTAGTGCGACGGTTGAGTAATAACATATAGTCAAGAGTTGATGTGATGGTAGAAATATGGCATATAATGAAGAGTTAGTGTGATAGTAGAAATATGAAATATAATCAAGAGTACGTGTGTATTACATACATGTATGTTATTATTAAATGATGTAAGGATGAAATAAAAGGAACAAATGAGTTCATTTGCTTGTTTAATACCATGGACATATCTCAATATGCCGCTCAAGGCCACATTTTGACATCAGTCCCCTACAGTACTTACAGTACTTTGATTAAGTATGCAATTATTGACAGATGATTGCTAACAGAGTAAAACCCCTCAACACTTAAGTTTCATTGGCCTTCCCAATGAAGTGGCCACACTATTTAATATTATCCATGGACTTTCACTTGAAGTCAATTTCAACATAATAATACAACATACATGTTAAAAGGACTGTACACCAGATTGGCATGTTAAAACACTACAATGAATTAACACTATTATTTATTTCTACGAGCTACTTCTGCTGTTGACCCGGCATTCATCCGAAGTTGTTTTCGATGAAAAATTGCCGAGGTGATCCGACTGTTGTGATGAAAATGACCCCTGAGTTCGGCAAGTCTTTTATACACCACCCGCCACCAGTATTTTCAGAACTGTAATTAATAATTGTTTAATTTAATTTCTTAAACGACCAAAAGACTGTCCGCGGGTATTCTGATACCCCATTCATAATCAATACTTTTAATGTAAGCACCCTGGTTTGAGAGCAAGAACACAACCCTTTCATTCACACCAATCAGATAAAGGGGTCATAACCCAATGCTGATCTCTGTAGACAATAGTGTTTAGTACTGTTTACGATGATAACCCTTGTATTCGAGCGTTATCCTAAAATAGAGTTTGTCCGACATTGTCAGCAAATCAGGGGCTCTAGATTTTTGAAATGTTCAGATTCTTATTTGTGATGAATCATTACTTATTGCTGAAGACAACTCTTTATGGATAAGTAAACTGCGCATGCTCATATAGTCTAGCCTGCTGTTTGAATATGCAAAAGCGCGATTTAATTGTCAACGCTAATTTAAGTGGCGTCACACTATCTTGCAGTGATTGGAAGGTCTTTTGCATGGATTCATTTTAAACCTGATGCAGTTTGGGAGGGGCTAACACTAACTAGTCGGTTAATATTTATAAAGTAATTTCTCCGTGAGCTCCGCTTCCTTAAGTTACTTATTCACGAAGAAATTACTTAATAAACCCTTACCTATACTTTGAGCACATCTTGGCTGGGCGCATCCGGAACTCCTCAACCATTTTTTTCGAAAACGACCTCAGATGTATATGAACCGCTTACATGTCAGAAATCGCACTTAAATTACGCTCAGGGGCGTAGCCAGAGTTACGCATTCCCGCAAATAAATATGGACAAAAAAGCTAAAAATTATATCAGAATAAAGGAAGATCAGCTAAAGTAAGCATTACTTCTCTGTGCTAGATAGAGTAACGGTCCGCTGTATGCGGCAGATGTGCGTTCATAATATAACATTCCGTTATATACGGATGTACGTTCATACTACGAAGGTTTACTTGGTTGGTAATATGCAAATAAGCAAAGCCCGGGCTCTGTGTGAATAGAGAATTTAGTGTATAGAAGACCAGCGGACACCTTCATGGTTGAGCATGCTTTTCTCTGAAGGGATCTGTTGGCGTGTGTTGGTCTCGCACGTTACAATAACTTAATGAGCTTAAATCAATCACATGATAACTAAAAGGTCGGCGGCCTCGAACTTATAAATCCCTCCAAATACACCAAAGAGCTCAACATGGTAGTTCCATTCTCAATTTTTCCCTGAGGAGCACCCCCCCCTCCCCCCCGCTGAACCCCCAACAACCTAAAGGGATATTCCCCTCCCACACCCGCCCCCGGTCGTGCGTAATATTCAGTAAAGACTCGCTACGCCCCTGACGCTACAAGTAGATGGCATAGTAATTTCAATTTAGCAGTTTTAACTTCATAACTTCAGTCTTGGGAATCTTAATTATGTTTGCAATAAATCACTTCACTGGCAGTCAATTTAAACTTCTACAAGTACAAGCCAAAACACTGCATTCAATTAATAGTATAATTCATTTTTACGAACTTCTTCGGATGATGTACCGGCATACATCCGATTTTGTTTTCTATAAAAATGGAGGAGGAGCTCCGAATGGGCTGGGCGCTCCTTGTGCCATTTTCATCGGTTTTTGGGATTTTCTATTTTATTTAATATATAAATGAAAATAAAAAGAGGCATTACACGTAGATCAGGTTTTATTGCAAGGAAGACGTTATACGTGGATAACTTCTTAAGAACAGGTAAGATGTAAGATTCATATATTATGAATGGCTCTGTAAAATTACGTAAATTAACAGTTTGCCCTTTTTTGCAAAGTTCGCCAATGAAATCGCTGTATTGCGTTTTAAATGTGAAAAAATATTTCTCATAAAATTGCTAGACGCATTTATACATGGAGAAAATAAGTCTGTTATATTTCCTGTTTGCGGTCTACACGATCAAACTCAAGGGCGCATCGCGTACGTGACAAAATAGGGCGAATTGTCAATATGCTTTTGTTTATACTTTGAATTTTATGCCTCGCACTTATACACCACTACGGAAAATACAGTCAAACATTTAGAAGGTACCGCAATGTAGATTTAAATGTACTACTTCAAAGCGTCCAATGCCTTGCTTCTTGACGTTTATATATCAGTTTAGTGTGCATCATACTAGATTTCGTGCTTAACCCTGGCCCGAATTCACTGAGGGAGATGTACACTTCTTTTCTTCTTCATGGCAGAAATGTCTGAGAAAGTTGCAGACACGGAAATTGCCCTGGAAGAGATTCACGGGGATGGAAAACGATTGACTGCCGCCGAGATACCAGTAGCTACCACACGAACTTCGGACCCGCCATCCGATACTTGTAAATACTTTTGACTTAAGTTGTACCCCCCCCCCCCCCCCCCTCCCCTCCCATAAAAACACATGCAACAAAACAACTACTTTGGTATGCGGTGTTCTATTTCCCGATTTTAAGAGTATTCGTTACGAATAATGACGCCTGATTTTGTGTATTTGGTGTGGTCTGGTTAATATTGTCCATAAGTAGGCTAATTTATCTGATGATGAGAACTTCGCTGTTTAAAAACTTCTTTTTTCAAATTTCGTATAAACAAAAATTAAAATTTGAAAGCCCTGAATTATATTGTAGATCTAAGTTAGTTTCTAAGTTAGTTTAAAAGAAAATGATTTTAGCGACATTTTCGACCTATTTCAAAGGCAATCTTTCAAATATATCCCAAAATACTTTCAAATGCTGTATCTTGATCTAACATTTCCATAAGAATATAAATGCTATTATTTGAATCCAAATTCATAATCATTTTCATAATACAACAACTAATAAGTTATTTTTACCTGCGTTAAATCGTCTTTCGGTTGGCGAAGGGAGACAACTATTTCATTGACATATTGTCTTTATTCAATTGAACAATTAATAGATATTTTCATGAACTTTTTCATTTTTATGAGTGTGTTTTAGTTATATGAATATTATGAGATCATCATTAATTGGAATAATTGATTATTTTGGAAGCTTTTATCTGTCTTTCGGTTGGCGAGTCGGCACGCGGAATTCGATCTCGAACACTGAAATTTCAACTGCCTATTACATCATTACATTTTAATATTTTTCTCTAAAATTTGGTTTGGTAATGTATTTGTATAATATTAATATAAAAACAATAAAATAAATGCATTAAAAGGCGTCTTTCGGTAACTTTCATGCGTATTTCGGTAATTTTATCCGTCTTTCGGTAAATAATCGTATTTCGGTAAGTCTAGGGACCGCCGTGGTACCATCTCCCATTCGGAACTCCTCGGCCATTTTTTCAAAAACAACCTCGGCAAACTCCGCGCAGTGTTACTTCCCTTGCAGTACAGTAATCACTGCCACCACAAGATTTTCATCCAAAATTGGATGAAAACTTTTAATGGCATTTTTTTTAATCATATATATTTATTCTTATATCCTTTCTTAAATAATTACTTTACGCCAGTTGATAGGCATAATATGTTTTATAAAAAAATAACAATTAAAAAAAACATTCGGAAATGTTCGGTCTTTTTTCAAATTGAAAGTAGGATTTACAAATTACAATATCAACATGGATGTGTTGTTAGCTATTCAGACATGTATCGAACGTTTTGCATTTTTTCCTTTTATGGAATAAAATCGTTTATTTTCTAAACAAATGAAACATGTTGCTGGAATTTCTTTTAAAGGTGTTCCGTCCATTTTGTAAATTGCAATCACGTGCCGTTTCTATCATCACGTGATATTTGTGAAGGCAGTGATTACTGTACTGCAAGGGAAGTAACACTGCGCGGAGTTTGCAACCTCGGATGTATGCCGGTACATCTGTTGAAGTAGTACGTATTGTTTTGAATAAAGGCATTAACTAAATGTAGTGTTTAAGAGTTGTATTCATTGCTCTCAGTTTAAATTGATTGCCAGTGAAGTGTATTATTGCAAACATAATTACGATTCCCAAGAGTTAAGTCATAAATTTTAACTACTAAATAAGATTACTACGCGATCTATTTGCAGCGGACTTAAACGTACCACTTTTTAAGTATGTAAACCGTCCATATACATCCTCGGCCATTTTTTTCAAAAACAACCTCGGATGTATGCCGGTACATCAGTTGAAGTAGTTCGTAAAATTTTGAATTATATCATTAATTAATTGTAGTGTTTTAGAGTTGTATTTATTGATCTAAGTTTAAATTGATTGCCATTGAATTGTATTATTGCAAACATAATTAAGAATCCCAAGAGTTAAGTCACAAAGTTTAACTGCTAAATAAAATTACTACGCGATCTACTTGCGGCGGACTTAAACGTACCACTTTTTGAGTATGTAAACCGTCCAAATACATCCGAGGTTGTTTTCGATAAAATGGCCGAGGAGTTCCGAATGCATCCGAGGTTGTTTTTGAAAAAATGGCCGAGGAACTCCGAATGACCATCTCCGTGCAATTATGCAGTATGGCGTTCATCTCTTACGGAAAGAGAATGGTAACTTGGTAAGTGTTTAAAATACATATTCAACGTTTTTTCGTTTATTTTTATGACTTTTGTACAGTAGTATAAATCGACCACCCTTTGGATGAAAAGCAAATGATTTATCCGGATTTTGTTCATCCGAAACTAAATCACTAGTATCAACATCCGGTGTTATTTTTGCTTGTATTTTGGAGAAACTCGATTGATTTCTAGCAAACTTGGTTTACCACTACATCGTCGCTTATTATTATTTGGTATGTTCCAATCTAAAAAGGGATTTGCTCCCTTAACATCTCAGATTTTAATAAATAAAAGACGAAATGATACAAATGCCTTACATTTTGTTTGTCAATGTCATGTCATTAGTCATTCTCATCACCTTTGAATAGCAGAACAGAACGAACACTATCACCAATTCGTATTGTGGCTTTTTGCATGTGTTTTAAATTCTCATATTTGATAATAAATGCAACAATAAAATATTTCCCTTATTCTGCCACAGTTATGCACCAGTCAATTGTAACCATGGCCCCCAGGCAGGTCTTGTTTATACCAGGGATAGCAGGGGAAATGGGCCCTGTTTTTACGTTCCAGGTGGACCGGCAGTGCTGAGTGAATGCGGTGTTATTGTTTTTGCGCTGAAAACAGGGAATGGGCCTAACCTAGGATGTCCCCAGGGGCATTTGACGGGGATCTGGTCATTTCGTAACCTTCATTACCATTTCGTAACTGCTGAATCTTGGTTATTTCGTAACCATTTTGTTAGTCAATTCGTAACTGTCTAGAAATCAATTGCTCATATGGTAACCACCATTTAACAAGGTGATAAATAGTACACTTAGCACCTCGTTAAGTGTATTGTTCGAACCTGGATGTATATGGCACAGCAACCAAGACACCAATTGGGAGACATTACTCAAATTCTCACTAGTAGCAAGCCAATAATTTATGTTACTCAGTAGTTATTAGATATATATATATATATATATCATGCTAAATTAGAAATGATTTGTTATACTACCAAAATATTTTAATTATTTTCTTACATTTTGCTTACTTATAAACAATAATTTAAGACTGATCGCGATGTATTTTTGAGTAAAATTACGTTTACATAAATGATCATTCTTGACCTATTTCATTGACTATATTTGTTTGAATTGTTTAAAACGAACACAATTTTGTTCTGTTCTTTTCTCAATTGATCCATATTCTGCATACTTCATATCCGAAACCGACAAAAAACAGCCTAAAATTATTAGTTATGGTACAGTGGAAACTCACTAAACCGGATCTCCACAAAACCGGAATCCTCCGGATACTGGAATTTTATCACGAGTCCCGGTTTTCCCCTTCTATTTTCAATGTAAAAAAATCCCTACAAAACCGGAACCCCGGAATTCCGGATACCGGACAAAAAATCGAGAAAATTTGTTAGTTGTCAACGTAATTTTACCTCACAAAACCGGACGTTCAGTTCAAACATGTCAAAATAATTCTGTGTATTAGGAATTCGCGAATCACGTGTCACTTTGTTTTGACAGCCGGTACGTCGTTAAATATTACACCTGTGATGTTGTGTTAACACGATAATCGATAATGATGATTGCGCTGTGGATTGACTGTCGTGTGATAATCAAACGATAATCAAACTTGTGAAAAGAAAATTGATTAAAACATTTATTTGTTTGTTGCAGAAAATAAAGAACAAGAAACGGTTTTTTAGTGATCATTTTGAAGGGTTGTTTTATCTAAAGACTTCTATGATTGAATCAAATTAGAGCGGTGCTTTAATTAAACTATCAAACATACTAAACAAGCATTAAATTACGCGAGTTGTTTTATTTCAAGACTTGGAAAAAAGATGGTTTTAAAAACGCAGAAATGTTTAATTATGCTTATCACTTTTGCTAGTGCTTTAATCATGTCTCAACCTCCGTCTAAACGTCGGAGAATTGAACTGTCCCTAGAGGACAAAAGCCTTTAAAGGTTAACTCAGTTAATATATTGAGTAAACTTACTCCGTACATCAAATCCGCACTAAACCGGAATCCTCACTAAACCGGAAATTTTGCCCAGTCCGGACCTTGTCCGGTTTAGTGAGTTTCCAATGTATTAATTTCCAATAACAAGATACAAAATTAAACATATCGGCACATTTTTAATAATGTACAATAAGCATATAAAAAGCGCATACTCTCATTCGGCAAACTCACTACATTTTACAATACTTCTATTTAATTTAAAAAAAATGAAATTCTAAAGTTATATGGTCTATATATTTAAAAAATATTGGCTTAAGGTCACAATTCCTCTCAATGGCTAAGAACATCTATGAATTAAAAAATTATTACATTTAATATTCAGCCTACTTATAATATTTCCTTCGCAACATAAAAAAATAGCTAGTGTGAATGTTTCTATTTGTCATAGTTTCAGAGTTTATTGGCAAATCGCACTACACTATTAGAAATAAAGAAGGAATACAACTACTAGATTTGACTTTGTTTATGTTGTTATTTTTATGTTTTATACTTACAGTAAACTTATGTTGTAAATTCAAATGGTATTAAATTAATTCCTCATAATTATAGGAGTCAACGGTTAAGATATGACCATTCGATTTCTTAACGGTTATGAATTGACTAACACAATGGTTACGAAATGACCAACAATGAGCGGTTACGAAATGACCATAATTCATTTGACAGGGCTTTTACCAGCTGTTTGTCTGTGCAGAGCGGGAATTTTACCTGGGATTGGCTGGACCGAAAGTCGAAGTCCCCGCTATTAGCAGGACCTTGGGGGCCCATGCTGCAATTGACTGTTGCATTATTTGGATTTTTTCTTAACTTTACGACACGCCCCCCTACAGTATTTTATAGTCAAGTTTAGTAACATTTATTTACAGAAATTGGATAACTTAACAAGTAAAGTAAACTGTACTGAGCTTTTGAACAAACCTACATACTTATAAATCAAAATTGATATTTTAGGGTCTACACTGAATAAACCCAAAATGTTAGTTTTGATTTGCTAAATTCGAACAGTATTTAGTCTATCCACACAAAATTTACAGGATCATCAGATAACAAATTTTCTAAAAATTCTCTGTTTGCCAAATAGGGAAGACAGGTTTAAGTGGGGTTAAAAGGTTGCTATCTGTGACCAAAAAAATACTGTTCAAAATTGTGAGTATTCATTTATCTTTCGTTCAGTAAAGAGCATGCAATGGCATAGTGGTTGGATTAGATAATCTGACAGCGGTGCTGGACGTCAGGAGTTCAAATATTGTTGTGAGTTCAATGTACCAAAAGAATACCTTTGGAATACACAATTATCTATAAAAATGGCAGAGCAAATTGCCCATATTGTAGTAATGTCTTAGATCCAGCTTGGATAACTTAGACACAGTAAGCGGTTCACACCAAGGGAATTTCTCAGATAAAACAGCGCTTATGAACTTGAACATTACATTTTTCATTGAGACAAAAAAAATTCAGTTGGTTTCTATTTTCTTGCTCGTTTTTGCTTGAAATTATTCTGCTTGAATGTGATTTTTGTTGCTTAAATTTGAACTTAACTCTTTGTGAATATTTAAGGCATGTAAGGGGTCAGATTTCAGATTGCTCATTATTTCTGGAACACTAAATACTTTATTTGATTGTGTACACTGCACTTTCTTGTTAAGCATTCATCCAAATCATTTGGGTAAATATTGGCAGAAAAACTGCTTTTAGATTTATACTGGTCATCAAAACCAGCACTGACAAGATGTGTTTAATTAATGTGCGGAAAAGAGGTTTAAAGGTGTCCGCCCACAACGAAATGCTTGCGGGTCACAGTACCCCTTCAAGTAGTTCTTGAAAAAAAAAATGATTCTCTCAGGTAGCGTTTGATTATGTGTACATTGTATCCTTGTATGTATTTTCAAGTGTACACATGATTTATATAAGGTTTGTACAATTTTAGTTTTATTTAAATTTTAAAATTTTGACATTTGTTTTAAGATTTGCCTGCCCCTGTCTAAACACTTAAATTCTTGGTCTTTGGACTATTGTCTGCAACTTCAAAACACACTTTTTGGAACAGGACACATTTTTCTGATATTTTATCCAGTTTGACTGCAATATAAGTTGTATTTATCAATCAAGTAAAAAAATGACATTTATATTTCCATAATTACCTGGTAGTTATTTGTTAATTTGTTTTAATTTATGGATAGGTTTATTGCGAGTGTTATGGAAAGCTGGAACTTTTCAGTACACAACATGCAAACTGAGAATGAACTGTGTGTGCCGGCTTTGTGAACAAAAACTCAAGGGGGCTATGGTAAGTTGCGTCAAGATATCCTTGGGACCCACCCCCCCTGGACACGCAATACAATTCGTGTTTCGCTGATCTGCTAGCTGGGATCAGATCATCCATTTGGGGATTTAGATATGTTACCCCAGCCAACAGGCTGCATGTTTAATTTTACTCAATACTAAGCTTTGTTTTAGTGCGAACATCAACATGTTTATCTAATTGCAGTTGCTGCTTGGGACAATAAAGTTAAGTCAGCAACCGTCTACCAGACTGCAATATTCATCTCTTCTAAAGGATGTCGTACCTTTCCAGGAGGGTGTGCATTGATTGATTGATTGATTGATTGATTGATTGATTGATTGATTGTGAGTTTGTGTTAATGAATAACTGTGAAACCATAACCAAATGTTGGGCTGTAAAGGTGTGTATGTGCATGCTGCACATATTCTCCGTCCTGGTTGGCATACTGGACCGTCATCAGACACTCTGCCATGAATGTTAGAGAGTTTAAAGCTATTTCTTATTTTTCTGTGTAACTATATTGATGTTAGATTAAATTTACGCCGCCGTGTTACTGAGTAACAATTCAAAATTGGGCAAAAATCATCAAGCTAGAGCTTTACATAATCTTTTTCAAACTTTTGCGAGATTTCTGCCCTTGACAATATTTGCTCGCAGCCCCCCTCAAAGTTGCACATCGTTCAGTCTTTGAAAGCTTACGGATACACTTTTTTGTTAATTTGAGATCTTAATGTGGCTACTTCTAAGTAAATAGATGCTCAAAGTAACTAGATGCTCTGGGTGTTCACTGGGTGACAAAGGCTACCCAGTATTGGTTGTTTCTTTTTTCTGAAAAGATGTTTCTAGTGAATTGCCCAGTTGCAGTGGTTTTGACGCC
The DNA here is from genome assembly GCF_026914265.1 of Mya arenaria. NCBI lineage: Eukaryota > Metazoa > Mollusca > Bivalvia > Myida > Myidae > Mya > Mya arenaria. Next base: position 18,455,717 of record NC_069138.1, read on the forward strand.
ACAGAACCAGCATAGCTTCATGACAGATATATATGTTTTCGTCATTGATGTCAGTACTGCTGTATTGGAGGCCTCACAATTTCTTTGTGGAAATGTCATCTGATACACTCATAACGGCGTATTTTTAGCATAGCTTTCATAAGTGCATGGCCATTCTCTGTCATTTTCAGATACACTGTGTTTTGTGTGGATAAGAAATGCAGAGTGGTACCACCTATCACCTAAGCCACAATTCCCCTAATAGACAATAGGCTCATGGGGACAGTTCCTGCAATTTACAGAAAAGCTCTCAATTGTAGCCCTACGAACTTCAGGTAAGCGATAAATCTGGACTTCAAGATATCTCTGTACTCACTGTAAGTTTATACTTCATTTGAACAAAACATAGGGCCGAATTCAGAACAATCACTCACACTCAATGAGTTAATCCTCTGTAATCACATAACGGTCGAGATATTTTCGAGTGAAAGGTATATCCGTATTCACAGGTGTGAGTGAGACTCAAGTGTTTTGCGTGAGTGGGACATTTGTGAGTGCTCGGCTAGGCCACTTGAACCGCCCTCGAGGATTGGTTGTGAAAAGGAATTGAATGAGTGTATGTGAAAAAAGTACATGGCAAGTAAAAAAGATGAAATATATCAAATATTTGGAACAAATAAGGGACATGCTCGTTCCCAGACAATATTTAAGAGACCGGGATAATCCATTGAAGTACATGTTCATTCAATAACGTGGCCATCTATAAACAAAACAAATTCAAAAGGATGCGCCTATCATATATTTGTTTTGTTTCGCAATGATCTTGAACCCCCAGCAATGTTGATGTTTGCAATTCATCAATGGCTGCAAAGACAGGCAGCTAAAGGTACGTGAAGTTAGCATCCTAGCGGCATGGAGTTAGCGGCCTAGCGGCGTGAGGTTGGCGGACTAGCGGCCTAAATTTGTTATCTATTTCAAGGTTCAATGGTTTAAATGGGAAATATGATAAATCAATGTTTTAGTCGTACATTAGCGGCCTTAAATTGTTTTCTACTTCAGAGCATTTTTATATGAGTTTTCTTCTAAAACAATGCTAAAATAATTGTTTTCCTATGCAAAATACATCACGCTTGAGCGGTCTTGCGGCGTGAACTTGGTGGCCTGGTGGCCTAGTGGCCTAAAAATCCCCAAAACTCAATCCAGCAGCCCAGGAAAAGGGGGAAATGCTGATATTCGCTAAAGGATGTTGATTTATGAAAAGGACATTTAATTTATCATTGTTTTAGAAAAGAACGCATATAAAATGCTTTGGAATAGGAAACAATTTTAGGCCGCTAGTCACATGAAGCGGCTAGGCCGCCAGGCCGCTAACTTGACGCCGCTAGGCCATTTCATAATGTGGTAAGGGAATTGATATGTATTTTCCAGCCTACATTCAGCTGGATTATTATTACTACTATTATTATTATGCCCCCTTTTGAAAAAAGTGGGGTATATTGTTTTGCACATGTCGGTCGGTCGGTCGGTCTGTCTGTCTGTCGGTCGGTCGGTCGGAATACCAAATGGTTTCCGATCAATAACTTGAGAACGCTTTGACCGAGGGACCTCATACTTGGTATGTGTATTGGTCATCACCAGCAGATGAACCCTATTGATTTTGAGGTCAGTGGGTCAAAGGTCAAGGTCAGTGTGACCTTTACATGAAAAACGGTTTCCGATCAATAACTTGAGAACGCTTTGACCCAGGAACCTCATACTTGGTAGGTGTATTGGTCATGACCAGCAGATGAACCCTATTGATTTTGAGGTCAGTGGGTCAAAGGTCAAGGTCAGTGTGACCTTAACATGAAAAACGGTTTCCGATCAATAACTTGAGAACGCTTTGACCCAGGGACCTCATACTAGGTAGGCTTATTGGTCATGACCAGCAGATGAACCCTATTGATTTTGAGGTCAGTGGGTCAAAGGTCAAGGTCAGTGTGACCTTTACATGAAAAACGGTTTCCGATCAATAACTTGAGAACGCTTTGACCCAGGGACCTCATACTTGGTAGGTGTATTGGTCATGACCAGCAGATGAACCCTATTGATTTTGAGGTCAAAGGTCAAGGTCAGTGTGACCTTAACATGAAAAACGGTTTCCGATCAATAACTTGAGAACGCTTTGACCCAGGGACCTCATACTAGGTAGGCTTATTGGTCATGACCAGCAGATGAACCCTATTGATTTTGAGGTCAGTGGGTCAAAGGTCAAGGTCAGTGTGACTGTAAGCTGAAAAAAGGTTTTCTGATTGTCCATATTTTATTTTCTTATATAGTAGACAGTAGAAATTTATATGTCACTAAATGCATGAGTTGAAGTATCAGTTTTCAGTGAACATCTAGTTTAATTATGCCCCCCTTCGAAGCAGAGGGGTTATATAATTGCTTTGCACATGTCGGTCGGTCTGTTGGAAGACCAAAGCTTGTCCGAGTGATAACTCAACAATTCCCGGACCTATGGTCATCAAACTTGACATGAAGATTAGGTATGACCAGTAGATGACCTGCCTCATATGCATCCAATGACAAATCAGCTGTCATTTCAGTCCATGCATATTTCATTCAATTGTCCAAATATTTCTGGCAACTTGGCGCTCAGGGGGCATAATGTTTGACAAACATCTCTTGTTATTATTATTATTATTATTATTATTATTATTATTATTATTATTATTATTATCATTTTCATCATCATCAGCAGCAGCAGCACCACCACCACCAGCAGCAGCAGCACCACCAACACCAACACCACCATATCATCATCAACATCATCATTATTATGCCCCCCTTCGAAGAAGAGGGGTATATTGCTTTGCACAGGCATGTCGGTATGTAGGTCGGTCGGTCGGTCGGTCCGTCGGTAGACCAAAGCTTGTCCGAGTGATAACTCAACAATTCTTAGACGTATGGTCATCAAACTTGACATGAAGGTTGGGCCTGACCAGTAGATGACCCCTATTGATTTTAGGGCTCATCGGGTCAAAGGTCAAGGTCACAGTGACCTTTAATGGTAAAATAAGTTTAAAGCTTGTCCGAGTGATAACTCAACAATGCCTAGACCTATGGTCATCAAACTTGATATGGAATTTGGGTCTGATCATTAGATGACCCCAATTGTTTTTGGGGGTCATCGGGCCAAAGGTCAAGGTCAAAGTGACCTTGAATGGTAAAAGGATGTCCGAGTGATAACTCGACAATGCCTGCACCCTTGGCCCTCATTCTTGACTTGGTGGATGGGCCTGACCAGTAGCTGACCCCTATTGTTTTTGGGGCTCATCGGGTCAAAGATCAAGGTCATAGTGACATTGAATGGTAAAAGGTTTTCCGAGTGATAACTCAACAATGCCTGCACCCATGGCCCTCATAATTGACTTGGAGGTTGGGCCTGACCAGTAGATGACCCCTATTGTTTTTGGGGGTCATCGGGCCAAAGGTCAAGGTCACAGTGACCTTGAATGGTAAAAGGTTGTCCGTGTCATTACTCAACAATGCCTGCACCTATGGCCCTCAAACTTGACTTGCCGGTTGGGCCTGTCCAGTAGATGACCCCTATTGTTTTGGGGGGTCATCGGGCCAAATGTCAAGGTCACAGTGACCTTGAATGGTAAAAGGTTGTCTGAGTGATAACTCAACAATGCCTGCACCCACGGCCATCAAACTTGAATTGGAGGTTGGGCCTGACCAGTAGATGGCCCCTATAGATTTTAGGGGTCATTGGGCCAAAAGTCAAGGTAACAGTGACTTTGAACGATAAAAGGTTACCCGAGTGATAACTCAACAATGCCTGCGCCCATGGCCCTCAAACTTGACTTGGAAGTTGGGCCTGGCCAGAAGATGACCCCTATTGATTTAAGGGGTCAGAGGTCAAGGTCAAAGTGACCTTGAAAGCAAACTCGACAATTCCTGGACCTATAGTCATCAAACTTGACATGAAGGTTGGACCTGACCAGTAGATGACCCCTCTTGACTTTGGGGGTCATTAGGCCAAGGTCAAGGTCATAGTAACCTCTAACGCAAAAAAGTTAACAAATCTTCTCCCAGTGATATCTCAACAATGCCTGAATCTATGATGATCAAACTTGACATGTAAGTTGGGCCTGACCAGGAGATGACCCTTATTGATTTTAGGAGTCATTTGGTCAAAGGTCAGGTTCACAGTGACCTTGAATGCGAAAATGTTTCAAATGATAATTGGACAATGCCTGCACCCATGGCCCTCAAACTTGACTTGGGGTTGTGTCTGACCTGTAGATGACCCCTTATGATTTAAGGGGTCATTGGATCAAAGGTCAAGGTTACAGTGACCTTGAACGAAAAATGCTTGTCTGTGTGATAACTTGTCAATGCTTGCACCCATGGCCCTCAAACTTAACATTTAGATTTTTGGTGACCAGCTGATGACTACTATGGATTTTGAGGTCATAGAGTCAAAGGTCATGGTCATAACACACTCTATCCTCAAACTTTGAATGGTCATAATCTTAAAACTGCCTCAACGGCATACAATGTTAGCGACAAATCAGCTGTCATTTCGGTCCATGCATATTTCATTCAATTGTCCATATAATCCTGACAACATGGCGCTCAGGGGGGGGGGGCATAGTGTTTGACAAACATCTCTTGTTATTGTTATTATTATTATTATTATTATTATTATTATTATCGTTATCTTCATCCATTTTCCCCTACATTTCTTGAGTTGTTTTTCACTCCGAGGTGTTATTTCCCCAAAAGAAGTAGATTCATTCGCTAATTCTATCCATCTGCTATTTTTTCAACTTCCATATATTATTTTCAAACGCCCAAGACCGCTTTATGTAGAATACAAAAGCAAGATTATATATGAATACATATTTAAATTACGTGATACAATGGAAAACGGCTACATATTTAAAACAGCAACAACAATGACAACAAAAAACATGCATTTAAACGTATTTTGCAACAGTTATTTACAACCCAAAACATTTATTTTTATTAACCAATTGTTTTAAAATGTAAATTTCAGTTTCAGAATAACACTTGTAGCATTTGTTTGTTGCCATAACTAACAATAAGGTACTCAAATCTCAAATAAACATATGTTTACAATGTATAATGTAAACATCACCATAGTCAAACAGATAATCCGATATGATCATGTTAACATACGTGTATAATTATATACTGTATTGCTCACTTGATGAAGTGGAGTGTTAGCGAGGCATGTGAATACGAACAGATCACTTGAGTGTCACTCCCCATATTCCACTCAAGTGATCATTTGAGTGTCCCTTACGGGAATGTGGTTGGAGTGTGAGTGAGAGTGGATGTTCTGAATTCGGCCCTTACAATTTAAGCATCAAAATCCAGGTTTAGATCCCAGACCGAACTTTGTCTCCTTCATTAAACTTAATATCAGATGTTCTATAAGCCACATACATGTTCACCACTTATGACGGATAAGAACTTTCGCAAATTGATTATAAATGCGTTTTCCCAGATTTACACCCTCCTCTTGCAGATACTGCCGATGGTGAAGCTTGGGTGCACCGGGCCGGTTTTCCAGCCGTGTGGAATCAACATCTCCAGCTGAACTGGGGCTGGAAATTATATAAGATTCCTTAGCAGCATGGTGAGCTTTTGTGTATTTATTTCCAGGCTCATATACCCGGCCAGACTTCTGCGTTTAAGCTTTCCTTTCGTCATTTTTTTAAATAACGTATCTCAAGTCTTTCAATGAAATCACAACTGTGACACCTTATGTGTAGAAAGCCTTTTGGGTGATTTAAAATCAATTTAGTAAACAGGATTCTCATGGTCCATGGTTTATAATTGGCCTTGGCTTGTGGACCTTTCATTCTTTACTTTGGTAATAGCCGCTTAAGTATGTAAGAAGGGGGGGGGGTACAGATGTGATAGTAAAGAGTGTTTAATAAGGTATATTTGTTTTTATTTTATCACCATTTTGAAGGTAATGATTATGTTAAATCAGGGATAAGTAACAAGTTTAACACAGTCACTGTAACATGTTCTTTATTTCAAATAAATCTATAAATTATCTCTGGAGAATTTAGTCTGATCTCCATTTCTCAGAAAATGTAGCTGTCTAAGTGCGTATTCCATCAATGAGTATCACTGTCTTTAAATTGCTGTTGCGGTACAGTTTAAATAGCGAAAGTTTTATGGCCCTGCTTGTTTGCAACTCCTCATTCATTTTTGTACAGCGAGAAAAGTAAAAGAATTCTAGAGATTTACTAGAATTATGGATTGTTTTTCTTGAGTTACACAGTACATAAGGAGGAATAAGTGTGTACACAACTCCTCATTTTATTCCTGTTTATTATTTATATATGTAACATAGATGTGTACAAGACTTAGAAACATGACATAAAAGAGCTCACTTTGATAAATTTTCTCAAAAAAAGATATCTTTACTGTTAAAGTAAGAACTTTTACTGCATAGTAAGTAATGTCTTCTGCTCATCTTTATGACATCATTACATGGAATGGAAACTTCCCAAGATAAATGTCCACATGGCGCAGCTCATTTATATATATTGCTGATGGATTGTTTAGAAAGGGACAGTTTTAATTGGACAAATTGTTTTAATCGCCATTTTACAGAGTGCCAGCCAGTCATTGCTGTTCTTTGTACTGCTGAGGAGGAATGTCCTGCCAACATAACAGTTTGTTCAATAACAGGTAAAAAACTGGTCTCACTTTACATTTTCAACCACTGCCAGATAATATAATCTTATATAATGATAACTCCTTCTTCACAACTGGTGTTAAATATATAATGATTAAACTAACAATAAAATGGAAATTATGCTCTTTAAACTCAGAACCATTATTGACTGTCAGATGCTACTGGTTAATGAACTGGTCTTGATGTCCTTTTCTTGAGATAATAACTATTTGCATATTACCCCAGTACTACTATTGTACATTCAATAGAAAATCGTCTTGTTTGTATCGTTAAATGGCTTTATAATGTTTCCCACTTCCTGATTCTTGAAAATTACGTGAACAAATGACAATCCTACTACCATTTAAAGTTTGATTAAATTTCGGACAAATGTGTTTGTTTTAATTTGCCTTCTGCTTAAAGTAAGGGTATATATACTGGGCAAGAAGTGCTGAATTTCATCGTGAATGACAGTGATTATCCATAGTTTGAATTTGGTTCGGACATGTTTGACGGGAATTCAAAGACATTTTTTTGTCATCATTTTCGCATACATTGGTTCATTCCAAGATAAAAATATAACCTTTTTCAAAATGTTCAATCTGTGAGAGTGCAGCTTTAATAGACCTGTAAAGACTTGTCGATGTGAAACTAAACTATCAATCAAACTTTGGTAGAAGATCAAATGCGGGGCTCCGTGTGCGGCATAGACTGTGTTAATTTTTATTTAATATGATGAAGAGCTAGTTAAATTATCTTTTTTAAAAGTCTTCATTTGAAGCAAAAAATGTTTCAATACCCTGTATGAATTTTCTTCACCGGATATTGATTCATAAAAAACATTGCTCCAAGGTGCGGAGCTACTTTTTGCTATATGTCTATATGGAAAAATCTTCTCCTCAGAAGTCAACTTTGTTCACCAATGTGCAAGTCACAATCGGTGAAAATAATTTCAGTAAAAGTCACTGATTATTATTATTGTGATTATTATTAATAAAGTTTTACTATTTCAGGAGACAAACAGAAACACAGAGGTGCTATATATTCCGATGGAAAAGACAACAAAAGCATTTCCCATCATTTTGGCGTGGCTCAGATCAAGAGGAGAATTTTAAGAAAGGTAATAACTGAGCAACTAAGAACATGCAAGTTGCACTGGTAAGAGTGTAAGACCCATCACGCTTCATAAGAATTGATAATCATTAATGTATTAAATCAAGAAATTGAAACGTCTTGTCTTTTGCAGTGTTTTTGAAATAATTTATAATTTAAAAAAAAACTAAATTATTTTTTAATATGATTGTGAATGTGTGATGTTTTCTTCTGATCATTCTCTCTCAAAAACCAGATACAAAAAACATATTTGTAGATTTTTTTGTTTTACTTGTAAATATAGTTTTAAGTTTGTATTTTAGTCAAAGCCTTTTATTCTGCTCAATACAAACTTAAATATTGTAAGAGTTATGGCCCTTTACAAATACATTTTTTTTCAAGTTTTTGTAAGCCCATTATTTAGGGACTTTTAATATTTTCACCAGCTGCATTATAAAGTCAGACCAAAAGTGTCCAGTTAGTGTCCAAACAATAACTAAGTTAGAATCCTTTCTCAAATCAGGTGAGCGATATAGGGCCATCTCTGTGTTTGTCTGACAAAAAACCAATAATCAATCTTTGAGTTAAATTGACAAATATTGTTGTAGAATGTTTTGTGAAGACATACAATTGGATTACTTTTATGTCAATAGGATTACGGTTTCTGCACATAAAAATTATTTAGAATAGCATTTGGGTCAGTCGGTTCACGTTCAATATTACAGATAGTATAAGTGGAAGCAGTGACTTAAAATTAATTACCAAACAGTTTCTGCTCAATTGCTTTGAGTTAACATACAAGTTATGAAACTTGGAATACTAGTTCTTGGTGGCATAAATGAAAGACCTTGTTTTGTCACATTGACTTGTAATCAAGCACTAACTTCCTCTAAAAAAAATTCAGGTGATGGTTGGGCACACACAAGAAGACATAGATCACAGGTGTCCAGGCATATGAGTAGACAGGAGTTTCACACTCTGCCAAACTTACTTCATCAGAGGAGCAGAAAGCTTCTCAACATCCCACACTGCACACTTAGATATAGTCTTTGACTACAACAAGGGGATGAAAGTACAGAGAGGTCAAATTGAAATCAATTCTGTGCTGCGTCATTTCTTCATTCTGGATGTTGATCGACATGATTTATCATGGCATCAAGTGTGCAGTTTGTCGACTATCAGCAGTCTTGTTCACCAGTTGTGCAACTTGAGCTGGTGGCTTTATTGCTTGAAGCCACTGCATAAGAGGGGGAAGGTGCAGGCTCATCAAAAAGTCTCAAAAGTTGAAACTAGGAAAAGAAGTTTGTCAAGAGTGTGAATCTATTTGCTTTGAAAACAATCGTTACAACGATTTGGTTTCCTTTGAAACTTGATACATACTATGTGTATGTTGAATGAATTGAGATGCTTAAATAAAGAACCGCTATTCAAATATCAGGAAACTGCATTTTTTCATACTAAAGGGTAAATGATGTCGCCATTTCCTGTATGTATTTAAATAAGATATGTTTCCACAATTAATATTTTTAGGGAATTTTTCTCAACCTAATGAATGAGATTACATTGTACAGCGTTATATGAGCTTAATATGTGTTTTCTGTTTCTTTAAAATTGGTGAAAAATTGCAGAAGATAATTAGATCAGTATCCATTACTGCAATCATACAATCAAATATACATGGACAAACCCACTGGGCATATAATATAATTAAACCCTGTTTAGGGGCACGAGGCAAACAGAGTTACTTTCAAACGTTAAAGCTGCACTCTCACATTTTGGACGTTTTGACAACTTTTCTCATTTTATGTCTTGGATTGGAACCATCCAATTTTTGCGAAAAATTAAATGGCAGATTTTTCTATTTAAGTTAAAACATTGATGTTTTATGCACTTTTCTTAAACCGTTAGTAACATTAATTTTTGAACGGAAATATGAAATCTGTGATCTGATCTTTTGTCAGCAATCTTTTATCATTGGTTTGCAGATAATTACGCAAAATATTGCTCATTCCAAAACAAAAAAAGTTGTGAAAAAAGTTGTGAAAACGGTATATCTGTGGGAGTGCAGCTCTAAATGTTTAATTTCTTGATTTTACTACTGTATTAGAAATTACAGGGGTTGGGGCATATTTTTAGTGTTTTTATTGCTTTTTTATGATTCATACAGTCATACTTTATTCCTCAGGGCATAACTTACAAATAGACAAAACTGGAAAATGGTCATATCAAAAGGTCAAAGATAATGAAAGTTGAACAATCATATTGTTCATGGCTTGTATTTTTGGTATATTTTGTTGCATATGCTATAGAAAAGTTTGAAAGTTAAAAATAAATTCATAGTTGAAATGATGGCTTTGAATGGTATTGTTAGATGAGAAACGGCACTAATAAGAAATAGGTATAATGGTACTTTATTTATTTTGATCAATTTTAGATATTGTATGAAAATTATTATCTTATTTAGTACATGAGACCTTTTAAACAGTTATTGGCAATATAACAATGTGTATATGAAGCTTTAGATCAACACTTAAAGCTGCACTCTTACAGATTGTCAGTTAAGACACAAAATTGTCTCAAAATCTGCTGATTTGGTTATCAGTCCTTTAATTCAGTCATATTAGATAATTCACAATAGAAACAATCAGAAATGTTTGGTAAAACTGCCGAAAATTTCATTTACATTAAATTGTTCGTAATGCTTTTAGCCATAAAACATCTTTTTTTTTAACATAAATATGATAAACTGCAATCTGATCTTTTTTCAGCAGTCTTATATCACTTAAAATTGGGTCTAGACATTTATGCAAAAAAATTGTCCATTTATAGACAAACAATAAAAGAGTACCGGTAGTCAAAACGATCAATCGGTGAGATTGCAGCTTTAAATACACCTTTTAAGACCGCTGTAAAATTCCAATGCCAAAGTGTCATGATATCTTTGTACAATGTTTTTATGTAATTCATTAAAGAAGTCAAAACAAATTTGTTTATCTTGGAAATTGTTTACTATTATTTAAATGACCCAGACAAAAATGGGAACGTCAGTGCTAGTTCTTTTACTATTAACATCCCATGAAGTTTCTATTGGTGTAGCAGCAAGGAGGTGTTATATAAAGGATGCATCATTTAAACCAAATTATACATTCATATGCACAACATACAGGCGTGTAGCCGCCTGTATGTGAATACGCGGCTGAATCCACATGATTCTGACAAAAAAATCAACCAAAGTTGCAGTATGCGAACTTGACTACATGAATCTAAAACTGGTTATTTTCCAGTACTAAATAATGCACATCGGAACGCCCAGAATGCACTAGATTGCACCATGTTTTTCAAATTTTTCAAGTTTGCCCCGAACCCCCCAGCACATTTATGAATCCACATGAATAGAGGGGTAGCTACGCCCCTGACATAATTGAAACCACAGTGTGGCTAAACAACACTTGTATGTTTATCCTACGCAGTGATCTCCCATGGAAATGCAATCGTCAAAGTATCTGAAGGGGATGTTTATATGGACTACATTTGAAATGCACCAAGTGTTTAAAAAAGTTGATTTCAGTCACGAAGAGAATCAACCATACCCCACACTTGTTGGAGTAAGATGAAATGTCCACTTTCCGCGAGAAAGAAAGTACATTGAAAATGTTCATTTGATTCAAGTGACTATTTTTTATAAATATGTTGCAATACATAAAATACGTTATTATTTTATAATTGTTTACCCATGTTGAATTTTATTTGGCAAATTTATAAGAGATTTATGTACGAGGGCATAGCCAGAAGTTCGTGGAAAAGCTTGATAAAATGAAAACAATATGCAGCATATCTTTTAAACTTTCATACAATAATAATCAGGTAATTTGAAATTAAGAATGCGAGTTTCATCGTAAAGCATGTTATAACGACAACGTAGTGATCACTATGGAAACAGGTGGTCGCGCATTCCTCCGCAGTTGCTAAAATAACCCATGACAATATCTTGTTTTGTTGACCACTCACATTTAAACCAATAAAACGGCGCGAAGGTTTGCACATTTGACGTGACGTTAATAACGTGTGATGAAGTGAAGTTTTAAGTCAGTGCGTTTGTTTGTTTATTTCAAAGGAAACATTTTAGCTTGAACGGTATAGTTAAATTTTGTTTAAAATGACGCCAGAAGACAGATTGATAAAACGGACAGTGATACAGTTCTGTGTGAACCTAGGGAAAACTCCATCGCAAACACTTAAACTGATGAATGAAGCATCGAGTGAAGCGAATGCTCGTTTACAAGTGGCACAAGCGGTTCAGGGAGGGGCGGGAAAGCATTTGTGACGATGTGAGGTCTGGGCGACCGGAGTTCACAAACTACGGAGTGTGACGTCGAGGCCGTGAAAAACATCGTTGACGCTGATCGTCGAGTCACTCTTTATAAAATATGCAAGATGTTGGACATGAGTTATGGGTCGGTACGGAGGATAATGAAAGACAGTTTGAAAATGAGTCGAGTGAGTGCGCGTTGGGTTCCACGGCTACTGACAGAAGATGAGATGAGCAAAAGAGTACGGGAATCATGCCGATTCTTAGCTCGGTACTAAAAGGAAGGAAACCGTTTTCTTGAGAAGATAGTCACTTGCGATGAAACCTGACTGTTTTATTACGACCCTGAGACAAAACAGCAAAGCAGTCAATGGAAGACTACCGGTTCCCCGCCTCCGAAGAAGGCACGACCATCCTGCTCGATAGGAAAGTATATGTTCATTGTCTTCTTTGATGTGCACGGTGTTATCCTACTCCATGCAGTTCCGCAGAGCCAATCTGTGACGGGTGCTTTCTACTCGAAGGTAAAGTGATATAAAACAAAATTCATTTTTATCAATATTTAGGAATTGATAAAATCTGCATAAAACAATGTTTTAAAAAGTTTATGATTAAAAATATGGGATTGAATAAGTGTTAGTTTTAATTATAATATTTGATGAAGTACGCAATACGCGACAAATGTTATAAGCCTCAGTTATGTTCTCCATTTAAGGTTTTGAGGCGTGACTTGTAGAGGGCGATGCCATTTAAGAGACCACAGGCTTTGCATGATGGGTGGATTCTTCACCAGGAAAATGCATCAGCGCATAGATCGGAGGAGGCACAGACTACCGCGACAATCCAGCTTGAAGCGGAGATCTTTCCCCACCCCCCTTATTCGCCAGACCTACCACCATGCGATTTTGCCCTACTAGTATTTCCGAAACTTAAATGTGAACTAAAGGTTAACGCTTCAATGACTTTCAGGCACTACAGAGTGAAGCTCAGACACGCCTGTATTCTTACAAGTCAGAGTGGTTCAGTGACATTTACCGCAGTGGGTAGCGAGACATCGACGTTGTATTGCGGCGAACGGCTCTTACTTTGATAAGTTATGACGTTGACGTCAGATTCTGACGTTTGAACTGCGCGGGCTATACTGATCTCATGTTAATGAAAAAGCTGTAGTTTCCTTTATATTTTATGTATCAGTTTGAAGTTTTATATGTCATTTACAGCTGAAATAGATTTTATAGCGAGCTGACGTTCGTTGAAAAATATTAAAATGTGTTGATTGTATTAAGCAATTCCACGAACTTCTGGCTATACCCTCGTATTAAGAAACTCGGAAAGTATGTGAATGGTTTGGACCGGCTTCCTCAGCCGCTAAAGAGGATATGATTATGACATACTTTTTTTAAATCTTTCGAACTTGAGTTTTTGAGTGAATATAAGCGAAGCGTTAAGGGTTTTAAAAATGCATCTTTTACTTGGATTTCATAGATTGTTATTACGAAATAAAGTATGGCGTATCAAACGAAGTGTTAAAGCTAAGCTATTGATGGCTGAAACCCTTCAATAAATGTTGATATGTGCTAACATATAGTCTTTGAAGTCCAATATTTGGAAATGCGTTACTAACCCGATTCAACAAAAGGCTGTTGCACAATCAGTTGATTGACATAATCACGAAATAAACCAATAACTTCCATTAAGGTTAAAATATTCAACACCTTAGTATGAGTCCCTGTGGGCGAGTGGATAAGCGATCCGTTTTTTATTCTATGTGTTATCTGCACCCCTATGTGCTTGCTCCCAACTTGAACAAGATTATTTTTTAATACTTCAATCGTTTTTTTAAAAATGCAATTGAAGTATAAAAGAAAATCAACCTGGTTACTATTATTTCTGCAATTTCAGTACCAAGGAGTAAAATAAATATACATGTAAGTGTTTTCAGATATATTACGAGAAAAAATATGTTTGGTGCCAAAACATGAGAGAGTCTCTTTAAACGGAAAAGTTTTGGCAGTTACTCAGTCAGTCAGATGGTGATAAATATAATGCATAGCAGCATCGCTCTGGAGTACGAGAACGTTGTATACAGAGTATTTTTTACTGAACATGCGTCTGTTTATGTTGATGTCACAAAAGGTTTAAACTGTTTAAAGGAACTATAACATTATGAAACAACAAATCTGATTACAGATATCAGTGGCAGATCCAGGAATTGACTTAAGAAGGGGTACGTGAAACTCATGGGCTTAATCTTTCCACATCCGTCCCTCCCTCAGAACAGAAATTGAATGGCTTAAAATGTTGGACCGGGGTGGGGGTTAGACTCCCCTAATTTATAGTCCGAAATAGTGCATTTTTATCTTAATATTGTATTTTTCCCGATATTGACTGAGAACATATTATAAACGGACGATTCAAATGGGGTGGAGGACGGCGCGCGCTGGGACCGATCGCCCCCAACCCCCCCTGAATCTGCAATTGAGTACATGCATTAAAACCGTCTCCGTAGCCTATTGGTTAAGGCGTTCTATACCATTCATTCAATTGACTTAATACTTCACACAATTGTTCAGGACCATCAGCCAATGAGGTTACATAACTCCATATCCTTAATACAAGTTATGGCCCCTGATTGACTTAGGTTAAAGTTTTAGGCAAGTAAAATTTCAGGGGAAGTTGGAATTTAATAAAAAAAAACTTCCATGGGTCACAATGAACCCAATGAACAATGTTCTTTAATCATGAGCTAACTGTTCAAGCGTTAACAGACACATTCGTATGCAGACGAAACTTGTATTGTTTTTACAAGCACAGAACTTGTATTTAGCATTTACAGTTTCTATATAATTTAACTGAAAGTTCTATTTAACCATAATATATCAAATATTAAGTCACCATTCACTAGCGGTTTGAGAAGGGGGTGCAGTTGGCGTGCGCTCCCTCTAAAATCGTCCAAGTTTACTTTTTGTGTCAATATATGAGAAGAAAATAATAAAATATACACATAATGCATCATTTCCGCCTACAAATTGTTAAAAATTTCTTGATTGAGTAACCCTCAATCCTCCTGCAAACGCCCCTAAGTAACGCCCCCTTCTAACGAGAATTCCTGGATCCGCCCCTGGTCATTATATATTTTGTTTATCAAACGGTACAGAGACCAAGTGACTGAATCTGACTTGCATTTAATGAATGAGATGGTCTGTAAAAGATTTCCGATGAATATCCTATGAAATTTGCAGTCCTCCCGTTTCGACTGGTCATTGTTTGTGGATTTATTATACACAATTATAAAAAAAATACTATTACCAAGTTGTCTCTTAAGGTTAAGGGAGCCTTCACTGTCAAAAGTAAGATATATATAATTTGTCCCCCTAATGCCATAAAATATGGATGGTCCCCTTAATGCCTCAAAAATAATATTATATATACACTGGTCTCCATAAACCCTTCTACATATATACCTGTCCCCTTAAAACCTGCAACATACTTACAAATTATTAAGGAGACCGCAAATTACGTATATTTTTTGTTAATTAATATAAGAAGCCTAAATTTTGTACTCATAATAAATGATCATTTCAATACTAAAAACAAAAAAGCAAAATAAAGTATAAAACAAAAAATATACAAATTGTCTCCTTAATGCCGTAAAAAATATACGGTCTCCTTAATGCCGTAAGTAGATATAGTAGTGTATATGTAGTATATATATATATATATATATATATATATATATCTACTTAGGGCATTAAGGTGACCGTATATTTTTTACGGCATTAAGGAGACAATTTGTATATTTTTTGTTTTATACTTTATTTTGCTTTTTTGTTGATAATTTAGTATTGAAATGATCATTTATTATGAGTACAAAATTTAGGCTTCTTAAATTAATTAACAAAAAATATACGTAATTTGCGGTCTCCTTAATAATTTGTAAGTATGTTGCAGGTTTTAAGGGGACAGGTATATATGTAGAAGGGTTTATGGAGACCAGTGTATATATAATATTATTTTTGAGGCATTAAGGGGACCATCCATATTTTATGGCATTAGGGGGACACATTATATATATTTAACTTTTGACAGTATAGGCTCCCGTAACCTTAAGAGACAACTTGGTAATAGTATTTTTTATAATTGTGTATAATAAATCCACAAACAATGACCAGTCGAAACGGGAGGACTGCAAATTTCATAGGATATTCATCGGAAATCTTTTACAGACCATCTCATTCATTAAATGCAAGTCAGATTCAGTCACTTGGTCTCTGTACCGTTTGATAAACAAAATATATAATGACCAGGGGCGGATCCAGGAATTCTCGTTAGAAGGGGGCGTTACTTAGGGGCGTGTGCAGGAGGATTGAGGGTTACTCAATCAAGTAATTTTTAACAATTTGTAGTCGGAAATGATGCATTATGTGTATATTTTATTATTTTCTTCTCATATATTGACACAAAAAGTAAACTTGGACGATTTTAGAGGGAGCGCACGCCAACTGCACCCCTTCTCAATCCGCTAGTGAATGGTGACATAATATTTGATATAGTATGGTTAAATAGAACTTTCAGTTGAATTATATAGAAACTGTAAATGCTAAATACAAGTTCTGTGCTTGTAAAAAACAATAAAAGTTTCGTCTGCACACGAATGTGTCTGTTAACGTTTGAACAGTTATATAGCTCATGATTAAAGAACATTGTTCATTGGGTTCATTGTGACCCATGGAAGTTTTTTTTTATTAAATTCCAACTTCCCCTTAAATTTTACTTGCCTAAAAGTTTAACCTAAGTCAATCAGGGGCCATAACTTGTATTAAGGATATGGAGTTATGTAACCTCATTGGCTTATGGTCCTGAACAATTGTGTGAAGTATTAAGTCAGTTTAATGAAGGGTATAGAACGCCTTAACCAATAGGCTACGGAGACGGTTTTAATGCATGTACTCAATTGCAGATTCAGGGGGTGTTGGGGGGGGGGGATCGGTCCCAGCGCGCGCGCCGCCCCCACCCCTTTAAATCGTCCGTTTATAATACGTTCTCAGTCAACATCGGGAAAAATACAATATTAAGATTAAATTTGCTCTATTTCGGACTATAAATGAGGGGAGTCTAACCCCCACCTGGGTCCAACATTTTAAGCCATTCAATTTCTGTTCTGAGGGAGGGGCGGATGTGGAAAGATTAAGCCCATGAGTTTCACGTACCCCTTCTTAAGTCAATTCCTGGATCTGCCACTGATATCTGTAATCGGATTTTTGTTTTATAATGTTATAGTTCCTTTAAACAGTTTAAACCTTTTATGGCATCAAAATAAACAGACGCATGTTCAGTAAAAACATACTCTGTATACAACGTTCTCGTATATTTTTGGGTAAACAATTATAACAAATAACGTATTTTATGTATTGCAACATATTTATAAAAAGATAAAGTCAATTGAATCAAATGAACATTTTCAATGTACTTTCTTTCTCGCGGAAAGTGGACATTTCATCTTACTCCAACAAGTGGGGGGTATGGTTGATTCTCTTCGTGACTGAAATCAACTTTTTTAAACACTTGGTGCATTTCAAATCTAGTCCATATAAACAGCCCCTTCAGATTCTTTGACGATTGCATTTCCATGGGAGATCACTGCGTATGATAAACATACAAGTGTTGTTTAGCCACACTGTGGTTTCAATTATGTCAGGGGTGTAGCTACCCCTCTATTCATGTGAATTCATAAATGTGCTGGGGGGTTCAGAGGCGTGCCCCCTCAGAAAATTTTGAAAACCATGGTGCAATCTAGTGCATTCTGGGCGTTCCGATGTGCATTATTTAGTACTGGAAAATAACCAGTTTTAGATTCATGTAGTCAAGTTCGCATACTGCAACTTTGGTTGATTTTTTTGTCAGAATCATGTGGATTCAGCCGCGTATTCACGTATAGGCGGCTACACGCCTGTATGATGTGCATATGAATGTATAATTTGGTTTAAATGATGCATCCTTAATGTAACACCTCCTTGCTGCTACACCAATAGAAACTTCATGTGATGTTAATAGTAAAAGAACTAGCACTGACGTTCCCATTTTTGTCTGAGTCATTTAAATAATAGATAACAAATTACAAGATAAACAAATTTGTTTTCACTTCTTTAATGAATTATATAAAAACATTGTACAAAGATATCATGACACTTTTAAACAATAAGTATGGTTGTCAATTAAACAGTATGCTAGCTTTAAAGATTTAGGCAAACCATTGGAATTTTACAGCGGTCTTAAAAGGTGTATTTCAGCTGCAATCTCACCGATTGATCGTTTTGACTGCTGGTACTCTTTTATTGTTTGTCTATAAATGGAGTATTTTTTGCAGAAATGTCTAGACCCAATTTGAAGTGATATAAGACTGCTGAAAAAAGATCATATTGCAGTTCATCATATTTATGTTAAAAAAATGATGTTTTATGACTAAAAGCATTACGAACAATGACTAAAAGCATTACGAACAATTTAATGTAAATGAACTTTTCGGCAGTTTTACCAAACATTTTTGATTGGTTCTATCGTGAATTATCTAATATGACTGAATTAAAGGAATGATAACCAAATCAGCCGATTTTGAGACAAGTTTGTGTCTAAACTGACAATCTGTAAGAGTGCAGCTTTAAGTGTTGATCTAAAGCTTCATATACACATTGTTATATTGTCAATAACTGTTTAAAAGGTCTCATGTACTAAATAAGATAATAATTTTCATAATATCTAAAATTGATGAAAATAAATAAAGAACCATTATACCTATTTCTTAATAGTGCCGTTTCTCATCTGACAATACCATTCAAAGCCATCATTTCAACTAAGAATTTATTTTTAACTTTCAACTTTTCTATAGCATATGCAACAAAATATACCAAAAATACAAGCCATGAACAATATGATTGTTCAACTTGCATTATCTTTGACCTTTTGATATGACCATTTTCCAGTTTTGTCTATTTGTAAGTTGTGCCCTGAAGAATAAAGTATGACTGTATGAATCAAAAACAAGCAATAAAAACACTAAAAATATGCCCCAATCCCTGTAATTTCTAATACAGTAGTAAAATCAAGCAATTAAACATTTAGAGCTGCACTCTCACAGATATACCGTTTCCACAACTTTTTTTGTCTTGGAATGAGCAAGTTTTGGCGTAATTATCTGCAAACCAATGATAAAAGATTGCTGACAAAAGATCAGATCGCAGATTTCATATTTCCGTTCGAAAATTAATATTTACTAACGGTTTAAGAAAAGTGCATAAAAAACATCAATGTTTTAACTTAAATAGAAAAATCTGGGATTTAATTTTTCGCAAAAATTGGATGGTTCCAATCCAAGACATAAAATGAAAAAGGTTGTCAAAACATCCCAAGTGTGAGAGTGCAGCTTTAACGTTTGAAAGTGTTTGCCTCGTGCCCCTAAACAGGGTTTAATTATATCATATGCCCAGTGGGCTTGTCCCTGTATATTTGATTGTATGATTGCAGTAATGGATACTGGTCTAATTATCTTCTGACAATTTTTCACCAATTTTAAAGAATGAGAAAACACATATTAAGCTCATATAACACTGTACAATTTAATCTCATTCATTAGGTTGAGAAAAATTCCCTAAAAATATTAATTGTGGAGACATATCTTATTTAAATATATACAGGAAATGGCGACATCATTTACCCTTTAGTATGAAAAAGGCAGTTTCCTGATATTTGAATAGCGGTTTTTTATTTAAGCATCTCAATTCATAGTATGTTTACGATTGTTTTCAAAATAGATTCACACTCTTGATAAACTTCTTTTCCTAGTTTCAACTTTTGAGACTTTTTGATGAGCCTGCACCTTCCCCCTCTTATGCAGTGGCTTCAAGCAATAAAGCTACCAGCTCAAGTTGCACAGCTGGTGAACAAGACTGCTGGTAGTCGGCAAACTGCACACTTGATGCCATGATAAATCATGTCCATCGACTTCCAGAATGAAGAAATGACAGCAGCACAGAATTGATTTCAATTGGACCTCTCTGTACTTTCATCACCTTGTTGTAGTCAAAGACTATGTCTTAGTGTGCAGTGCGGGATCTTGAGAAGCTTTCTGCTCGTCTGATGAAGTACGTTTGGCAGATTGTGACACTCCTATCTACTCATATGGCTAGACACCTGTGATCTATGTCTTCTTGTGTGTGCCCAACCATCACCTGAAGAGAATTTAGAGGAAGTTAGTGCTTGATTACAAGTCAATGTGACAAAACAAGGTCTTTCATTTATGCCACCAAGAACTAGTATTCCAAGTTTCATAACTCGTATGTTAACTCAAAGCAATTGAGCAGAAACTGTTTGGTAATTAATTTTAAGTCACTGCTTCCACTTATACTGCAAGTAATATTGAACGTGAACCGCCTGACCCAAATGCAATTCTAAATAATTTTTATGTGCAGAAACCTTAATCCTATTGACACAAAAGTAATCCAATTGTATGTCTTCACAAAACATTCTACAACAATATTTGTCAATTTAACTCAAAGATTGATTATTGTTTTTTAGTCAGACAAACACAGAGATGGCCCTATATCGCTCACTTGAATTGAGAAAGGATTCTAACTTAGTTATTGTTTGGACACTTACTGAACACTTTTGGTCTGACTTTATAATGCAGCTGGTCAAAATATTAAAAGTCCCTTAATAATGGGCTTACAAAAACATAAAAAAAATGTATTTGTTTAAAAATTACAAAGGGCCATAACTCTTACAATATTTAAGTTTGTATTGAGCAGAATAAAAGGCTTTGACTAAAATACAACCTTAAAGCTATATTTACAAGTAAAACAAAAAAATCTACAAATATGTTTTTAGTATCTGGTTTTTGAGAGTGAATGATCAGAAGAAAACATCACACATTCACAATCATATTAAATAATAATTTAGTTTTTTTAAAATTATATTATATTTCAAAAACACTGCAAAAGACAAGACACTTACGTTTCAATTTCTTGATTTAATACAGTGATGATTATCAATTCTTATGAAGGGAGATGGGTCTTTTTTACACTCTAACCAGTGCAACTTGCATGTTCTTAGTTGCTCAGTTATTACCTTTCTTAAAATTCTCCTCTTGATCTGAGCCACGCCAAAATGATGGGAGATGCTTTTGTTTTTCCATCAGAATGTATAGCACAATAATAATCAGTGACTTTTATTGAAATTATTTTCACCGATTGTGCCTTGCACATTGGGGAACAAAGTTGACTTCTGAGGAGAAGATTTTTCCATTTAGACATATAGCAAAAAAATAGCTCCGCACCCTGGAGCATTGTTTTTTATGAATCAATATCCAGTGAAGAAAATTCATACAGGGTATTGAAACATATTTTGCTTCAAATGAAGACTTTTACCAAAGTTTGATTGAGAGTTTAGTTTCACATCGACAAGTCTTTACAGGTCTATTAAAGCTGCACTCTCACAGATTGAACATTTTGAAAAAGGTTATATTTTTTATCTTGGAATGAACCAATGTATGCGAAAATGATGACAAAACAATGTCTTTGAATTCCCGTCAAACATGTCCGAACCAAATTCAAACTATGGATAATCACTGTCATTCACAATGAAATTCAGCACTTCTTGCCCAGTATATATACCCTTACTTTAAGCAGAAGGCAAATTAAAACAAACACACTTGTCCGATATTTAATCAAACTTTAAATGGTAGTAGGATTGTCATTTGTTCACGTAATTTTCAAGAATCAGGAAGTGGGGAACATTATAAAGCCATTTAACGATACAAACAAGACGATTTTCTATTGAATGTACAATAGTAGTACCGGGGTAATATGCAAATAGTTATTATCTCAAGAAAAGGACATCAAGACCTGTTCATTTACCAGTAGCATCTGACAGTCAATAATGGTTCTGAGTTTAAAGAGCATAATTTCCATTTTATTGTTTGTTTAATCATTATATATTTAACACCAGTTGTGAAGAAGGAGTTATCATTATATAAGATTATATTATCTGGCAGTGGTTGAAAATGTAAAGTGAGACCAGTTTTTTACCTGTTATTGAACAAACTGTTATGTTGGCAGGACTGTCCTCCTCAGCAATGCAAAGAACAGCAATGACTGGCTGGCACTCTGTAAAATGGCGATTAAAACATTTTGTCCAATTAAAACTGTCCCTTTCTAAACAATCCATCAGCAATATATATAAATGAGCTGCGCCATGTGGAAATGTATCTTGGGAAGTTTCCATTCCATGTAATGATGTCATAAAGATGAGCAGAAGACATTACTTACAATGCAGTAAAAGTTCTTACTTTAACAGTAAAGATATCTTTTTTTGAGAAAATTTATCAAAGTGAGCTCTTTTATGTCATGTTTCTAAGTCTTGTACACATCTATGTTACATATATAAATAATAAACAGGAATAAAATGAGGAGTTGTGTACACACTTATTCCTCTTTAAGTACTGTGTAACTCAAGAAAAACAATCCATAATACTAGTAAATCTCTAGAATTCCCTTACTTTTCTCGCTGTACAAAAATGAATGAGGAGTTGCAAACAAGCAGGGCCATAAAACTTTTGCAATTTAAACTGTACCGCAACAGCAATTTAAAGACAGTGATACTCATTGATGGAATAGGCACTTAGACAGCTACATTTTCTGAGAAATGGTGATCAGACTAAATTCTCCAGAGATAATTTATAGATTTATTTGAAATAAAGAACATGTTGCAGTGTTTGTGTTAAACTTGTTACTTATCCCTGATTTAACACAATCATTACCTTCAAAATGGTGATAAAATAAAAACAAATATACCTTATTAAACACTGTTTACTATCACATCTGTACCCCCCCCCCCCTTCTTACATACTTAAGCAGCTGTTACCAAAGTAAAGAATGAAAGGTCAAGGCCAATTATAAACCATGAACCATGAGAATCCTGTTTACTAATTTGATTTTAAATCACCCAAAAGGCTTTCTACACATAATGTTTCCTTAATTTAAATCTAGTCTCCAAAGGTGTCACAGTTGTGATTTCATTGAAAGACTTGAGATACGTTATTTAAAAAAATGACGAAAGGAAAGCTTAAACGCAGAAGTCTGGCCGGGTATATGAGCCAGGAAATAAATACGCAAAAGCTCACCATGCTGCTAAGGAGTCTTATATAATTCCCGGCCCCAGTTCAGCTGGAGATGTTGATTCCACACGGCTGGAAAACCGGCCCAGTGCACCCAAGCTTCACCATCGGCAGTATCTGCAAGAGGAGGGTGTAAATCTGGGAAAACGCATTTATAATCAATTTGCGAAAGTTCTTATCCGTCATAAGTAGTGAACATGTATGTGGCTTATAGAACATCTGAAATTAAGTTTAATGAAGGAGACAAAGTTCGGTCTGGGATCTAAACCTGGATTTTGATGCTGAAATTGTAAGGGCCGAATTCAGAACATCCACTCTCACTCACACTCCAACCACATTCCCGTAAGGGACACTCAAATGATCACTTGAGTGGAATATGGGGAGTGACACTCAAGTGATCTGTTCGTATTCACACGCCTTGCTAACACTCCACTTCATCAAGTGAGCAATACAGTATATAATTATAATGTATGTTTACATGATCATATCGGATTATCTGTTTGACTATGGTGATGTTTACATTATACATTGTAAACATATGTTTATTTGAGATTTGAGTACCTTATTGTTAGTTATGGCAACAAACAAATGATAATAAGTGTTATTCTGAAACTGAAATTTACATTTTAAAACAATTGGTTAATAAAAATAAACGTTTTGGGTTGTAAATAACTGTTGCAAAATACGTTTAAATGCATGTTTTCTGTTGTCGTTGTTGTTGCTGTTTTAAATATGTAGCCGTTTTCCATTGTATCACGTAATTTAAATATGTATTCATATATAATCTTGCATTGTTTGCATAATCTACAATTATTTTAGCATTGTTTTAGAAGAAAACTCATATAAAAATGCTCTGAAGTAGAAAACAATTTAAGGCCGCTAATGTATGACTAAAAACATTGATTTATCATATTTCCCATTTAAACCATTGGACCTTGAAATAGATAACAAATTCAGGCCGCTAGTCTGCCAACCTCACGCCGCTAGGCCGCTAACTTGATGCCGCTAAGATGCTAACTTCACGTACCTTTAGCTGCCTGTCTTTGCAGCCATTGATGAATTGCAAACATCAACATTGCTGGGGGTTCAAGATCATTGCGAAACAAAACAAATATATGATAGGCGCATCCTTTTGAATTTGTTTTGTTTATAGATGGCCACGTTATTGAATGAACATGTACTTCAATGGATTATCCCACTCTCTTAAATATTGTCTGGGAACGAGCATGTCCCTTATTTGTTCCAAATATTTGATATATTTAATCTTTTCTACTTGCCATGTACTGTTTTCACATACACTCATTCAATTCCTATTCAAAACCAATCCTCGAGGGCGGTTCAAGTGGCCTAGCCGAGCACTCACAAATGTCCCACTCACGCAAAACACTTGAGTCTCACTCACACCTGTGAATACGGATATACCTTTCACTCGAAAATATCTCGACCGTTATGTGATTACAGAGGATTAACTCATTGAGTGTGAGTGAGAGTGATTGTTCTGAATTCGGCCCTATGTTTTATTCAAATGATGTATAAACTTACTTGAGTACAGAGATATCTTGAAGTCTAGATTTATCGCTTACCTGAAGTTCGTAGGGCTACAATTGAGAGCTTTTCTGTAAATTGCAGGAACTGTCCCCATTAGGTGATTGGAGGTACCACTCTGCATTTCTTATCCACACAAAACACAGTGTATCTGAAAATGACAGAGAATGGCCATGCACTTATGAAAGCTATGCTAGAAATAAGCCGTTATGAGTGTATCAGATGACATTTCCACACAGAAATTGTGAGGCATCCAATACAGCAGTACTGACATCAATGACGAAAACATATATATCTGTCATGGAGCTATGCTGGTTCTGTGGCGTCAAAACCACTGCAACTGGGCAATTCACTAGAAACATCTTTTCAGAAAAAAGAAACAACCAATACTGGGTAGCCTTTGTCACCCAGTGAACAGCCAGAGCATCTAGTTACTTTGAGCATCTATAAGCATAAATTTAATCTAACATCAATATAGTTACACAGGAAAATAAGAAATAGCTTTAAACTCTCTAACATTCATGGCAGAGTGTCTGATGACGGTCCAGTATGCCAACCAGGACGGAGAATATGTGAAGCATGCACATACACACCTTTACAGCCCAACATTTGGTTATGGTTTCACAGTTATTCATTTACACAAACTCACAATCAATCAATCAATCAATCAATCAATCAATCAATCAATCAATCAATCAATCAATCAATGCACACCCACCTGGAAAGGTACAACATCCTTTGGAAGAGATGAATCTTGCAGTCTGGTAGACGGTTGCTGACTTAACTTTATTGTCCCAAGCAGCAACTGCAATTAGATAAACATGTTGATGTTCGCACTAAAACTTTGTTTTAGTATTGAGTAAAATTAAACATGCAGCCTGTTGGCTGGGGTAACATATCTAAATCCCCAAATGGATGATCTGATCCCAACAGATCAGCAAAACACAAATTGTATTGCGTGTCCGGGGGGGGGGGTGTGGGGGGGGGGGGGGGGGTCCCAAGGATATCTTGACGCAACTAACCATAGCCGCCTTGCGTTTTTGTTCACAAAGCCGGCACACACAGTTCATTCTCAGTTTGCATGTTGTGTACTGCAAAGTTCCAGCTTTCCATGACACTCGCAATAAACCTATCCATGAATTAAAACAAATTAACAAATAACTACCAGGTAATTATGGAAATATAAATGTCATTTTTTACTTGATTGATAAATACAACTTATATTGCAGTCAAACTGGATAAAATATCAGAAAAATGTGTCCTGTTCCAAAAAGTGTGTTTTGAAGTTGCAGACAATAGTCCAAAGACCAAGAATTTAGTGTTTAGACAGGAGCAGGCAAATCTTAAAAAAATGTCAAAATTTTAATAAAACTAAAATTGTACAAACCTAAAATAAATCATGTGTACACTTGAAAATACATACAAGGATACAATGTACACATAATCAAACGCTACCTGAGAGAATCATTTTTTTTCAAGAACTACTTGAAGGGGTACTGTGACCCGCAAGCATTTCGTTGTGGGCGGACACCTTTAAACCTCTTTCCCACACATTAATTAAACACATCTTATGTTTTGTCAGTCCCGGTTTTGATGACCAGTATAAATCTAAAAGCAGTTTTTCTGCCAATATTTACCCAAATGATTTGGATGAATGCTTAACAAGAAAGTGCAGTGTACACAATCAAATAAAGTATTTAGTGTTCCAGAAATAACGAGCAATCTGAAATCTGACCCCTTACATTCCTTAAATATTCACAAAGAGTTAAGTTCAAATTTAAGCAACAAATATCATATTCAAGCAGAATAATTTCAAGCAAAAATGAGCAAGAAAATAGAAACCAACTGAATTGTATTTTCAAATGTTCCATCCGTGTTTGTTTGTTATCTTTTTATGATTCAAATGGTAAAAAATGGTGCAAATGTGAGAAGCTCTGAAGAAGAAAACTGATATTTTAATAGAAATAGTGATGAAATCACTGACATTATGTTTACTTAGCATCTAAAGCAACAGACCAACCAGACCTACCAGTATGCTAATCTATATTTAACTGCTAAATTTTAAAAACCCTAAACATACAGATAAGATCTGTGGCGCTGTTGTTAACATTGTGTGATTAAAATGCATATATTTTTGTTGGTGATTTGTTTAAATCCAAGATTTGTTTTCAGAAGATCAGCAATAATATTTTTTCTTTGTCTCAATGAAAAATGTAATGTTCATGTTCATAAGCGCTGTTTTATCTGAGAATTTCCCTTGGTGTGAACCGCTTACTGTGTCCAAGTTATCCAAGCTGGATCTAAGACATTACTACAATATGGGCAATTTGCTCTGCCATTTTTATAGATAATTGTGTATTCCAAAGGTATTCTTTTGGTACATTGAACTCACAACAATATTTGAACTCATGACGTCCAGCACCACTGTCAGATTATCTAATCCAACCACTATGCCATTGCATGCTCTTTACTGAACGAAAGATAAATGAATACTCACAATTTTGAACAGTATTTCTTTGGTCACAGATAGCAACCTTTTAACCCCACTTAAACCTGTCTTCCCTATTTGGCAAACAGAGAATTTTTAGAAAATTTGTTATCTGATGATCCTGTAAATTTTGTGTGGATAGACTAAATACTATTCGAATTTAGTAAATCAAAACTAACATTTTGGGTTTATTCAGTGTAGACCCTAAAATATCAATTTTGATTTATAAGTATGTAGGTTTGTTCAAAAGCTCAGTACAGTTTACTTGTTAAGTTATCCGATTTCTGTAAATAAATGTTACTAAACTTGACTATAAAATACTGTAGGGGGGCGTGTCGTAAAGTTAAGAAAAAATCTAAATAATGCAACAGTCAATTGCAGCATGGGCCCCCAAGGTCCTGCTAATAGCGGGGACTTTGACTTTCGGTCCAGCCAATCCCAGGTAAAATTCCCGCTCTGCACAGACAAACAGCTGGTAAAAGCCCTGTCAAATGAATTATGGTCATTTCGTAACCACTCATTGTTGGTCATTTCGTAACCATTGTGTTAGTCAATTTGTAACCGTTAAGAAATCGAATGGTCATATCTTAACCGTTGACTCCTATAATTATGAGGAATTAATTTAATACCATTTGAATTTACAAAATAAGTTTACTGTAAGTATAAAACATAAAAATAACAACATAAACAAAGTTAAATCTAGTAGTTGTATTCCTTCTTTATTCCTAATAGTTTAGTGCGATTTGCCAATAAACTCTTGAAACTATGACAAATAGAAACATTCACACTAGCTATTTTTTTATGTTGCGAAGGAAATATTATAAGTAGGCTGAATATTAAATGTAATAATTTTTTAATTCATAGATGTTCTACCATTGAGAGGAATTGTGACCTTAAGCCAATATTTTTTAAATATATAGACCATATAACTTTAGAATTTCAATTTTTTTTAAATTGCATAGAAGTATTGTAAAATGTAGTGAGTTTGCCAAATGAGAGTATGCGCTTTTTATATGCTTATTGTATTAAAAATGTGCCGATGTGTTTAATTTTGTATCTTGTTATTGGAAATTAATACATTGGAAACTCACTAAACCGGAGTAAGTTTACTCAATATATTAACTGAGTTAACCTTTAAAGGCTTTTGTCCTCTAGGGACAGTTCAATTCTCCGATGTTTAGATGGAGGTTGAGACATGATTAAAGCACTTGCAAAAGTGATAAGCATAATTAAACATTTCTGCGTTTTTATAACCATCTTTTTTCCAAGTCTTGAAATAAAACAACTCTCATAATTTAATGCTTGTTTAGTATGTTTGATAGTTTAATTAAAGCACCGCTCTAATTTGATTCAATAGAAGTCTTTAGATAAAACAACCCTTCAAAATGATCACTAAAAAACCGTTTCTAGTTCTTTATTTTCTGCAACAAACAAATAAATGTTTTAATCAATTTTCTTTTCACAAGTTTGATTATCGTTTGATTATCGCGCGACAGTCAATCCACAGTGCAATAATCATTATCGATTATCGTGTTAACACAACATCACAGGTGTAATATTTAACGACGTACCGGCTGTCAAAACAAAGTGACACACGATTCGCGAATTCCTAATACACAGAATTATTTTGACATGTTTGAACAAAACGTCCGGTTTCGTGAGGTAAAATTACGTTGACAACTAACAAATTTTCTCGATTTTTTTGTCCGGTATCCGGAATTCCGGGGTTCCGGTTTTGTGGAGATCCGCAGCCAATTGTATAAACGTGGATAAGTCCTAACCAGCGGTTATCTTTTGGTTATCTCCCTGGTTTGGTCAAGTTATCCGTAAACCGATTGTATAAAAAATAAGTTATCCTAACCAGCGCGTGATTCGGCTAACTTTTGGACAATATTTAACCGACCACTGGGAGTATGGTTAACTGACTTATCGAAAACAAAGATGGCGGACCAGACATAAACAAGCTCGATTCCAAACTTATTTCAACGATTTTACAGACACATGGACTCTGCCTAAATAAAAAACAAATGGTATAACATCGATATCCATGACAGTGATGAATTTAGAGGTAAGAAAAAAACAATTTCTTATTTGTGACCCAATTTATGCATAAAACTTATCCAAGGAATCTTGAAACAAAAACAGTGACAACAAGCTGCATTTTGAGAACGATATTTACCTTGTTATTGTGTGCATATTATTCCATAATCTTACACTAGTCACGACTCTGGGTCGAGACCAACAATTGCTTGCAGGTCTCGCCCTTACTGTGTATAGATACCCCCTCGCTTTAAACATATTTTGTTTCATTTCCACATATTTACAATCAAACTAAACCGCGTGTAAACATTGAGAAGTTGACAGCTATGACGTCATTTTCAAGGAATCTTACCCATTCTAAAGTCTATTTCTCCAACTTTCTTTCAATACACCCTGGTTGAGGCACACAGGAGGATAATTGCTACTGTAGTATGTAATTATATTATTGGTTTATACTAATTTATTTTAGCTCGATTGAGACGAAAGCTGATAGCTTATAAGATCACTCTCGAGTCCGTTTCCTGGGCAGAAACCAGTACTGTGTCCTTTTTGAGAGGCCATGAGAAAGTACCCCTAGTGGGGATCGAACCCACAACCTCTTGGATGAGAGGCGGACACCTGTACCACTAGACAACTCTCACCACACATAAAGAAGTGTGTGTGCATGTGTGTGTGGGTGCGTGCGTGCGTGCTTGCGTGCGTGATATAAATGACTAAATGTAAGCTATTTGTGATTTGAGACCTAACTGTATCCTGCAAATAACATGTTATAGATAAAAAGACAGATACATTATTTATCTCTTATTGTATATAATAAATGTATGTTTCAGTTGAGTGGTTTTACCATCCAAAGTCAGAAGAACCAGTGTTGATAAGTTCTACACATGTCTGCTACAGCAGGGAATGGAACCAACACCAGATCTAATACTTCACGAGCAGTAAGGATATACATAGCATTATCAGGTTAGATTGTTAACAAAACTATATTGTGAAATTGAAAACATATTTCAGTAAATATAGCAGTATACTCAGTACAGTCATTTGAATAAAAGAAAATACATTTATATTTATATATATAATAATTGGCTTCTTCATAATTCAACCTTCATTGATAACAATGAACATAAATATCATAAAATAAAGTGAGAGCAATACTTAATAGGAATTATTAAGAATGCCTACCCTATCACATGTTATGGGTAACATGTTGAATATCTGTTTGTAAGTCTGTTTGACTGCCTGATGTCAAATTGTCTTGAATACTCCACTTAAGGGAAAGTTTTACAGGAACATTCAAATGTAAAGCATGGATTTTTATACTTCTGCTTTATTGCTTATTAAATAGTTTAAATTTGAACATTTGAGTACTATAGAGACCAAATTGCATTCTGTTGCATTAAAATCATGTTTTGACATTCCAGTTCTTGTAACTTATATAGTTTAGTTTTCATGGTGTTTTTAAGGGGCGTTCCCTTCATTGGCAAAATATCATTCATCTTCCTTTAAAATATGTTCAAATGCCTATTTAAACGCACATACAGGATTGTTATGATTTAAAATATTCATTTTACTATTCTTCAGAGTGTAGCGGTACTAGCCACTTGATGACCAAGTTCATCTGACAGACTCCTGTTTTAGGAAACACCACAAACAGGAACTTAAAAGTTCATGAGAGGAATAGAAAAAGTTTCAAATTGCTGCTCCCAGAGGGCTTAATTGTCAACGTCCTATCTTGTATTGATAGGGTTAAATAAAAAATGATTATTGTTAATTATTATATTATCCATCAAATTTGATATCTTAGATCTTTTTCTTGCAATTCAAATTATCATACTAATGGGGAGTGTTATATAAAAGAAATAATAAATACCACTTGTCATGTTGAAACAATGTTTAGTTTGATTATTGTTTTTAATTGGAATGTACCAAAATAGTCATTTTATATTTAAATTTCACTCTTAATGATTTTCTTTGTAAACTATTCATTTGACAGTTAATGGCTGAATTGGAAAATAAACAACAGTATTTGACATTAATTATATTGACACAGGACTGCATTTACTGTAAAAATAGTTTTTACAAAAGATGTTTGTCAAACATTATGCCCCCCCCCCCCCCCCCCCCCCCCTTGAGCGCCATGTTGTCAGGATTATATTGACAATTGTATGAAATTTGCATGGACCGAAATGACAGCTGATTTGTCACTGACATTGGATGCCGTTGAGGCAGTTTTAAGATTATGACCATTCAATGTTTGAGGATAGAGAGTGTTTTGACCATGACCTTTGACTCTACGACCTCAAAACCCATAGGAGTCATCAGCTGGTCACCAAAAATATAAATGTCAAGTTTAAGGACCATGGGTGCAGGCATTGACAAGTTATCACACAGACAAGCTTTTTTCGTTCAAGGTCACTGTAACCTTGACCTTTAACCCGATGACCCCTAAAATCATAAGGGGTCATCTACAGGTCAGACACAACTCCAAGACAAGTTTGAGGGCCATGGGTGCAGGCATTGTCGAATTATCATTTGAAACATTTTCACATTCAAAGTCACTGTGAACTTGATCTTTGACCCAATGACTCCTAAGATCAATAAGGGTTATCTCCTGGTCAGGCCCAGCTTCCATGTCAAGTTTGATGATCATAGATTCAGGCATTGTTGAGATTTCACTGGGAGAAGATTTGTTAACTTTTATGCGTTAAAGGTTACTGTGACCTTGACCTTGACCAGATGACCCCCAAAGTCAATAGGGGTCATCTACTGGTCAGACCCAACCTTCATGTCAAGGTTGATGACCATACGTCCAGATATTGTTGAGTTATCACTTGGACAAGCTTTGGTCTACCGACGGACCGACCGACCGACATGTGCAAAGCAATATACCCCTCTTCTTCGAAGGGGCGGGGGGGATAGTAACGAACATTTTGTATAAATGATGAATGGTTGGTTTTTAAAAAAATCTTATAACAAATATGATAAAATAAATACATTATTGCTAGAGTGTGGTTTTATTGACTTGTTGTTTGTAAAATAAATTTGCATGTCTCTTCAACACTCACATTAAAGATTTTATTAATCTTAAATACATGTGAGTGTTGTTACACACTGACTTTGAATTTATTTACATAGTTTTATGAAAATAAAGAAAATAAATTATATTTCATATCTGTTGATTTTGTGGTCCTGGTAAGTGGAAATGAATTCACGCAATGGTTTATCTAAGGCCATATAGAGAATAAGTTATTAATAATACATTGTATTATGCTGAGAGGGTTAAATTGTAAACTAATAATTTCTCTGTACTGATACTGATACCAAAAGTCACTTATAATATAAATGAGTTTAAATTTGAATAATAATACTAATTTGAATAACATATAAAACTAAACGTTTTAATGTCAACTTTGAATAACATATAATGTCAACATATAAAAAACAAGATAAATATATTAAATTAGTATCAAAAGGAATGGTCCCATACAAAACTCATTTGATTTTTTCAAGGACAAAGTTGAAACTGACTATACATTCCGTAGATGGCATCTTCTACAAAAAACACACACTTAAATGGACGAAGCCATTGCATTTAAATGAAAGTGACACTTTTTATTTCGGGTTAGCAAATACAATTTATTGGCAACTGGTATTCACTTAAAACTTGTTACGGTATATTAAAGAAGATTATATGAATGATGTTTGCATGCTCATGCATTTTTATTTGATGCAATATCAACAATATTGTGCACATTAAAAGTTAAATACCCCTGTTTCCGGAATGAGCTTATCCGTTGAGATGTTGCATGTGTAATATTTATCAAACTATTTTTGACAGAAGGAGCGTATACATTGTTGACAGTTTTTTCAGGTATTTGGTTGAATATTTACCATTTTAATATGCTGGGCAGATTTAATGAAGTTTGTCATTAAATCTGCCGATGCACAAAATTCTATAAAGAGGAAATATGCACTTGAAATAGGTAAGTGCGATTTTATTAAATTGGTACTAAGTTTACTGTACCATGATATATTAGATTTTCATTTGTCATTTTCATTTTCAAAGGTACACCATAAGCCCTATATATTGGTGTATATTAAAGTAATAGGTACATGTTTACGCTACTTAATGGATATTGGATGTGTAATGGATTTGATGGGTATTTTTTTTCATTAAAATTCAACAACCTTTTCGTAATGTCGTTGTATGCCAAACAAGTCTATGATGTTAACAGAAAAATGCGGTAAACACGCACTGACCGGAACCTTGTTTACCAGTGCATTGTGGGTATTTTTATGAAGTTTTAGTTAGGTTAAAGTTGTCCAAGTTGGTTAACTTAGCCGCCGCATTTTCTGCCTTTATACAAACGGATAAACGGTTTGGATAAAATGGCCAACTTGGTTAAAGTTAACCGCTGGACAACTTTAACCAGCGGTTAAATCTAACCAACTTTTATACAATTGGCTGCCGGTTTAGTGAATTTCCACTGTACCATAACTAATAATTTTAGGCTGTTTTTTGTCGGTTTCGGATATAAAGTATGCAGAATATGGATCAATTGAGAAAAGAACAGAACAAAATTTTGTTCGTTTTAAACAATTCGAACAAATATTGTCAATGAAATAGGTCAAGAATGATCATTTATGTAAACGTAATTTTACTCAAAAATACATCACGATCAGTCTTAAATTATTGTTTATAAGTAAGCAAAATGTAAGAAAATAATTAACATATTTTGGTAGTATAACAAATCATTTCTAATTTAGCATTGGCTTGTTACTAGTGAGAATTTG
This sequence comes from Mya arenaria, assembly GCF_026914265.1. Taxonomy (NCBI): domain Eukaryota; kingdom Metazoa; phylum Mollusca; class Bivalvia; order Myida; family Myidae; genus Mya; species Mya arenaria. The sequence goes on from NC_069138.1 coordinate 18,489,843, forward strand.
AGTAATGTCTCCCAATAAGTGTCTCGGTTACTGTGCCATATACATCCACGTTCGAACAATACACTTAACGAGGTGCTAAGTGTACTATTTATCACCTTGTTAAATGGTGGTTACCATATGAGCAATTGATTTCTTGACGGTTACGAATTGACTAACAAAATGGTTACGAAATAACCAAGATTCAGCAGTTACGAAATGGTAAGGTTACGAAATGACCAGATCCCCGTCAAATGCCCCTGGGGACATCCTAGGTTAGGCCCATTCCCAGTTTTCAGCGCAAAAACAATAACACCGCATTCACTCAGCACTGCTGGTCCACCTGGAACGTAAAAACATGGCCCATTTCCCCTGCTATCCCTGGTATAAACAAGACCTGCCTGGGGGCCATGGTTACAATTGACTGGTGCATAACTGTGGCAGAATAAGGGAAATATTTTATTGTTGCATTTATTATCAAATATGAGCATTTAAGACACATGCAAAAAGCCACAATACGAATTGGTGATAGTGTTCGTTCTGTTCTGCTATTCAAAGGTGATGAGAATGACTAATGACATGACATTGACAAACAAAATGTAAGGCATTTGTATCATTTCGTCTTTTATTTATTAAAATCTGAGATGTTAAGGGAGCAAATCCCTTTTTAGATTGGAACATACCAAACAATAATAAGCGACGATGTAGTGGTAAACCAAGTTTGCTAGAAATCAATCGGGTTTCTCCAAAATACCAGCAAAAATTACACCGGATGTTGATACTAGTGATTTAGTTTCGGATGAACAAAATCCGGATAAATCATTTGCTTTTCATCCAAAGGGTGGACGATTTATACTACTGTACAAAAGTCGTAAAAATAAACGAAAAAAACGTTGAATATGTATTTTAAACACTTACCAAGTTACCATTCTCTTTCCGTAAGAGATGAACGCCATACTGCATAATTGCACGGAGATGGTACCACGGAGATACCCGAAAATTTCCGTTATATTCCGGAAAGTTAAATTTCTGTATACTTGAAAATTTGGATGCTGATGGTACACGAAATATCGAATTTCCTTATTTCTGTTTTTTATGGAATGAAACTTCGGGATAATATACAATAGGCTTTAAATAAAGTAAAACAAATAAAAAATGCTTAGTATATAGCTATTTTTGACCAAAATTATGATTTTTTCCCTGGTCGCCTTAATAGCTATTTTTATGGATACACAAATATACACACACAAAAGTTTAAGAATATTTTTTTTAATATTAAAAGATAATAAGATTTAAAACAATGAAATTATCTCGTAAATAAACATTCAAGCTTATCAACTTACTGTCAATGGACATTTTTATTGACATTTGATACATCAAATCTGGACTGAAAATATTAAGGAGACCAATTTTTGTCGCCTTAATCCAGCGGTCCCCGTAATGCCTAGATTAATATATATATGGTCACCTTAATATCTGTAGTAGATATATATATATATATATATATATATATATATATATATATATATATATATCATTCAGATGAGGATTAATGTTATATTGAATGTGATTTATATTTTACATATTATCAAATCAGGAAGATCGTTGTACTTTCTGTAAATATCTTGTCTAGTAAAACAACAGACTGAAAATGCGATGTAAACGAAAAACCATCATCTTAAATGTATGGCTGATACAGAAGTTGTTTGAACCCTTGGTCGATTTAATTAAATTAGTGAAACTGCAAAACAAATGGTCTTGTAGACTTAACAACCGAGGTTTTGAAGAAAGAACTCATTTTAAGTTGATAATTACAAGAAAAGTAAGTTGAAACCAATGACTTGAACATAATGTTAAACAAAGTTGGCGATAGTAATGCAACTGATAGTGTATTATTAATCGAGCGTTGGTGTTTAACTATGGTTTATTAAGTGACCTATTGTGAAAGCTCACCACAACGAGCTTTAGTTGTCCTGGATGATAAACTAAATTTATGATAACGATAAGTGTCGTCTTTTGGACTTTCAACACACCATTCAAAGATTTTTCTCTTTTAAGTTATTGCAATGCGTCAATGACATGTGATCTTACAAATAAAATAATCAGTTTGATCACTCATACAGATAGAGGGGGTTATAATTAGTCCATCGTCTTATAAGTGGACAACAAATAAAGTAATATATAATAATTCTATTAATTAAATGGGTTGATAATCCTATGTTTGAAAGTTGGGAGTTTTTTCCTTTGACATAGAATACACTGATCTGATTACAATTGTTCGTAGCGTATCATCTACCCCATTGAAATCAAGGCTCTCAATCAAACAATGACCCCGTCAGCATTTCGCCGACCCGCCATAAACCCCGTCAAAGATGACCGTTGGCGACACCCGCCAGATTTGCTGTTTGCCTTTGTAAAAATGGAGAACATATTTCTTTTTGTTGAACAAAGACATCATAAATCTTTGTGGTAATGAAAAACATTTTGTATTGATAAACATGGAAGACTAAATTCTTATCAAATATAAAATGAACATTTTAAATCTTGTATGGAACGTTATTCTTTGGGACTAATGAATCATTTATAAAACATTTTCATTTTCCATAAAATGTGAGATAATGTTTTTGTTTATTACTTGTAAAAGGGATTGAAAAAAAACCCTACTGAAAATTTTGATGGTTGTTAAAATCAATGGTTGCTATCATAACCTCTCAACTGTTAGGTCAGATCAATATTACATTTATCAATATTTTATGTTAAATAAACAAACATTATAACAATCGTTATCCTTTCTATGATAAAGGTCATTGTCTACACGATACGATTGTTCTCTCTATCGCTTTTTGTGTTGAATTAAAGCTGCACTCTCACAGATTGAACGTTTTGACAACGTTTTTATTTTTTATTTTGGCACGAGCCAATTTGCGCGAAAATCCATGGAAATCAGTGATATAATACTGCTGAAAAAACCTTAGATCGCAAATACTTGACTTGGCTAATGTTTTTTTCTGCACAACTTACGAAAATACGAGGCTGTATTCGCACTGTTGAAAACATCATTTCCCCGTTCATGGAATGTGTTTCACTGTTGTGAATGTTGAAGTCTCATACATCTAGGAAATGCATACAACAGATGCATGACACACGTATAGACCTCTGGTTTGTGTCCACATGGTAGAGAAAAATTAAAAATACAATAGCGATGATATTCCAAGGGTTCATCATTGTCTTTTACTGCTACTTCTTTCATTGACAACTCTCTGTGGTGTAATGATTTATGTATTTTGTAAATACGCTTTGTTAGAGAACAACAAACACATAAATCACAACAGTACATACTAGGTTTTGACAGCTCAATGTGAATTTGTATAAAGTGTAGAACGTTATCGTATTTAATGGTTTGGTACGTTCTTTAAGCCGGTAGATAATAGATCGTTATTGTCTAATTTCTATACACTCAGTGAACATTTTTTTTACAAAGGACTGAAATAAAAAAACATGGCGGAACCAACCAACTGCTTTAATTGTGTCAAACTCTTCGACCCACAAGGGATGATGCAACAACATTGATGCGAAACCCCTTGGCAAATCAAAAACCACCGACACACCAAGACCAAATGGCTTCAAAAGTAATATTTTAACCCTACTAGTATATTACTTCAAGTGACACGCTTATTCAAAATTAATACATACACATATATAACAAACATAAATTTTGAGCGATAAACCTTATCTAATTACTAAAGTATGCAAAATATGATTGATTAATAACAAGATTGTAACCGCGTATTTAATAGCTGAAAAAGCAAATATATTAAATAATTGGTGGGTGTTAAAATTTTACTGTGATCTTTTATCGTCTCTTAAGGTAAAAATAATGTATTTTCTGCCCCTTCTTTTGTAATCTTCATCAGAACCATTGTTTTAAACATTTATTCATCAATTTTGGTACATCAAAAAAATTGTATTGTAAATCTTAGTTGGGAGTAAGAGTGCAACTTTAATGCATGGACTATTAGTGTTTACGAAATCTCGTTTACATCGTCACGTAATATATATTCACAGTCTTGCTGGAGATCGCCATTCAGCTACGATGTACAAGGATGTATCTAAATTATGTTTAAGGCCAGCAAGTGAACGATCCAAGTGTTAAATTTGGAAAACGTGATTATATAGAATGTAAGTCTTTAAATTTTTGTAGACATTTTAAACAGCATCCGGATTAAGTTTGCAAATCCGGAATTTTTGCAAACTTATTTTTTTTATTTTTCACCCAATGTTTTTTATTTTTGTATTTTTAAAATGTGTTAGGTAATACTAATAAGAGATATTTTTTGTTTCCTGAAATTTAATTTAGAAATATGTTTTTTTGGCATTTAAAGTCAACTTTTCCAATGGGAGTCCCATTGGAAAATGGCCTTCCCATTGGAAAATGGCTTTTTCAAGCATTTCCAATTGGAAAACTGGCTCTATTATAATTGTGGGAGAATTTGGAACATAATTTTTAAAATTGAAATTGACTGTTTAATTAAGAATATTTTACACTAAATACATGAAAAATAATATATTCATTAAAAATGAAGAACCGATAGATTCATTTAAGGCATTTGTTTGCGAATCCTTCCCATGAGTGAATCTTTCCAATTGGAGGATTCCCACATTCAAAGTGGGAAAGTATGAACATTGGAAAATTCCAATTGGAATATTTGGTTAATGGGAAAATTCCAATTGGAGAATAAAGTTCAGTTTTAAAATGGGACATTTCCAATTGGAAGGACAGGTAATGGGAACATGTAGGAAATGGGAATAAAGAAAAATATTGTCATATTTAAAGCATTAATTAGCAAAATGACACTTCTTGCAATGTCCTTACCTGTCAACTGTCGACTTATCCATATTCCTCATCGCTGTTATACTATACAATGGTTAGCATGACGTCTAACCATCGCATTGCTTCATTAACCCTGTATCAGATACTAGTACAATTTTTTATCCGATTGAAAAAAATACAAACAAAAGAATCCATCTTTCATCAATGTCACAAAAACGCTGTCGTTAAGCTTGATTACAAACATCTTGTCATTTAACCGATTATTTTCAAGGTTAAAGGCAACTAAAATTTGGTCAAGAATTAGCGTTAATGAAGTTCTTTGAAGTCGAAGATATAAACTTTTTTACACTTCTATCTTTTTAAAGACCACAAGATTATGTTCATATATTTACACAAATTAGAAAGGAGTCGGAGAGGTGATGGAGATCTATTGTATGAAAAGGCTTAATTTATGGTATTTATGGGTAAAAATAGTGAAGGAACGACTCGCCATACTGTCATTATTTCACGTACATTGTGCTATATGAAATTATTCTCGTTCACCAGAGTGATGGTGCCATGCGTTCCACATTTGATTTTATCACTATCAAACCTCTTGTAAATGAGAATGTGTGAATATGGTGTTGATAAATCAATTAATGGTTTAGAAAATAAACATTTTGAATTTTGAAAAAGTATGTATGTATTTCTTTAGACCTTGCGGTCAAGGATAACCCGTGAAAGTGCAAGCACTTATTTCCAACGGGGTCCTTTGTTTTTGCTAAAGGGACAGCACGCTGAAGAGACAGTGGCGGGATACAAGGAAGTCCGGGTGCGATACCCTAGCTCTTTTTCGAAGAGACCCCTTGGTTCTTTTACGTGCTCGGTGTAAAGCACCGATACACGAGGTACAACTTTCCTGGGTTAAACCAGTACTGAGTACACCACTTTTCCAAGCACTACCGTTTAAATGCCGAGCGCCAGGCAAGGGAGCTACTTGTACCATTTTTTAACGTCTTTTGGTATGACGCGGCCAGGGATCGAACCAACGACCTCCCGCTCCGTAGGCGGACGCTTAACCACTAGGCCACGGAGACGCTTGAACTTGAAGAATACTGCCATGACTGATGAGATGCAATGTGCCAGGGCGCAAAAGTTTTATCAGTGAACATATTAACAGACAATTAAGATATTACATTCAAACAGGGAAAAGTAATATGAAAACCTATCGCTGTCGCTAAAGTAATGCACCAGTCAATGGTAAGCATGCCCCCCCCCCCCCCCCAGGTCCGGGGGGACAGTCGGTGGTTTTGTGTTCGCGCCAAAATAGCGGGGAATTGGCCTTGGACCGACTGTGTAGCTCAAGGAATTTGGTCGAAGCACTAGCGGTTTAAGCGCCCGGCGTGCGCCACCTCTAAAATAATCGAAGTTTACTGTTTTCATCAATATCGGAGAAACAAAGGTAATAAAATACGCTCATAATGCACCATTTCCGACTACATACATGAGGGAGTAACCCCAAATTCCTGTAAAACAGTTTATGACATATACTTTCGGTTCTGAGGGAGGAGCACATGTCAAAAGTTGCGCCCCTAAGTTACTACCCCTCTTACATCAATTCCTGGATCCGCACCTGCGATGTGCCATGTTTCCGCAACCTGGGAGATATAATAATCAAAGCGCTGAAAGCGCTGCAAGACTGTCGGTGATGTAACTGACGCAAGCAAACACTACCGCAAAGTTCTTTCAAATGAAACGTGATCAAATGATTTTATACAAATGATGAACACTCTTTAAGGTAGATGAAGAAGGATAAATGTGATTATAATAAGCACAAATATATTGGCCCTACTTAATCATGTATCCAATGGCCTACAAGGTTTTTAATTCAAGTTTCCTAAGTTTTAACCGCTTTAAATTAGTTAAATGCATATTCCTTATGTTAAAATTGCTTCAATTTATGACGTCGCTTTTAACAGTTTCAGTAAGCAATTACATTCCTTCAGTTCATTAGAGTCTGTCGAAGCCAATGTCTTTAAAATGCAAAAACAATACAAACTATACCCAAGATTCAACGGACAAAATAAAAATATTACTTTAAAATGATGCTGTTTCAAGCCTAAAAATGCCTCCCAGAATTTCTATCAACAGAGTCCACATATCTACAAAATTAATTTTGTGCTTGAGTTACTTTCTTTGATATAAAAGTGAAAACAAATCTGCATGGTGATGTGGCATCATACCATGAAAAAAAACAATATCTTGTAAATTTGTTTCTAGTTTGTTTTTATTATAAAAGTGTTAATAAATCTGCATGGTGCTGAGGAAAGAAAACTAATGTCTTAAATTTTAAACCTGCAGCATTAATTAGCGCCATGCTGTCAAGAATGTCTGGACAATTGAATGAAATATGCATGGACCGAAATGACAGCTGGTTTTTCATTGACAAAAGATGCCTTAGAGGCAGCGTTAAAATTATGCTATTCAAAGTATGAGGGTAGTTGGTAAAGTTTTCAATCATATTCAGATAATGGCTGATATTTGCTGATAAACATGTATCCTCTTAGCAGCAGGGAATAAGTAAATGACATAGTTTTAATGACCAATATTGGAGTTGTGACCTTGACCTCCAAATTCAAAGGGGTCATCTGCTGGTCACCCCAAACCTAAATTTCAAGTTTGAAGGCCATGGGTGCAGACTTTGTCGAGTTGTCACACAGGCAAGCTTTTTGCGTTCAATGTCTCTGTGACAAATAAATAGGGCTCACCTACTGGTCAGGCCAAACCCCAAAGTCAAGTTGTTGAAGGGCCATGGGTGCAGGCTTTGTCCAGTCATTATTAGTACAACCTTTAAGCATTCAAGGTCACTGTGACCTTGTCTTTTGACCCAATGACCCCTTAAATCAATAGGGTCATCTAATAGTCAGGATTAGCCTCCAGGTTGAGTTTCAGGGCCATAGGTGCAGGCATTGTCAACTTATCAGTCAGACATGCTTTGACACCTTCCTGTTCAAGGTCACTGTGACCTTTGACCATATTACCCCTAAAATCAAAAGGCAGTCATCTACTGGTTAAACCAAACTTTCATGTCAAGTTTGACAATAGGTCTAGGAATTGTAGAGTTATCACCCGGAAAAGCTTTGGTCTACTGTCAGACAGACGGACGTAGCAGCCAACATGTGCAAAGCAATATACTCCTCTTCTTTGAAGGGGGCATAATAAATTCAAATTTATTAAATATTTTTGTTTATTATGTTAATTAACTTACACTACATACAACAAGTTCCATTTTGATATTTTCGAATGCTCATTTATACATGTACATGGGTTTTGATCTGACTATGAACGTGAAACTACATAATGATGTTCCCTCCTATCAATTCTAAATTTAAATAACCATGAGGGAAAAAAACATGTTTTCACTGCACCATGAATAAATATGTCAAACAAAATTAATGTCAAGTTATTCAAGATTAATTTAACACTGTTCTTTTGATGATTTCCGTGCATTCCTGACTGCAGGTTTTTCCCATTTTTCCACACAGTTATTTCATATTGGCCTTACAAGGTCAGATCTTGAGTTGGGTCTTCATTGCTGGACACTATCTCTTTATTTCCACAGAAAACACACTGGTGCTAGTTTCACTGCAACAACTGCAAAAAAAGTTATATTCTAACTGAACTCTGCATCAATATTCAATTATATTTTATTGGATTTAGAAAATGTCTTTGTTTTAAAGGGTTCATATAAATTAATGCATTTTTTTTTTCAATTTAATCCATTATCATGCTGGACTCTTTGACATTGATGGTTAAAACAAAGAAGGCATATGATTTGTGTACAGATTAAACATTATTAATTATAAATATATTCTTTAATAAATAGACAAGTGGCAACAATTTCCCCAGTTAAAAAGTTCACATTTGCATATCTGCAGATTAATCAATTGCATTTCTTTTGCTTTGATCATTTAAGTCAAATGAGTTAGACATGATAATGCATTAAAATAAGAAATATATTTGGGCATCAAATTATAGTGTGTGCCTTCAATCTAGAAATAAATTTCTTCTCAACATATGCTAAATTATAAAAAAAATATATAAACCAAGATTTTGATTATGACATACCTGCATAGTTAGTGGTCTCCATAACTGCTCAGAAATGCTCCCCATGACAAACTAAGTGCTGGTGTATGGCTGGGGAATAGTGCTGCTCCAACCAATAGCGCAATTCTTCCAACAGGTGGACCAGCTCCTCAATATGTTTTCTGTCATGGCAATGATAACAGTATGTAACATGCCCTTTTCTATTTTCCAGAAAATGAATCCTCCAATCTAAATTACAAATTTAAGAACAAATTTATACATATGCAAGAGTAATGTTGTTAAAAACAAACCATTTAGGTGCAACAAAACTATAATATTTTAGGTGAGAATTGAGACAAATCAAAACATTTAGTCATTTAAAGCTGCACTCTGACAGATTTACTGTTTTTACAACTTTGGTATTTTTTGTCTTGGAATGACCTATTTTTTGCTTAAATATCTGCAAACCAGTGATATAAGACTACTGACAAAATATTACATTGCAGACTTCCATATTTCAGGTCGAAATCTAAGGTTTTATGGCTTAAAGCGTTACTAACGATTTAAGAAAAATGCATAAAACATTTTGAACTTAAATATAAACATTTTCTGACTAATTCATTGTCAGCAATCTTATATGAATGGTTAACATGCATTTTCACATAAATTGGCCCATTCCAAGACAAAAAATAAACAAGAGATGTTTGTCAAACATTATGCCCCCCCCCCTGAGCGCCATGTTGTCAGGATTATATGGACAATCCGTAATCCGAAATGACAGCTGATTTGTTGCTGTTTTAAGATTATGACCATTAAAGTGTGAGGATAAAGTGTGTTATGACCGTCATGACCTTTGACTCTATGAACTCAAAATCCAGAGTCATCAGCTGGTCACCAGAAACCTAAATGTCAAGTTTGAGGGCCATGGGTGCAGGCATTGTCAAGTTATCACAAGACAAGTTTTTTTCGTTCAAGGTCACTGTGACCTTGACCTTTGACCCGATGACCCCTTAAATCATAAGGGGTCATATACAAGTCAGATGCAACTCCAAGTCAAGTTTGAAGGCCATGGGTTCAGGCATTGTTGAGTTATCACTCGGACAACCTTTTACCATTCAAGATCACTGTGACCTTGACCGTTGGCTCTATGAATCCTAAAATCAATAAGGGTGATCTACTGGTCAGGCTTAACATCCATGTCAAGTTTAATGATCATAGGTTCAGGCATTGTTGAGATATCAGTAGGGGAAGATTTGTTAACTTTTTTGCGTTAAAGGTTACTGTGACATTGACCATAGTCGATATGGGTCATCTACTGGTCAGGCCCAACCTCCATGTCAAGTTTGAGGGCCATGGGTGCAGGCATTGTTGAGTTATCACTTGGACAACCTTTTATCATTCAAGGTCACTGTGACCTTGACCTTTGGCCCAATGACCCCTAAAATTAATAGGGACAATCTTCTGGCCAGGCTCAACCTCCAAATCAAGTTTGAGGGCCATGGGTGCAGCCATTGTCAAGTAATCACTCGGATAACCTTTTACCATTCCAGGTCACTGTGACCTTGACCTTTGGCCCAATGACCCCTTAAATCAATAGGGACCATCTTCTCGCCAGGCCCAACTTCCAAGTCAAGTTTGAGGGCCATGGGTGCAGGCATTGTTGAATTATCAATCGGACAACCTTTTACCATTCAAGGTCACTGTGACCTTGACCTTTGGCCCAATGGCCCCCAAAAACAATAGGGGTCATCTACTGGTCAGGCCCAACCTCCAAGTCAAGTTTGAGGGCCATGGGTGCAGGCATTGTTGAGTTATCAATCGGACAACCTTTTACCATTCAAGGTCTATGTGACCTTGACCTTTCGCCCAATGACCCCCAAAACAAGTCATCTACTGGTCAGGCCCAACCTCCAAGTCAAGTTTGAAGGCCATGGATGCAGGCATTGTTGAGTTATCACTCGAACAACCTTTTACCATTCAAGGTCACTGTGACCTTGACCTTTGACCCATTGAGCCCAAAAAACAATAGGGGTCAGCTACTGGTCAGGCCCAACCTCCAAGTCAAGTTTGAGGGCCATGGGTGCAGGCATTGTTGAGTTATCACTCGGACAAGCTTTAAAATTATTTTACCATTAAAGGTCACTCTGACCTTGACATGACTTTTGACCCGATGACACCCAAAATCAATAGGGGTCATCTACTGGTCAGGCCCAACCTTCATGTGAAGTTTGATGACCATACGTCCAGGAATTGTCGAGTTATCACTCTGACAAGCTTTGGTCTACCGACGGACCGACCGACCGACCGACATGCCTGTGCAAAGCAATATACCCCTCTTCTTCGAAGGGGGGCATAATAAAGTAGTCAAAATGTTCAATCTGTGAGAGTGCTGCACTCTCAGTCACAGATTGAATGTTTTGACAACTTCTTTTACTTTTTGGCTTGGAATAAGCTAATGAAAAGCAGTATGAAAACTGATGATATAAGACTGCTGACAAAAGATATGATCATGTTTTTTTATATTTACATTTGTGACTAATTGTTTTATGGTTAAAAGCATTACTAACGCTTTACTAATAATGAGATTTTTGGCATAGAACACCATCTTTTGATCGTATTAAAATAAGAAATCAGCGTTCCAATATTTTCACTTGTCTTTTTTGCCTGAATTAATATAAGAAAGCAGCGATCTACTTTTTCCAGTTGTCTGTTATGACCAGTGTTCAGAAATTCGCATAAAATAATTCATTACAATATCAAGAAATAAAAAAAGAGTTAGTAAAACAGTCAATCTGTGAGAGTGCAGCTTAAACATTTAAAGTGATATGCATTATCAGCCAAGTGCAGACCTATTCACATCCTGGCTATTCAACCAGTACATTCATCAGCTTTACGGATTCGAACCAGGCACATTTATATTGGAAGACTAGCATTTTACCAATCTGTGCTGGCCAGTAAAGTTCTCATTTAAAAATTAGAATTCAAAATGTATATACCTTAGTTCATTTTTTGCCAACTCTGTTTCAACTGAACTTCCTAAATGAATGAGAAGTTTCAAAAAATAATTACAATATCTCAGCAAATACCTGCATTTATGTGTTTCTTGTGCAATCTGTCAGCTTTGGTAGGCTCATGTTTCATTTTGTCCATCTCAATACTAATAATCTTCTAGGCTGATGTATTGCCATCCGATTTTTAAGTCAGGTCAGGCAGCCATTTCAGCTTTGTTCCAGTTGATTGTATCAGATGATGTTAACAATACTAGCCTTGTATCCAGGCACTTCTCAATCTGAAAGTTTACAAAAGAACATGACCTGTAATATTTAATAAAAAAATTATAATCGTCAACCCCTTGATGATGGGTTCTAAAGTAAACCTGTGAGAAAAGATGCTACTGGTATGGTAACCCACGACCATGTGAGCACTTGCATGGAGATCTGTCAAACTGAGCTAACCGGGTAACTGATTTTTAGGCAGTTCCCAGCTTGGCTCTACAATTGACAGGTGCATTATACATTATAAAGAAAATAAATCAAACACTTGAAGCACTAGTCCAAATAATAGTAACTTGACTGATATTTTTACAAATTTTGAAATGGCATATCCTTTACATACATTTGTTGTTGTACCAAAAGTGGGTAGCTATTCCGATTGGGATTCCGGTCAGATAATTATCTAAAATATGAGTTATGTACACAAAAAATAAAATGCGACGAATTATTATGAGTTTGATGAGCGTTTTCCTTCATTTCATACTGTCAAAACATAATGATATAAACTGTTATACATGAAGAGCACCTGCAAGGCTGCGGTACAAAGATTTACAACAATCGGAGCCTCTTGGCCATGGTCAAGTTGTTAAAATTATATATACAAAAGGTGACTGGTCTATCTCGAAGTTAACCTGAGATGGTCCAGTTGCTATGCTAGGTAAAATGGTTGTGTTTAAATTAGGGATGCAAACGAATGGCAAAATTGATATTCGAATATTCGGTAATTCTTTCGATCGAATATTCGATTACCGAAATACGTATTTTAGAAGATGTATTAAATATTATTATTATTCGCTAAAGCAATAGCCGGGGCGTTTTTTACCCTACTTTGTCGTAGCCAGTACGCGCAACGGACCCTGATTTCCCCAAATGAGCCTTTGAAATTCTCCATTTTCAGGAAGAAAAAAGCAAAACATTATAAACAACAAATTGAATGATTCAATTCCGCTGCCTTTTGAAAACAATGTGAAATTAGATGGATTCCTAGTCAAACAGTGTTTTGCACCTATGGAGGGTCTTAGGATAATCAGCCTCGTTCTGAGATTGACCTCTAAATTGACTAAATAAAGATATGGAAACCCCAAACCAACTCGGTTCTAGTAAAATAATTAAACGAAAACATAAGTGTATTGGACTCAGCTATTGTACAACAAGAGAGGAAATATATCCTAAAATCCATTTCAAAGCATGAAAATTGTATCGAAACATGGAAACAGTTTATTTAAAAAGCACATATATGCAACAACATTTTTGTAGCACATGGCATTCATATCATCACTTCCATTTGCGCTTTGTTGTACAGTAGTTGCAGCCAAGACAATACATTGGTGTTAAAGCCGATCCCTAGCTAGTTGTTGTAAAAGTAGGGGGACCTTTTATAGTACCCGGCGTTATGTACCTAAATGACACATGACGCGTGTCTAGTCATCACATTCACACCTCTGGCATAAGGGGCCAATCGTTGTAAAAACAAGACAAACGAACTTTATAAACAACATCAGCGTTGTAGGCAAAATGTGTTTTATTCTCTTTATTGAACTTTTTTCGAATATTCGAATACCGATTTTGACATTCGAATACCAAACGTTTGATCGAATATTCGAATATTCGAATATTCATTTGCATCCCTAGTTTAAATGCATTAAATGCTTGTTTTGTGAAAAAAAAATTGCACTTACATGGTTATAACTAAAATACGAATATAAACCTTTAATATCTATATCAAACATATAATACTTATCTAACTACGATTTCAATATCTTTCACCCCCCCCCACCTGTTTTGCACAAACCCGATTAGACGTAAGGGATTGTAAGAATCCCATATAACACGTCTATTATTTTAGACTATTGAAGCACATATGTTCTTTTTTGATGGTTGAGACGTTTCAGGTTAGACAAGAATTAAAAATGCAAAATAATTTTAGTGAATAATCAACTCTGAATTGAAAGTAACATGAAGATGTTGTAGGATTTGCCATATTTATATAATGTAAATATATCGTCTATTGAAAACCAGAACATTCTATCTGACCAATTTTGCAAAAATCACTTTTTTGCATTCTTAGATCCAGAAAATGCGGATACACATTGTCTCAAAATTTCAGACCTATATACCAACTATATCAAAAGTTATTGATAAGAGATCAAACATTCTATCTGAAATCAATCACTTTTTTGTAATGCTAGAACAGTGTATCGTCACATGTAACATAAAATGTCACAATTTTCATTAAGAAAATTGCCAGTCCATTTCATTTGGTCATAGAATGGTATGCTTTTACAGTTTTAAGAATTAAACAGGCAAATGCTGTCTACCAGACTCTATCATCTGAGTATGAAAGTATCTGGGTTTCATTAGAACAGCCCATAACATCATCATATTTTACAACCAGAACATTTTATCTCAGATACACATGCATGTTTGACTAAATGGCTGATAGAAGAGTTAGCCACAACGTTGTATCTAGCGATGAATGGTTCTGGGTTTATCGTATATCAACTTAAATGAGTTATCAAGTGAAAAGCAGACACTATCATTTACGTATGAACTATTTAAGCATATGTGTGATAGCACTTGACAAGGCTAATTGGTGTTAATAACATTCTATATCATGTTTCATGTGGAACTGGTTTTTGTCTTGCGAAGTGTTTGTTTAGAGATAAAAACCTCACAAACCGCAGAACTGTATAGAATGTGGTCAGGGAAGGATTTCGACCTACAAAAACTAAAAGGTAAGCATATTTACTTATAATGATTGTTATTATTTGTGTTTTCAATGTAAATATACTAATATCTTAGTTTAATTTTACAATTAACCCTTAGCCTGCTACAAAAATTGTCGTCTGTTCACCTGCTTCAATTTTAAACATCGACCTAATCGCTTCAAATTTGAGGGAAATATTGACCGAGTAACTCTGTGTCTGACCGGAATCAAATATGTATTTCAACTGCTTTATTACACAACAGGTTTTTTCAACTCTTAGCCTGCTTATCCCGATCATAAAAAAATATGGAAACAACTAAGATTCCGGTTATTAATTTACTCTAAATTCATAAGATTTACGTTGAATTGATTTTATTTATATACTACGTTTATGTAAAAAAAAAACATTGATCTTTCAAAATGCATCCGTCATCCGTGATATAAATTCACGGGCCCTATTGTTTCAACAAGTGGGCATTTCGCAAAGCAAGGAATATTGATGACGGAATCGAATGGTGGTAGAAAACACACTTGGACTAATAGTAGAATGCTATTTTTTGATTGAACGCATAGTTATTTTTGTGCAATAATGCCACATGCATTCCTAGAAAAAAAACACTTGACTGCAAAATGTTGCAAGCGGTTTAACCTTAAAAGATTTGTTCATACCGTCTCCATTCTGAGTACACAAATACCAAATACATATAACCAATTGCCAATGTGTCATGATTCCAGATGTGGTCGGATGCAGACGACGAGATATTAATTGAAGCTAGCCAGAAATGGGATCATATCGCACAAGAACAGCCAAGCCCTGCAGGCGTTCCATCAGAACAGCAAAGCACTGCATACGTGTTACCAGAACAGCAACGCATATCAGACGTGCTACCAGGAAAGCAAAGCACTGCAGGCGTGCTACCAGAAGAGCAAATCACTACAGGCCTGTCACCAGAACAGCAAAGCAGTGCATGCGTGCTACCAGAACAGCAAAGTACAGTAGGCGTGTTACCAGAACAGCACAGCACAGCAGGCGTGCTACCAAATCAGCAAAGCATATCAGACGTGTCACCAGAACAGCAAATACCAAAACAGCAAAGCATATCAGGTGTGCTACCAGAACAACAAAGCACTGTAGGTGTGCTACCAGACCAGCAAATCAATGCAGGCGTGCTACTAGAAGAGCAAATCACTACATGCCTCTCACCAGAACAGCAAAGCACTGCATGCGTGCTACCAGAACAGCAAATCATATCAGGCGTGTCACCAGAACAGCAAAGCATATCAGGCGTGTCACCAAAACAGCAAAGCACTGCAGGCGTGCTACCAGAACAGCAAAACACTGCAGGCGTGCTACCAGAACAGCAAAGCATATCAGGCTTGTCACCAGAACAGCAAAGCATATCAGGCGTGTCACCAGAACAGCAAAGCACTGCAGGTGTGCTACAAGAACAGCAAAGCACTGCGGGCGTGCTACAAGAACAGCAAAGCACTGCAGGCGTGCTACAAGAACAGCAAAGCACTGCAGGCTTACTACCAGAACAGCAAAACACTGCAGGCTTGTTGTCAAGGAGCCAATTTACAGAAGGGTTTTTAATGAGGAATACAACCTTTCCTTTCACGTCCCCAAGAAAGATCAGTGTAGCCTATGCAACAGGTACAACAACGCAAAGGCAGACGGAACACTTAATGAAGAAATGAAAAAAGAATATTTAAATCACCAACAAAGGAAAACATCAGCAAGGGAACAAAAGTACGAGGACAGCAATAAGGCAAAACAGGACAACAAGACTCACACATGTACGTTTGGTCTTCAGTCAGTGTTATACACACCCTGCTCTCTGGTAAGCCTGATGTATTATATGAGAAAGCTGTGCTGCTATAACCTGTCAGTCTACAGTGCCGGTGACAAAACAGCAACATGTTTTCTGTGGTCAGAAATTGATGGGAAACGGGGATCCAACGAGATTTCTACATGTCTAAACTTGTATCTGTCAAGATTGAATTCAAGGATCTAACATGTTATTCTGTACTCCGACGCTTGCCCTGGGCAAAACAGAAATCAAATTGTGGCGACAAGTCTGTTACATTCTGTATCAACATCACCAACTATTAACACAATCGACCACAAATTTCTCGAGAGTGGACACACTCATATGGAATGTGACTCAATGCATTCGGCAATCGAGTTCGCCAAGTCAAAAACGAAGATATTTGTCCCTAGCCAATGGGAAACTGTCCTATCTATGGCGAGAAGAAAAAACCCATACCATGTGGTTGCTCTGAAAAACTACGACTTCAAAGACTTCAAGGCAGTAAAATCATCACAAACAAAAGCTACAAAAACTGAACAGGGCACCAGGCTGAAATGGACATCCATGAAGTGGATGCGATTTTTGAAGAACGAACCCGATGCATGCTTCTTCAAGTACAGTTTTGACAATACAGAAGAGTTTCAGAAGGTTAAGCTTGTAAGTAAACGCGATATTCACCAAGTACAGCCCTTGTATAAAGCAAAGCTGCCAATATCAAGTGCAAAGAAGAAAGACCTCATCACTTTGTGCAAACAAGGCATTATTCCGACAGAATACCAGGACTTTTACAGGGGTTTATCGGCCAGTCAAAGTGTAAAGGAAAGGTTACCAGAACCTGATAAGGAGGAATCGGACGCGGACACTGATGTTGAATAAACTCGACATGACAATGTTTCAATTATCTTAACACATTTATTCCCTGATTAAACCTAAGTCGAATTGAACTAAAAACATGACTGACAATAATGTTTCTAACACAAATGGTATTGTCATGAGAAAATAAATCCATAATGTATTTCTAAACAGAGGGCAATTGGGCATGTAAATGCTTCAAATCTGTTAATTTTAACGTAGCTACATCCAATCTCATCTCAAGACGATGCTGATAACAATCATTTGTAATAATAATATAAAAAATATAATCACTAGCATGAAAATAGTATCCTATTCAATAAATGACATAATGGTCAATTTCTCATGACAGTAGTCACTTTAGGCAGTTAGGTCTTATGAAAGGGAAATAAGTTTAGACTCACCTTTTGATCTAATAATTAACAGATATCTTAAAATGATACAGGTCATAAGTTTGTTAACATAAATCAAACGTACATCATTGTTACGTGTTATACATTAATGCTTACAGTTTACAGTGAAAGTGCATTGTCAACATAAGTATACTTATGGTTATATTATAGCTTTTTAACAAGTGGAATGAATTTACATTAGTACATGTATGTGTAAATCTTGCCAAAGGAGCTTAGATAATGTTTGCTTTACTACTGTTCTTGTTTCCAAAGGTTAAATGACTGTGTCTTGAAATGACTATTGAGGTTTATCAGTATGACTTAAGACACATGAAGACTGTTGGCAATATGTCTTTATGATATCTGATAGCTACAAAATCTTTGAATGACCACTAACATTTTTGTCTGTATGAAAACAGATCATGAAATGCACTTGAAAAATGTCAATTGGCAACATGCATAAAATTATGCATGGCATGAACTTGCATTAGACTAAAATATTATTCTATTTTTACAACATGTATAGTGAACCAGTGGAAAGTAACACATAAAATACAAAATACACAATCAAAACTTCTTTCTTATTGAAAACTGAAATTGAGAGCACATTACTCATACTAAGGTATCGTTTTTCCAAGCATTATCATTAATTTTAGTTTTGATTTTTCACCAGATAATATATTTAAGCACGTCATAGAACATAAACAGTATGCTTTTGTCACAACCAGACCGTAGTAACAGTACTTACACTGTTCTGGTCTCATATTGTATGGTTTTAAGGTAGCTGTGTTTCTTTCCAGTCCATCTTATCTCTGTATAAATGTATCTAGCAAAATAAATAGTACTTAAAAAGTATGCTCTTTATTATTCTAAAATGTGTCATCTTTGAATGACACATTTTGTCACATATTTTGTCTTGTCAAAGAATTAGATTGGCTAAAAGCAAGAATATTGTATCACAAGATGAAATACTCTGGCATTCAAAATCGCTAGTTTTATATCAATTTTTTTTTTTGCTTACACCTTTCATTTCCAGATGCAACATTCTGGTTGTCTAAACATAACAATAGTTTTCCTGATTTCATATGCCAGAACATTCTATCGTGAAATAAAACGTTCTGGTTAGTTCAAAATGTCGGTTCCAGTCTCAGATTTAGTATGCCAAAACTAAAAAATCAATTCTGCCTCATAATGATCATATTTCAAAATATTTTCAACAAAAGTACATGCCTATGCTTTAACCATGTTACAAACATTCATGATGTGAAGTATTTAATCAAAAGATTCTGAATCAAAAGATTTTAACAGTTTTTAGTGATTCCTGAAAAATTTAGAAATTTGCTGATAGAAGGTTCTGGTTTTCAATAGACGATATGTATATTTTTATTATTTTTAATCGTAAAAAGAGTCCGTCAATGTACAAATATTTAGACTAAGAGATGTGGATCAGCTAGATGTACCTTCT
Source organism: Mya arenaria (assembly GCF_026914265.1). NCBI lineage: Eukaryota > Metazoa > Mollusca > Bivalvia > Myida > Myidae > Mya > Mya arenaria. The sequence continues at coordinate 18,509,214 of NC_069138.1, forward strand.
AGTCCAAATAATTGTACGTTGACAGATTTTTTTAACGATTTTTGACACAACAAATCCTTCACGTACAAATTGTTTTGTACGACAAGTGGGTAGTTATTCCGTTGGGATTCCGGGGTTAAAGCATATTGCGTCTATAACATTTCATAAAAACAAGAAATATTACCAGATAATGTTATTTTATATAAATTCCGTAACCAAAAAGTAATATCCAGCAAATAATTATGAGTGTGATAGTTTTTTCTTCATTTCATTCTGTCAAAACATAACAATATATACATGAAGGGCACCTGCAAGGCTGCAGTTCACAATTTTACAACAATCGGAACATTTCGGCCATCAATTGTAACAACTCGCCATCTTCGGTAAGCTTCGAGAAAGTCAATTCCTGTTGGATACTGGCTAGGCCGAGTTGTTACGATTGTATTATCTCGAAGCTTGTCGGAGGTGGCCGAATTATTACGATTGGGTCAAGTTGTTCCGCTTGGCATAATTGTTGTCTGTGTCAGTCAACTTTCCTTTTCATGAAAAAGTAAATAATGTGTTTTAATGCATTAAATGCTTGTTTTTTTTGCAAAATAGCTTTGCACTTCCATGGTTAAATATGAATATAAACCTTTATTATCCATTTCAACCATAAAATACTTCATTTAATACAATTTCAATATTTTTCAAACACCCCCGCTTTTTGCACAAACCCGTTTAGACGTTAGGGATTGGAAGAATCAAGTATAACACGTCTATTATTTCAGACTAATGTACATGTACCTTTTAGTCCGAAATCGATCACTTCCTGGCAGCTCATTTCTGGATTGTCTCCATCTAAATTTAACATTTTCAGACGCATACATTGATGCCATTTTTGCTTCGATTGATGTTGAAGCAATAACACTAAATACAGGTCGGTTATTTTGTAGAAGAACGTGTTCGAAGTAACATTCAATTTCATTTCCGCATAATCGCCGCCATATTGTGTATGACTTTAAAAACTACACCCTATAGTCCAAAATAACAATAGGCATAACGTTGACACACTGTGATAGGTATTATCCAAATAACTTACTCAAACAAATACAATAGTTCGATTGCTGCTGAAAAAAATCTTTTGAAACATAAAAGCTATTTAACAAAATATAACACGACACGAACTCTTTAACCGCGTATGATTTATTTCTTAATAGCTTTCATTCATAAAATAAGTTCTTTGCCGGGGTTTGCCGGGTCAGTCTTGAATGCCGGGACATGTGTGACGTCACACGGGGTGCAAACATGTGGTGTAGCTTACTAATGGTTGTAGGGTAAAATTACTTCGTATGTAAATGCTATTCTTTCATTATTTTTCATTATTTTGTTAATAAAACTCACCAAATTGCAACGGTACAACTATACTAAGAGTAACACGCAATGTTTGTCATAAAAAAGGCAATAACGCGTTAAATACAATTAAGCAAGTACTTGACGCCCCGCATTCACGTAAGTAGTTCTGTTGCTACGCAGGTGGTGTGTATTAATATATTCATGTTCAATATGTCGTGTCAGGCGACTAGTCGCGTTTCTGAAATACCGCTCTCTAAAGACTGTCGGCTTGGAGCCGACAGTCTAAAAACGCTTCTGTTTCTGGGGCTGTGATTACGAAGTTCGTAATCACTGCTTCTGTTGTAATAAACCAAGATGATACTTGACTTCTACTACTACAAGTTACCTACATTCACGTGCATTATTTAGCACGTTATTGCTATGTGTTTCACAAGATTTATACCCTGTGTACTGCTAAGATTTAGCATTCTCAAACATTTATTGTTGAATAAGATTTTAGCTGATAGCTATTTTCTATTTGTCTGAAGATGATGAAAAACATAATCTTATATATTCAACCTCAAGTCAGTTTCCTAGTCTGAATTTTGAGAGGATACAAAATGTATTCCTGGTGGGTACAACCTTTAAGGTAAAAGACAGACACAAATACATGCATGCCATATTTTTGAGAGGCTTTGCAGTGGATTTTAGTCTGAATTCCAGGGAATATTGGTCTAAAGTCCAGCGGATTTTGATCTTAATTCCAAGAGATTTTGGTCTGAATTCCAGGGGATTTTCGTTTAAATTCCAGGGGATTTTGGTCTTAATTTCAGGGGATTTTGATATTAGACCAAGGGATTTAATGAAACTAAGCGCAATATCAACATTTATTATTTAAGACTAAATACAGAAATCTGAATGCATATTTACTTATATTTATTTAATGATCTAGAATACATACAATAAAAGAATAAATAATATTCTTAGTATTATGAAATTATAATCAATTGTCAAAGCACATGATAAATAAATAATACATAAAAAAACAAGACAGAGTTTTTACAAATTTTACTCAGCACATTTACTTATTTTAATAAGTGAATTATTATAGCACTGCGCATAGTAATATACTTTCCATTATTAATTTATTAGGTTGGGGATTCCCCCCCCCCCCCCCCCCCGGGGCATATATGGCATTCACAAACCAAACTTACACTCTCAATTGTTTCAAATGAACATTATTATTTATTAACTATTTTGATTCAATTAGCATTCACATTTAGTCAAGTCACCATGATTTGCATTTGAATTTTTGCTATTTGTAACATTAGACATACCTTATATACTTCATTTGTACCAAAATTAAACAAATAACGATCTGTATTATAAGATAGCACAATTTGAAAAAAAAGAGAAAAAAATACTTTTATTACTTAATTAATTGCTTAAACAATAAACATACATTTTTTCCATCCGTTTCTTTTATGAAATTCAAAAGCCATTGCATTACTCTTCATATTGACAAACAAAAAAATAAAAAAAAGTTCATGTATGTAATCGTCTATTTTATTTAATTTAAACAATAATTTGATATCAATATAATTTAGTTCTTACAAATCATGTAAGTAATTTCACTTTCAATAAATCGAGAGTTAATAAACAGTCACATGACAAATTCCTTTTATTGGACCTTGTCAGATGGAAAGCTATTATTAAGGACCCAAGTGATGTTTGTTCCTGCATCTGAACTGCCTAATTGCAGCCAATTAGAAATTTTGCATTGAATGTTACATATTTGGGTTAATTAAGGGCTATAATCCCTGTCCCGACAATTTTGAAGATAGAACTGAAGAAAAGTTATTGACTGGCTAAAAGAAAAATATAAATTGAGGAATATAGGCAATGTAATCTTTACAGATATACAAAAATGATTTACAGATACATATTTAGACTTATCGACATTTTACTTAATATCAAAAGGTTCTTACAAATTATTCATAATATTATTCTTCATATATATACACATTATTTAGTAAACAGTACTGTTTCAACAATTTAAACAAATACATAGTTACAAATCAAATGTTGCTGTATTATGGCAAACACTTGGTGTTCCATCAGTACTTTAACTGAACTGGAACCTCAGATCAACCCATAAAGAAATGGAGTCTAGTAACTTTCCACTCGCCTGCCTCTTGGAACAACTGGGCCATGATTTTACCAGTTACCAGTAAGTGTTCTTTTAGACCATCATGTTGGTCAAAAATGTAATCAGACAAATCAAGACTGTCCGTAACTGGAAATCGGACCTGTTTCAATACATAGGCCACACTTTTTTTATCCAACTCCTTCCAAATGATGGGTAGTGACATGGACATTCCTCAATCTAACTTGCAGTGACTTCATTCATTCCTTTAGTCAAATTCGGACAGTGTGAGCTGTTGAGATAGACAGCTCCTGTGACATCACATTTTATTGTGAAGAATGTCCAGCATAGATGGCTTGTCATCTAATGTAGCTAATATGTCCGCCCGGTCAGCTCAATCGGTAGAGCGTTGGACTCTGAATTGGACAACCCGGGTTCGATTCCCGGGCGGACCAGGTCACCTCTGTTGTGATTGGTTATGAAATCCTTTCTACGAACATTCGCACTGTACCACTGCACCTGGCATGTACAGAAGCTGTCAGTTCCTTGCAGAGGTGAAGGCACCTAGTACTGGTTCTGCCCAGGATAGGTGTGCGGTGGTTGAACTGTCACTCTGGGACCCTTCAATGTGCTCACGCCGGGACCCGGAGTATAAACTACTAACACCACCACCTGGCAGCCTGCTCTGAAGCTTGTCCATAGCCCCATATGTGTGGCCAGTCATCCATTATCCCCATTTTAATGATAATCTGAAAATAATCCCAAGCACATTTATATGCATATTTATTATATCATATCCGCTTCTATACACCTATCTTCTCTAGGATGTTCAAACAGGCTTGATGTGACAATACAAAATGTGAAGACAAATAAACAGTGAGATACAACAAGTATATTGAATTTTCTGTCTGATTTAAAATGATTTGTAATATAAACAGGACAGGTGAAACTTCCTATTCGACAAATATCTTTTTTTTATTGTCATTTCCAAGCATTTTTTATGATTAGATTATTTAATATTTCACTTAAATACTATCAGGAAGTCATAAGATTAACCATCTATATATATATATAAATATATTTAATATTTAATAAATAAAAACAAGTCATTATACAATTGATATACACAAATTAAAAAGGTATTCATACTTCTGAAACACTGTTGCACAAGCCACTGGGCACAAAGAGGTTGATGAAGGTTTTCCTGATGCCCTTTGAGGTTTCCCCACAATAATGAGAAAGATGACCTCTGAGAGAGATGGTGGTTATTTCCTGAAACATTAAATTTATACATGTTGTATATAATTTAAAAAAAGGACACTTGACAATATACAGAATGCTGTACATAAAATTCATAAGTACTATAAATAAATGCCAGAACGTATAAACAGCAAAACCCAAAACCTCTTGATTTTGTTCTCAATTGGCCAACAGAGGAAGTATTTTTTTTTCAAGAATCCATGAAAACCAGTGATATAAAACTGCTGACAAAAAATTAGATCATGCATTTTTCTTTAACTGTTAGTAATAGTTTAACCCACAAAACATTGGCTTTCAAACGAAAATATGCAAATCTGCGATATGATCTATGTCAGCAGTCTTTTATCATTGGTTTGTAGATACTATTAAACCCAAAAATTTGCTCTTTCCAAGACAAAAAAATAAAAAAGTTGTAAAAACGGTAAATTTGTGAGAGTGCATGCAGCTTTAATAATAATTAATATATTCTTGTAATGAAGCTGTTATGTGCTAAAAATAGAACCCAATGAAAAATAAGCATATCCTAATAAGCCTAGCTTTATATGAAGTATTTACTGAATCAAATAGACATATATAGGCAAATGACTGAAAAGCTACCATAATTAAAGCTGCACTATCACAGATTTTAACATTTCGACAACTTTTTAATTTTTGTCTTGGAACAAGCCAATATTTGCTACAATCCATGGAAACCAGTTAATAAGACTGCTGACAAAAAAATAGATCGCGGATTTTTATATTTAAGTTCATAAATTGATGTTTTATGCATTTTTCTTAAACCGTTAGTAAGGGTTTAAGCTCTAAAACATTTTCGAAAATATGAAAATCTAAGATCTGTTTTTTTATCAACAATCTTACATCAATGGGTTGCAGATATTTACGCAAAAATTTGCTCTTTCCAAGACAAAAATAAAAAAGTTGTAAAAATGGTAAATCTGTGAGAATGCAGCGTTAAGAGTATTTTTTAAACTTATAATGAAAGTCATTTGCATTTATTTTATATAAGCACGAAAACTAATGTGTTATTTATTCTGAACTCCTTTATAAAAATGTAGGACAAAACATCCCATGTCATTTTTGACTAAGGGGACAAAACACGTCCAACCCATTTAGACAGGGTTGACAAAACAACCCAGATCATTTTGACATGGTGGACAAAATAACCAGGAAAATATTAGCAGTTCAAAAAGTTAAGACCCCCCTCCCATCCTACCAACACTTGAAAGATTAAAACTAATTGGCCATTATCAAGATGTGTTTTATTACCCCCAATAAACACCCTTTTTCACTTAATTTATTAGGTTTAGAAATGTTACTATGGAGATCTTTATCACAGCATAAGGAAGACACAGTGACTTTAATCATAAGGATTTGCTACAAAGCTACAGTACAATATTAAGTTCAGCATTATGATAATCCTTACTTCAAAACACTCTTCTTAAAAAGGTGTTCAAGGCCAAACTCTAATATTCATATTCATTACAGGCTGCTTTGCATGACAATTATTAATTTCAGATATTTGCTTTAAGCAATTTATTTTTAATTATAAAAACACTTTCTCATAGTTTTCAGTTTTCATCTTCTTTTTGATATTGACATGTTAATATTAAAGGGGCCTCATGTGTTTTTGATATTTACGTTAGTCTTATATTAAAGCTGCAACCTCACAGATTTAACGTTTTGACAACTTTTTTTAAAATTTTTGTCTTCGAACAAGCGAATTCTTGCGTAAATATCTGCAAACCAGCGATAAAAGACTGCTGACAAAATATCAGATTGCAGCTTTTCATACTTCCATCCAAAATTGATGTTTTATGCATTTTTCTTAAACTGTTAGTAGCAGTTTAAGCTGTAAAACATTAAATTTGGAATGGAAATATCAAAATCTGAAATCTCATCTTTAGTCAGCAGTCTTTCAATATCACATAAGCAGGTATTTACGCAAAGAAATTCTAATACATAAAGTTTAAACAAAAAATAAAAAAGTTGGAAATCAATACATACACAAGTTGACTAACATATATTTTGAATAATAAACCTTAAATTACTTTCCAAAGAATGCATTTAAGGAAAAGTTACTTACTGAAAACAAGACTGTAACAATGCATGTATTTTAAAGTGAAAACGCATATATATTATGTATTTTAAAAATGTAATCCTTTATACTTTTTACTCTTTCTGTTTTTAAAAAGGATGTAACCCTAACCAAATCATTTTATTTTTGGCCCTACTATAACACAATCAAGAATTTAGCCCCACATTCCAGAATGCAGGGCTTAAATTGTGTTATCATTTTGATCACTGACATGACATCATTGACAAAATAAGGATTCAAAAATCTTTGTTTCCGCCCAACTGACCCTATTTTTATCCTTCTGATATTTTTTTGTTTTTGGTGTTTTGATCAATATGTGCTTTTTTAGTAAAGACCTTAATAATTCCCTGATATAGGTCAGTTTGCCAAAGAAACATGGTCCTAAAAAAAAACAGTTACCGTATGCCTACCTTTTTTGATATTTAAATGGAAACTATGAATACTTTTTTTTGGCCTAAGCAACAATTTTTGTTTGAAGCCAGATGTGCATACTGTGTATTTTTTTACTTAATTACATTGTATTGTCTGCGAATTACCAATATCAAATCCATTGTCCTATTTAACAGGATAATGGTTTTGATATTGGTCCCATGTATTATCATTATAAAAAGTGTAGGAATTTTATTCAAGACCATTTGCAAGATGTGTCATGTTTGGTGTCAATATTATGCTTGAATTATCATATTTTATATTTGTCATTGTTAGATATTTAATTTGTATAAAAAAATGAGCAATAATAAAACCTCTAAAGTTTTTTCCTCAGTTGGTAAGAATTACACCTGTTGTTGTTGTTGGGTTAATAAAAGTCTGCTTGCCTATGTAGATTTTCACAGATTGATACAATTGCTAAAAGGCATGTTCATTTTTTCAAGATAATGACATTAATAGAAGGTTTCTACTTTGTGTAAGGTTTTCTGAATTTAAACATTTTTTTTGTCTTCAAGTCTCTTAACATTACCAAATAAAAAGAACTGTACTCCAGTTTGTATTATGTAAAATAAGATGTAATTTGGAAGTAACTGTAATTTGTTACAAAGATGGTTTAACCAAAACTTAATGAAAATCCCACATTGATTTCGTGCATTTATATATATATATATATATATATATATATATATATATATATATATATATATTAATACATATAGCCCGGAATAGTTGTAGCCCGGAATTATAGCTATTCTGGTTTTTTCGACCTAATCCTCCGGTACAAACAAAATTAAACCGTTGTAATATACACACATTACTTCGGAAACAATAGAGTCATTGGACTGTTACATGAATTTCAATAGCTCGAAATTCACCTTTTATTTGTTACTTCCGGGCTATATGTATTAACATAACAGGGTTTTCCCATGCTGGTACAAATAAAAGGCGAATTTCGAGCTATTGAAATTCGTGTAACAGTCCAATGACTCTATTGTTTCCTACGTATAATTCCGGGCTACAACTATTAAGAGCATATACTATCACACTCATCTGATATATTGGGGATTAAATTTATGTACCAGTACATTATCTTACAGAATGATAGTGATAGTCATTATCAAATTATTATCCTGATTAATAAGTAAGTTGTTGAGTGAAAACTATTTTTAAATTGAGACAATAAGGTGGATGACATGTTAAGTTATTGAAAGCTTTGAAGATTTTATACAAAAGTTATAAGTTGTCTCAATTTATGATTTCGAAAACCATTAAATTGGCAGGCCTAAGCATCATGAGCCACTCACAGACTTTGATGGAATTGGTAAAAGACAAAAAATAAATATTTACTTTCTTAGTGTTGCAATGCAAAAGATACTGGGCCTACTTTCTATCGAGTAAAACATTCTTAATATATACAGCTTTTTTCCATTTGCCAAATAATGGAAAATTATTTGAACTTGATTTTGAAAAATAAATATTTTTTATCCTGACTATATAATTATTTAGTCTTTAAAACAGACTCTCTTCCTTTTAAACTCTAAAATATCTTTAAAAATAAAATAAAATACATTTAAACCCATTAAGATTTAATTATTTATTTAAACAGGCCAGTCTGCACTGCCTTTTCAGTAAGGATTTTAGTCAAAATCATATCTTCGTAAGAACAAGACAGTACACCATAGGTAATTATGACCCCCCCCCCCCATAATTATGCATATTATGCATATTTGTATACATGTATTAGCTAGACAATATACAACGATAAGTGTATTGTATATATTAGTGAGCAAATAAATGCATTAATAAATAAATAAATACAGATTTATACTGGTAAATAGATTTATAAATATAAATATTTTAGGAAAGATAAACATTAGATAAAAAATATTATCAAAGCCTTTTTAGCCATATTGTATTGGCTGGTGGGGTTACTCAAAATTACCGTGCATGGTCCGCTTACAACCAATTAAATATTTTCAATAGCTCTGAGAATGATTCATACAATCTTTGATATGATGTCAGTTTTTTTACATGGCATGGCTTGACTTGATCAATATAAATTTTATACTATATGACTTGCACAATTCACATGACTTTTCATATATATCCTTTAAGTTTTGTGTGATAATAGATCTTTGATCTAAATTTGTGATTCAAAACTTAAAGATACATAATTATATATATATATTTACTGCTTCGGAATCACACTTTACACACAAGACATGTTAAAATAAATTATTGTACTCACTGTTTTTTAATTTAAGTTTATTCATCAAACTCTGTCACTCTAGCTGTCTCTGTATTATCAGCATCACACATCAACTAAAAAAAAATAATAAGAAGAATTATAACAAGAAAGGTTCAAGTAGTTAAAAAATATATGGGCTGTCATTCGACATATAGTATAACAATTTACCATGATTCCATGAAATATTTTTACAAACTAGCAAACCTGAACTCTTTAGTATTTTTTTTACATCTTTGTGAGATTTTGCATAAAGCATCTATCTAATTCTTTGTTAATTTACCACATTAAAATTAAAATATATTGATTAACTGTACTTTTATTTATTTTATAAATATCTTATATGTTGTGCACCAGTCAATTGTAACCCTGGCGCCCCCAGGTCCAAGGAATAGCGGGGACTTTGACTTTCGGTCCAGCCAACCCTGGGTCTAATCCCCTCCCCTGCGGGAACGAACTGATGGTAAAAACCCGGCCAAATGCCCCTGCACACCAGAGACTCTATATAAGGCCCAATCTCGGCTAAATTTGGCTCAAAGACAAAACCACTGCGGTCACCCGGCCCTGCGTGGCCACATAGAAAGTAAAAACACGGCCCATTTCCCGACTATTCCCAGTATACCCCCGGACCGGGGGGGGGGGGCGTGGTTAGTAACCGTTACAATTGACTGGTGCATTAGTTATAATAACTGAGAGGCCTCAAAGATGCTCACATGACTGTGACATTTTGACCTTTTAGCAGATTAGAACAAAGAAAGGATTTTTAAGAAATATACTCAATGAAACAGAGTGAAACTTTATTCAGGGGCTATACACCGTATAATGAAATAGCGAAAGAAGAGAAAATTGTCGAAAACTGACATGAATTTGGTATCAATGTGTACAATGCATTGAAACTAACTAACTGAAGTACCACATAGTTTACAATTAATTGATTTTTCACATTTTTTTTCCATTAAAAAAGATTACTAGGTGGGTATACCTAGTATAATTAATTATGCCCCCACAAAGTGGCGGCATATAGGGTTGCCCTTGTCCGTACGTACGTCTGTCTGTCTGTTCGTACGTACGTCCCGAAGATTGTTTCCGATCTAATTCTTGAAAACCGTTTGTCCAATCCTCACCAAACTTTAAACACATGTTTGTGACCATAATATCTTGATCAAGTTCGATAGTCATGGAAATCGCTTTAGTCATTTAGGAGTTACGGCCCTTTTTTGCCAAAAATACTTCAAAAATATATGTTTCCAATCTAATTCTTGAAAAGTATGTGTCCAATCCTCACCAAACTTTACATACATGATTGTGACCATAATATCTTGATCAAGTTCGATAGCCATGGAAATCGCTTTTGTCATTTAGGAGTTACGGCCCTTTATTTGCAAAAAAAGACTTGAAAAATACGTCCCGAAGATTGTTTCCGATCTAATTCTTGAAAACTGTTTGTCCAATCCTCACCAAACTTTTAACACATGTTTGTGACCATAATACCTTGATCAAGTTCGATAGCCATGGAAATCGCTTTAATCATTTAGGAGTTAGGGCCCTTTATTTCCCAACAATACTTAAAAAAGATCTTATCCGATCTAATTTTTGAAAAGGATTTGCCCTTGTGCAGATTATCCTGAATAATCATTATGGCTTATTTTCTGTGACAAAAAATCGAAGTGGGGGCATCCGTGTCCTATGGACACATTTCTAGTTTTTATGTGTGATCGGCTAGTCGATGTTATCACTTAATGTTACCAAGCTAGGTATATATTAAATCAAATAAACAAATGTAATCTTTCATAGCAGTGGATACAACACTGGACTGCAATTTTGGCGACCACAGTTTGAACCCGGTCTCTGTTATTTTTTCTTTACATTTTGATATTTTTTTACCAATTATGATATCAAAAGGATAAACATTTTATTGAATAATTGTCCTGTATACTGGGACTGACCCTACTGTTTGTATAGTCCATTGGTTAAAGAAAATAGATTAAAAAAGAGAAAAAAATAATTGTAAAGTGTGTGTTTAAGGTAGCACTACCCTAATGAAAACCTCCACTTGAAATGCTTCATTTTAATGTTTTATCCTTTATTGTTAAGCACATACCTACACATCTTTTGTGGGTTCATGTGAGCAGTTCAACTTCAAAGCAACCAAGAAGCTGACATACATGCCATATCCCCCGGAGGGGGAAAAATCCCCCGGAATTTCGACCCATCCCCCGGTCTCCCGGAGGGGGATGAAAATCCCCCGGAATTATAAAAAGTGTGTTTAAAATTACGTAAAATTATCACAGGGTTTAATTATATATGCCTGTTTACAGTTATAATGCCCTTCTTGTCTTAATTGGATTATCAACTGATGGTGTGTTTTAACAACACCAATTGGGTGACACTTAATAAGTCAGCAGGGCACATTTCATGCATTGTTTTGATTGAAACTGTCAGAATTTGCATAAGAAATGTCAATTAGACTGGTCAGATAAAAGGACGATTTTCATTGGTTAAAACTATAGGTTTTATCCAATCAGAGAGGATGTAACAAATTAAAGTGTTAAAACATGTGTCATTGTCATCAAAATGATTTATGATTTAAAGGTGACAGTACATTATTTGGTAAAGAAAAGGATTAAAATAACTAATAGACAATGTTGTTCTTTGTTATGACCCACTAATATGTTTACATACATGACATGACCTTCATCTCAAATATCGGAAAATAACCGAACTTCCAGAAGAGAAACTGAAAGTAGACAATTCGGATGAAATGACTTTTATTTATTTTAATATTATGGTGGTGATGTTTTTTATTTTTTGATGAATGCCAAAAGATGATATGTTTATGAACTTAAACAATAAATTATGCATTTGCTTTTTATCAGAAGCAAACAAATCTGACTATTTGGGAATTGAAATGAAAAATATTGATAAATCATTCCATTCTCTCTATTAGTCTGAAAGTCATCATTTATGATCATAATGAGCAGATTTTGTATCCAATTTTAGAGGAAGGTAAGCCCATTAAATTGTCTCTGAAACATATTTTTCTGTGAAGTATTCTATTTTGCAAGTGAGTGCTTTTATTATGCAATATGGCTGTGTCTCATTAAAATATAGATGAAGTGCTGGAAAAAGGGGTAGACAAGGTAAATTGGCACGTGTGTCATGCCCGTAATGCTACATGGCGATGATGAAAATTCTCTGGTATGTGACCCAAATCCCCTTAAATTCTGGACATAATCCCCTCGGGAGTCTTTCAAAATTATGGCAATTTGTTTTTTTGTACTTGCGTCTTAAAATACTTTGAAATTTTGTCGAATTAGACCTGCTAAAAAAAAAACCTGAATACTACCAAAATCCCCCTGAATTTTCAGACTTTTGAACATTAATACCCCTGAATGGTCTCAAGAAAATATGGCATGTTTGGAAGCATCTTTTTATTTTCCATTTCATTAGCTTACATTTTTCAACAGTAGTTTTATTAGAAAATAGTTATTTTCTTATACCGAAGGTAAAACATACTGTTTTTTTTTTTGCATAATGTTCCTAAAAGTTTAAAGATATTTCATATTGATAAGGAACAGGTCATGAGTATTTTTTTAACTTGTTGATTTCCCTGTAAAATGACATTCACAAGCTAAATCTTAGTAGACAAAAGAATTGTACGTTTACGGATTTTTGTATCTTTTTTGATATGGCAAATCCTTCACATACAAATTGTTTAGTATCAAAAATGGGTAGTTATTCCGATCGGGATTCTGGGTTAAAGCATTTAACATCTCAAAAATATCATAAAACAAGAAATATTACCAGATTATGTAATTTTATATCAGTTCCATACATAAAAATGTCATATCCTATGAAAAATTATGAGTTTGACGTTTATTTTTCATTTCTTGCTGTCAAAACATAGCGACATATACATGAAGGGCACCTGCAAGGCTTCAGGGCACAATTTTTAAACAATTGGAACATTTCAGCCATGGCTGAGTTGTTACGATTGTATTTACGAGGTCTATCTAGAAGCTTGTCAGTGGTGGCCGAGTTATTACGATTGGGTCGAGTTGTTCCGCTTGGCATAATTGTTGTCTGTGTCAGTCAACTTTTGTTTTATTGGAAAGGTAAATAATGTGTTTTAATGCAAAATAACTTTTCACTTACATGGTAAAGTATGAATATAAACCTTTATGATCAATTTAAACCATAAAATACTTCACTTAATACAATTTCAATATTTTTCAAAACACCCCCGCTTTTTGCACAAACCTGTTTAGACGTTACTGGCTAAGGTCACAAATCCGAACACTTTCTGATGTTTTTTATAATTATCTTGAAGAGTTTATGTTGTAGTAAGTTAAACTTTCGTATGAAACATCTTTAGTTCATGCGAAAACAGCTGTCAAAGTACAGATTCACGATCTCGTCAATAGAGGAATTGCACGAGCGGTAACAATTTACCATAACACCGGTTGATCCGCCATCTTGGAGGCTCTCGCGTAATTTCAACTTTCTTCAGCAATTTATCGCACGATTTTCTTCAAATATATCGGTAAATCAATACAGATGCAGATTTTATTGACACAACATGTCTAAGAAACTTTCATTTGCTACGGAGTATAAAGATAGCCTGGATAGTGTTGCCAAAAAGCGCTACGAGCAGAAGATAACCATAGTGGGTGGGGTAGACCCTTACGCAACTGATTTGGTTTGGTCAAAAGATGTGGCGTGCCTACCCTCAGTTACGCATATAGACATCGTTCACTATTTACTCTTTACCCCTAGTCCATACACGAAAGAAGATTTGAAAGCTTGGAAATCACTTGATGCTGTAAACCAACTCTGCAGTGGATGGGTGCAAGAGAGATCAAGTTACAAGACAAACAACCATGTCATAGTCACTGCAAAGGTATATAACTCAGCATTAACTATAATAATGTCTGTAAAACAGTGTAAAATTTTGAATAAATTGTTTTATTTCACTCACATTTTTATGTGTAATAATAGGTAAGTTGGCAATGTAGTAAACTAGGGGTCCAGGAAACAGTGCACCCGGCATGGGATGCAAACCCATGACCCACGGTATTACCAATGTGTTACAACATTGATCTGTCTACCCACTGAGCTTGCGGGCCGCCTGTCTTGAGTCAGTATAGATAGTCACTACACTCCTACCAGCTTTATTTCTCGGTAGGATCATATTCTCACCCAGCCGCCTCTGACTGCTATAACCAGTAAAATTAGAGAAGAGAGTTTATCTCATGTGGGCTCGAACCCATGATCCCCGGTATAACCTGTTCCTTGCTCTACCGAGCTAGCTGGGCACCTGTCATTACTTATTTATATAATATTATCATGGATTTCTTTTCAGGTATTACATTCACAACGACTTAGAGAGAAGCCACTTAGACCCTGGGTCATAGTGAAACCAGATGGTGTTGTGGAGGGGGCCCACTGTAATTGTATGGCTGGTCTTGGAGAAGCATGCACCCACATAGCAGCTCTTCTGTTTTCAATATCTGCAGCTGTGCAAATAAGAGATTCGCAAACGTGTACCCAGTCCGCAGCATATTGGAAGATTATACCAGCATCAGTGAAGACCATAAGGTATAAAACTGTAAGCAACATAAACTTTACCTCAGCAAAAACTGCCAAAAAACATTTTGATGATAATTTGCAGTGCATGAATAATGGAGAAATCCCAGTTACAAACACCCCTTCAGTAAGAAAAGTTAAAACACCTAGAGCATCAGAGGCAGATTTCATGTCATTCTGTCAAAAACTGTCAGTGTTAAAATCTAAACCAGCCGTACTATCAGTCATAGAGCCGTATGCTGCAGATTATGTTCCAACATGTGAGAAACGAGACTTTCCTTCAATACTTAGTGAACTGAAAGATCCGGATATGATTGGTGAGCCATTGTGCACAGTACAATCTAAATGTAAAAACATAAGGGTTTCATGCAGCAAAGAACAATCCGAAAATGTTGAGGTTGAAACTCGGCTGCAGTCAAAATCAAAGCTATGGAACCAGTTCCGAGCTGGTAGAATCACAGCATCAAACATGCGAAGTGTGGTTTTTACAGACCCTGACAAGCCATCGAAATCTCTTGTAAAGAAAATATGCTATCCAGAGACCCAGTGTTTCCAGACTGAAGCCATGAAGTGGGGAACAGTGAATGAAAGAGTGGCTCTAAAGCAGTTTGTGGAGTATACCAGCCCAAAGCATGAAAACCTGCTAGTGAGAGAAAGTGGATTTATTATTTCTGAAGATCTACCCTGCATTGGTGCTTCACCTGATGGTATAACTGCCTGTGACTGTTGTGGCAATGCATGTATTGAAATTAAATGCCCCTTTAATGCTAGAAATGATAAAATTGATGAGAACACATGTGATTTCTTAGTTTTAAAAAATGATCAACTCCATTTAAGTGAAAATCACAAGTACTATTACCAGATACAAACTCAATTAGGTGTATGTAAACAGGAAATGTGCTTCTTTGTTGTTTGGACATTATGTGATTTATTTATTAAAGAAGTGAAATTCAATCCAATTGTTTGGGAAGACATATGCAGCAAGTCAAAAGGTTTCTTTGAGTGTGCGGTTTTGCCAGAATTAGTTGGTAAAGTATTCACAAGCTTGCCAGTGCCAGCCAAACAGCCGGTATTGAATACTACTGATAATGTCAAGCAACCGGTATTAAAAGCAATAGAAAATGTTCAGTGTTCTGATACCCAAATGAAACCTGTCTTACTATCAGACTCCGAGGAAAGATATTGTTATTGCGACCAGGTTGAATCTGGTAAAATGATAGCATGTGACAATAACGATTGTTCAATTGTTTGGTTCCACTTTACTTGTCTTAAGTTGGAAAATTCCCCAAGAGGAAAGTGGTACTGCCCAGACTGTAGAAAGTTACCTGCATTCAAAAGACTCAGAAAGAAATGAATTGTTGTCTGATTTTTAACCCTGTACTGATTATGGACCCATGGATAGTGTGTGATGTATAGGGCTTGTTGGAAAAATATTGATATATATTAAATGTGTGTATCTGAAATAATTACGCACAACATAATTATTTCACATCATGTACTTATGTTCATATCATTTATATATCTGACTGTAAACATGTTTGTTGCTGTGGAGTAAAGAGCTAGATATAATTTTGAAAGGTTATCAATAATATATCCAACATAATACTCAGGACTGTTTTATTGTGTTGTACATTATGTTCATGTGTAATGACTTATTTGCTGAATGCTGTTGTAACTATGTTTGGTGTTCATTTTCAATGTTATATTTATTGCTATCAATCTATAAGTGAATTAATCAATTATACCAAGCTGGATATATGTTTTAGATGCAATATTAATGGTTCATAAATTATTCACTGCAATAAATAGTATCAAAAAACTCTGTTTGTCTTGGTGGTACATATACATTAACTACCCAGGTCATTATTAAAAATTTTAAGTTTGATATTATTGTAATTATTCCAAAAATGAAAATTAATTAATTTAATGAATTGATTCTTATGTTCAGTTATCTTAACCAAATGTATTGAACAAAATCATTAGTCATGCTGAATGTTTTCCCTTGTTTTTGGTGTTTGTATATTATATAGCGAACAACTATTTTAATAATGACCTAGGTAGATTGTGTACAGATACTGGCTACATAAAACTGATTGAATAATTACTAGAATAAATTATAATTTTATTTCATCAGTTTGTAATAGTACAACATAAACATGTGACACAAGTTATAAAATTGACAACTGAAATGTCATCACTAAGACATGTAATGTAGCAGACATTAGGGACAAAAAGAAAATTCCTGGATGTGCTTAATTGTCGTCAACACACATTTAAAACCCACTATAACCCTCTACTCAATAGAGAACTCATCCATTTACATACAATACACTGATTATGAAAGTCATAGAGTATATTAGGCATTTGTTCCGTAGCATAGAATTTAACCACGACTCCATACATGCATTATCATTTTACTTTCATCCTTCAGATCTTAATCTACAGCTACAATGGAGTCATTAAAATTAATCAGGGCACAGCATATCAATGCTATTTTGTCTATAGTTGACACATCATTTTCATCCTTTTGCATCAGAAAACGAATAGGAATGACACCATTCAAAAATGTGTACTTCTGGCGAACAAGTCCGATCACTCTTTCAACATGGATTCTGACATTTGCTAGTTTGCGTGTTGTTTCAATATCAGCAGCTGAAAGTTGATTTTGGCCTCGAGTGAACGCTGGAATATGAACATGACCGGCATGAGACCCTACACTTGCACCTATATCAAACCCACGGTCAGCTAACACTAAATCTCCTGGCATGATCTTGAAAAGAAATCCACAGTTTTCAGTCAAATGTTTATCACTGGTGCGACCACCCCAAGCTTTAGAAACAAAACAGACAGTGCCCTGAGGAGTTATACCAATTAAAAATTTTACAGTGTGGTGATGCTTATATGAAGACCATGTCTCGGCCCTGGCCTCTAAGCGGGAAGGTCGCTCGATGAAAACCTCGAAACAATCAATTATGACTGCACATTTTCTGCCAAAATGTTTCCTGAATTGCATCGGCATTGTCTTCTCAAGTGTTTCCCGGGCTGGCCAGTATATGGATGGATGCAGTCGTTCATACATAGCATCTATTGTGCTAGAGAAAAGTCTTGACACAGTCGATGGTGACACTTGGAATAAATACGCTATGAACATAGATGAAAGATTCAATCTCAATCTCATGAGTGTCATAATGAGTCGATGGTGACACTTGGAATAAATACGCTATGAACATAGATGAAAGATTCAATCTCAATCTCATGAGTGTCATAATGAAAATTTCAAACTTTGAAAGTGACTCGCTGCATGGTAAAAAGTTAGCAAGATACTCAAATACTACCATCAACACAGCATATGTGTTTATACCAGTCAGTTGTTTCACTTTATCATCATCCTCCACAAAGAATTCTTCGTTGAACAGCACTGTTTGTTGCTTTTTAATGCTTTCAAGTTCAGAACGAAGACTATTTATTTCACATTCCATCCCATTGATAAAACTAAATGTAATGTCTGTCTGCACACCTGTACTCACAAACTTGCTGTTGACATTCACATCATCGAAGTCTTCTATCACACTGTCAATTTCATCTCCACGTATCTCTTCTGAATACAACCTGCGCTGAGTCCGATTCTTGATTCTGTTATAGCGGCTTACACTTGGAGTTTCTTCAGGTACTGCGAGGATCTGTGCTCCACGAAGACCTATGCTTGGTGCCCAGTCGGGATTTAGTCTGTCATGCAGATCTGCTTTCTTGCCTGAAAGTTTTCAATATACCATGTGAGTTTCATGTTCTACAGACCGTTATAACTTGACAATAATTATGAAATAATGGGGTGGCATATTTTGGTAGCTTGAAACACTCTGGACTACTAATCCTGGGGTGCATGGTTTGAAACCTGCCTGGGGCACTGGGGTTAGGGTTATGGTACTTTTCGACTAGCGATGAATTGGTTCGACACACAATATGCTCGGATGTATCGGCAATAGAGACCACTCATGTTAAAGAAGGAATGGGTCTATTGGAAAGATCTGGGGTATCGCACCCAGACTCCTTGTATCACACATCTGTCTCTCCCTTGTGTATACCTCTCAGGCCATTTGCAATAATCCTTTAGGGAACAATGCTTATTACCTGCCAATAATACTTAAAGAGGGTACAACAGTACACGTCATGGAAATTTATAATATAAAAAATTCAGCTTATATATATATACTGCATGTACATTTGCAACTCATTACTGAAGTTCATCAAGCTACCTCAAGCACAGTAGTAAGTGTCATACAGTCAAGTCATTATAATGTTAAATATAATGTAGCAGCTTTTCTATTTCATCACATACCGCTTATGAAGTGAGTTGAACATATTCTAACATTGGTCAAATTTTTCGTGCTGAAGTCTTGGTTAATTCTTGCTAGCCATTCTCTTCTTCGGTCTGCAGTAAGTTTTTCCCATTCAGCGCCTTGATTTGTAATTACTGCAGGTAATCTATAATACTGCAGGTCTTTTTCACGATCTTTTCTGTGATTACAGCCATAAATAGAACATTTAAGTACCATTTTTATTGACTAACGATTTGTTTACATCGATCAGCTGTTCGGATGTGTTAATCACCGGATATTCCGTACTGCGCATGGGCCTCCAAGATGGCCGCCGGCAAAATGATTACGTAACATGAAATTCGTCTATATTATGTCGAAAATCGTTCAATTTTATGGATAGTAAATCACCCTTCAAAATACGCTATGGAGGGCACAAATACCGAACACTTGAAAAGCGAAAATACATGGTCATACAATTGACCTTACGACAGCGGCTTCTAAGCCACGCCCCCTGATATCAAGGGAGCTAACTCTGTCTATGTCCGTCAAACAAACGAGGAAGTAATGGCGTCTCGCGTCGTTTCGCTTTCCGATATTCCTGACAAATTATCATAAATGTGACATTACAATGCGAAAAAATTAGAAGTCAAAGGAATTTGTAACTGGCTGCTACATCGGAAGGCTCGATATATCCATAGAAAATGACGATATCTAACATTTACGGGGTAAAATCTATCCAAATCAGAGAAAATCGGATAGCCGCCATGTTGTCAATATTGACATCGATACAAAGGAAAAGCGTGTGTGTGACGCATACTGTAAATGCAAACAAGGGTAAGTTTAACTTTTAATAACACCGGTCCTTCTTACAGTATTGTTGAAACAAAGAATAAATCATAGCACAATATGAGTAAATCATAAATGGCCCAAATGGGGAACCCGGAAGTGACATTAAATAACAGTTACATGCCAGCTATACAGTATAACCTTGTATTCTATAGTATGAGCAGAAATGGTTTATTGGGGTTATGCATAAAAAGTTTCAGTTCTAAGCGATTGAACACTCTCCCTTATGAATAATAATGTAATAGTTGACAAGTGACAATCGTGGGTGATACCAATCTTTAACTTTTGCATTGCTCAAACATTCACATGCTTTGATTTTTGTTCTTACAGAAATTGTGAAACATGTTCACACACTCTGGCTGTAAAAGTAGAGCTGGGAGGAAAAGTGCCCCCCGGTGTGGGGCTCGAACTCACAACCACCAGAACCGCCCGGCACTCTAACCAACTAAGCTGACCGGGCAGCTGGTTCTAACCCACACACACTACCCTCCCCGCATTTACCGGTTAAGGCTGGTGGAGGGTCTCCTGCTATTTACCGTTGACAGTGATGACAAGTTTTACAAATAATCGGTAGGACCTATTTTAAAGCTTTTTGTAACATTTAGTTTTACTTTGCTGTACAAAAGTAATGGACTATTTGTCCAGAGAAAAACAACAACCACAAAACATTAGCTATTATCTTGTCAATATATCATTATGATATATAATTATGTAGAAAGCAAACATCAAAGGCAGTAGCATTTACAGCTAGTATTAAAATATTTAACAATACATGTAACTGATTTATTTTAATATTGGCATCTTTTATTTATTTCAGGAAAGTGTGGTCTTTTGAAGAGAGTTCTTGAAGTTGTTCAGCATGTTGTTTTGATGGATTCTTGGAAGGATGTACCTCTATGATGTTAGCTTCAGTTCTGGAGTATAACACCAGTTGTTGCATATTTAATATCAGATTTATTAAATACATTGTTGTTTTGCAAACATTACTTAAACTTTGATATTTCTTTGGTGTTTATGTATGATATTATAGGTGAATATCTCTTTATTGCAATGGCAAATATATTTTAAAATATATAGCATTAGCAGAAGTTATTTTTCACTGTTAAAGCTGCACTTTCACAGATTGATCACTTTGCCAACTTACACAGGATTCGATTGCATTTATCATATTTTGGCTCGGAGAAGTTTGCTTTGTGATTTATATATTAGGTCTTAATTTAAAGAATGCCAAAACAAGCCGATTCTGAGACAAAAAGTGTCAAACTAGAATTCTGTGAGAGTGCAACTTTAAGAATACTGTTAATCGAGTGTGCATGTGATCCGGACTCTGAACATTGAATGAACTATCATTAAATATTGTAGATTTACGTAAATGGCCCAAAATAAAAGAATAACAATGAAAATATGTACATGTTTGACTTGTTCTTTATTCATAATAAGTCTAAGTCTTTACAGCACATGTTTGGCAGAATCAAGTTCTAATGAACATAATAATTGATTTAAATGTACAGTGAAATAAATTGTTTTATACAGAAAATAATACCTTAATGATTCAGACCGATCTGTTCGGGTTTTCTTGATTGGATTTCCCGTCGACAAAGTGCTGATATGAAAATAAGAAATCTATGAAATGTGTCGGAATGACAGCTACAAAAGCCATTGTTTACATAGGAACCATACGAGTAGATGAGATTCGGAAGCATGCGATGGTTCGGACAAAAATTTAGTTGTACGATATTTCCTGATTTACTTTGAAAGCAAAGCAGTTTATAAAAACTACATAACGGTATCAACATAAATACCTCTATCTTGAATGAAATCAATCGTGTCCATGTTGAACCTGATATTAAATGGCCATTAATGCCGATTTGACAACACAAGCCAAAGCATAAATGTACGATGTTTATAGTTTAAAAATAGTAACACTTATTTAGGTCATGCACGGACAATTTCAGTATTAAATAAATTTTGAGTGGATTGAAATAAGTAGTTTTGTTCAAAAAAATACTTTTGTACAGACGTATAGATGTTTCGCCTTTGAACGATCTTTCAAAATTTCCATGTTCAACTGTTGATGAGGTCTTCCACAGAGTCTGATACAGCACTTGCATTTTTCTAAATAACTCGCTGGTTTCGACTACGGAACGAATTGGAAGCCATCTTTAGTCGGCCTGGCTACCTTGTATCCGAATTACAAGTGCCATGACAACACCTTTTTACCATAATACTTAAAAAGGCGAGGAATTGCCAGCGCATGTATCTGACGGACTCGGGTCAGTTTGACGGACAAAATGGCGGATAGCAACACGGCTTATCAGCCCTACATTCTGATTGGCTGATAGGACCTGTCAATCAAATCCTGTCGTAAGGTCAATTATAATTAAAAAGTATGCTATATTAAATAAATGGCATTTTTTAGAAAAATGCTTAACAAAACAAGATGAAACTTTGCAAGTGTGACCAAGGCAAGCCTCTGTATTGATCTAGATCATCGAATAATCGATCACGGTAAACAAACGCGTGTTTTAGCTGGTGTTCAGGATTTGTGCCCTGTTAGGAAATGTACCGTCAACCAGTAAGGATTGGAAGAATGTATTACACGTCTATAATTTTAGATTGGGGGGCCAGGGGGGGGGGGGGGGTAGCTGGTAGCTACAATAATGAGCGATTAGGGATACTTATTTTGACATTTCATGTGTATCCCTGTAACTGCCATAGTCTTAAAATCGTCAAAAGACCCATTGATGGTCATTTAGGTGGACTATGGGGGGGGCATGGTTACAATTGACTGGTGCAACCACTGGGACACCATTTTTTATTATTTTGATATTTCTTAAAATACTCGTTGACGGCTATTTAGGCAGAGTAGCCCCACTCCCTGTCGAAATGTGGATAAGAAGAGGACTGTTTCAAGTGAACGTTCTTTACGAGATGTCCTACTTATTGACTGTTTATATATTCAAAAATCAAGACAAAAATTAAATGGAAAAAATAAATGACTTACCAATGGGTGTTTGAGATATCCATTTGGCACCACTTTAGTGCCATTCATCGCTCTTCAAAGCTCCATAATACAAAATCATTCGTCTAACACAATTCCCGACATCTTAACACAGATGGTATTGATTACTGTGACATGTTTGTGTTAAACCGGTTTGAAGGTGCATTCACTCGAGTAATAAAGTCAAAGATGCACTCTTAAGTACTGCCAGATAAGGTTTACCACAATAATAATGTTGTTTCAATATTCCTAAAAGAATGAATAAATGTCGAAAACAATGGTTCTTATGAAGGATATCGAGTTAAATTTGAAAGAAATGAGCATTACACACGGTATTTCTACCTTATGAGACTATAGTAGACCACAATAAATCTTTTAGCATTTACCAATCATTTAATATTTTTTGCGCTTTCTGCTATTAAAAACACGGTTACAATCTTGTTATCAGTAATAAATATTTTCAATAAATGCATTATTTAGTATGTAGTTAAAGGTTTATCAGTCACAATTGATGTTTGTTATATATGTGTATGTATTGATTTTGAATAACAGTGTCACTAAACAAAAAATAAACAAATTTACGCAATTTCACAACCTTTTTTCCAGTTCTTCTGGATTACCCTGTATCCCCTGCCTCGAAACGAAAAGTTAACTTGGACGACATCGGTACGTTGTGGTTGGGGGGGGGGGTCACCCCCCCCCTCCTTCTGGCCACTAGTGCAATTGCAAAATTAATTTTGATGCGTGAGGGATATACTTAAGCGACGATGTTAACCATTGCTTCAGTATTTATGCATGCATATGTACTTGTTGGCATTTTGGGTGCCTCATTTCTACATAAAAAATGCTCAACCAGGTATGAGTTTATTGTATAAGTTATAGCTCGTAGTTTGTAAAATGTGGTTCTTTAGCAAATTTGTTTTAAATACGAAATAAAAGGTGTTGCTTCCAAGGTATGCATGATCAAAATATCCATAAATTATGTATGAGTCCCTTTTGCTGAGTGGTTATGCTATTTATTTGTCCATGACGTAAAAAGCGTAGGTTCACCCCTGATTAAAACAAGACTTTATTTTCATACTTTCATTGGGTTTTTTTTCTGCAATTTCAGTATCAAAGAGTTAACTAATTATTTCAGACACATTACATGGAAAATGATTATTTGGTGCCAATGAGGTACGAGTCCCTTTAAGAATGACAAAGTGTTTTTACAATCAGCTAAATAACAAGTTCATTTTTTCCACATATACAAGATGATTTACAAGTAATCATCATATGTGTATTTTTGCTTCACTGCTATCTTGTAGGATGACTGGCTTATATACTACTACCGGGTATGTAGTAAAGTGACAACATGGCATTAATTACCAATAGCGTTTATTTTGTAATGCAAAATTCACCAGCCTTACATGTTTGTACAGTTCGGTATTTTTTTCTAAAACATATACTAGTATTACTGTTTGAGGAAGGCATTGGCACATGATGCATGTTAACATTCTAAAATGCCTTGCAGCATTTTTAATGGTGTTTAGCTTGGACCAGCTCAAAACCAAATAATAGGGGTTGGAAAGTCTTTGGTTTAGGAGTTAAAAAGTCTTTAATATGGTTATTAAAATAATTCAACTAGGGGTTGAAAAGTCTTTGTTATAGGAGTTAAAAAGTCCAAACAGGTAGGGGTTGAAAAGTCTTTGAAATAGGGGTTTAAAAGTCTAAGGGTTGAAAACTGAAAAGTGTTCTTTTTTAGAAGGGTTAAAAAGCCTCTTGGGGTTGAAAGGTCCTGCTCCCCTGCAGAACAGTGTGTATGAAATAAACTATTATCTTAGGTTAAACATTTCATATGGATTTCCATCAATTAATTACATCTTAAAAATCAAGAAAATGGTACATTTTCTGTGTAAAGGTACTGACAACCGAAATAACATTTTCAAGCGTAAAAGTGAGTATAGCTTTGAAAAAATGAATAAGTTCTTAGTCGTTTGTAACCGCAACTTAATCGATTAAAAATGGCGTCTGAGAAGATGAAACTACAATCGTAACAACTCGGCCATCTCCGGCAAGCTTCGAGATAGACCTCGTAAATGGTAGTCACGGACACTACGGACCATGGACATTACGGACCAGACATTACGGACCAGATTTAGGGACACTACGGACCAGATTTAGGTACATTACGGACCATCTTCAGAAACTTACGGACCATCATTTATAATGTTTTTAAACATTTTTTTTTTAATTTATTCACTCATTAGTTTATAATTTGTTAATAAATAGTGTCCGTAATTCATACGAAAGTGCGATGCGGCTGCCGGCGATTAACACCGTTTTCAATCCGCGTAAAGAAGGCCCATTGTAACAACAAGGAAATGGATTGTGTTAAATTAAATGTGCTTGTTTAAGAGAAAATATCTATTGTAACCTCAAAAAATGTTCGTTTTATGAATATTTAGATGTTTTCTTATAGTTGAAGCACTCTATTTCCTCTAGAAAAATCGTGAGCACACAGAAAATGTACTTGACAGTCATTGAAATGATCATACGGTTCATGGCATGCATGAATCATTACATCGGATTAAATGCATGCATGGACTAAATGTCAACATTTTCTCAACAGTTATAGGAATACCCTATGAAATGTAAGTTTTAAGTCATACTTTGCCGTGTTATTTTTCACACCATGCCTTGCCATTAAAACAACATTTTACTATTCTGTAAAATCATTGATTGCATTGTGCAGACTTTTGTGGATTGTGGTAGGATGGGTGTGAGCTTGGCACCCAGTGAGCTTTACCAGCTGAAATCTATGCATGCCTTTACTTCAGCATTATTGGGTTTGGGCTGCAGATTTTTTTTGTGTAAACTGTTCTGTGGGGTTGAGGTGGGGCGGTGACTATCCACACAGTAAGCTCAATTGTTAGAGTACCAATACAACGTTCATGTGGATATGCACCAGACAACTGTAACCACGGCCTCCCCAGGTCTGGGGAACAGTGGGGACTTTGACTTTCAGTACAGCCAACCCCGGCTAAAATCCCCACCCTGCGCGGACGCTCCAATGGCAAAATCCCTGCCAAATGCCCCCACACCCCAGGGACTCTAGGTAAGGTCCATTCCCCTCTATATTTTAAGCGAAGATAAAACCACCGCATTCAACCAGCATTGCAGGGCCACCTGATAGGTAAAAACACGGCCCATTTCCCCTGGTTAACCCCAGTATTCCCCGGACCTGGGGTGGGGGGTTACAATTGACTGGTGCACTAAGTTGACAGATCTTGTCTTGAAATTGTATTTGTTCAAGGCAGATCATCCTTCACTTTACCTCCTAGGCTGTGGATAAAACCCACTCATTAGAAGTATCCTTACACATTATACTTGTCTAAATCTATAATTATTAGTCTCAATATCTTTTAGTAAATTGTCATTTTTTATTACAAACAACAACACCAAAAGAGTAACTGATAAGATACTCAACTGATTTATTTTTTTGTAAATAAAAGCCTGAAACAAATATTTAGCCAGGTTACTAAGCTTTTCAGCAATGTATAGCAGACTTTTTTCAATAATACTTAATCTATTTTGAATAATTAGCCTTTAGATCACTCTTCACCAAATGACTCTTTTATGTCCAACTCCATAAAATGCAAACAAGAATAATAACAGTTTGGATCAACATGTCTCTTAATTTTATTCTTAATATTAGTCAAGTAATAACAGAGCCATGTGTATGCAATCCAATGTAAAACTAATGATAAATTAGGTTTTGCTCCCATTTTTACTTTCATTTCTGTGCCAAGCCCTTTTAAGTGCATTGAGTCTTTTGGGATACTTCACAATATTTCTGGCGCTTAATCTCCATATATGGCTTTAAGTTGCCATACAAATTTAAGTCGTCATTACAAAATATACTGTATGTCTCCACTTTAACCATAAACACACAATGAGAGGACTATTTAAAGCATTACCATGTGTCAGAATTATAGATCTTTCTTTACATTTTATTTGTCTAATTGTATTACCGGTCTCTTTAGCAATATCCTTGTGCCTCTTTGAGTACTTGGCTTGACAGTTTGGTTTTTAATACATTGTTTTGAATGTTTTATTTCTACACAACAATGATGATGATGACACTATGCTATGCCAAAACCTCAACACATTTTCTTCAAACAAAAAAGCTCAGTCATTCAGAATAACTTTTATTACATCATTTGAGAAAATAAACTCATACAATCAACGAAATAAACATGCATCTGTAAAATCACAAGTAATGTTATGTGTTCGTTAAATTCAACTGAATAAAGGAAATAAATATTGGTTGCAGTAAGCAATGCGCATCACTTCTAATAAACATTCCAACAGACTGAAAAATAAATCAACACAAATGGAAAAACTGTTTGCAAGTCAGCTAGTATCTTATTTTATGCCTTATCAGATTGCTATGCAAGCTGGAAGCTTACAAAATCACTCTTAAGTCTGTTGCCTAAGAAGAAACAAGTATGGACATCCTTTTCCTGAGGTCAAGAGAAAGTATCTTGGAGGTCTTGAACTCACAACCTTGAATTTGGGGCTTATCCTCTAGACCACTTTCACCTTTTCACATTTTAAAGAGCCCAGTTTACAATATGGCATTTGCAAGTATGTGCCCTATTTTCTGAAGTCTTAAAAATTGAACTGAACAAAATAGTTCTCCTTTATTTGGTCTGCCGATGCCATCTGTTTCTGTTTTTGTAGTTATCTTCCCTCCATAATATAGGAAAACCACTTAAAGCGTATATAAATCCTTTACCATTTTTCCCTTTTAAAATATAAGTTCGGATTTATTTAATAATCACGGACCAACAGATGACTTTTATCTTTAACTTCACATCAGTATGTAAGTCATCAAATATTTGAGATGACAAGATGTTCCACTGAACGCTTTGTTTCCATCTTGCACTCATTTTTCCAAGGAAGGCGTTGCAGTTGTGTTAAGATGATTGCCATGCATTGCAGGTCAATCCTCATACAATGGCATTTTTGATTACATTCGGATTCCAGTGCCTGAAATAGAAAACAGAAAATACAACAATAATAGGAATTATATTTTCAGATCAATTATTTTAAAAGCCTGTACAACAACAGAAAAGTATTCACAAAACATTAAGTGCAACACCAATTTAAAGCTGCATCCTCACAGTTTTACTGTTCTGACACCTTTTTTATTTTCGTCTTTAAACAATCCAATTGGCAATTATTGTGCAAATGTATGGAAACCAGTGATATTAGACTGCTGACATAATATCAAGTTTGAAAATTTGGTAAAAATTCCTCCAACTAGTCATATAAGGTCACACATAATAGAACAGATTTCATTTGTTTGGAAAATATTTTTTTGCTATTGCTTTAAGCCATATAATTAATTATATGTGTAAATTTAATTTAATTACTCCTTTGGGCTTATGAAGAATGACCAAGAAGAACTGTCAATCTGTGAGAGAGCAGCTTTTAGCTCTGGACTACTGGTTAATTAAAAAATATGAAATGATATTGTTATCATGTTTAAATTCATCTACAATGTTGATATTTTAATACTGTCAATCCTTGTTGGTTAATTGTACAAACATGCAGGTACTTTTGGGCTTAAACCAATAGGATACTTGACTGTTAAATTATTGTCCGAATTTCGAAAATAGCACAACCATTACCTCATCTGCCTTTTTTCATTAGAACAAGCCGGGAATCAGAGTCAGCTGCACCCCTGGTACCATACTCTTCTCTGAAAATGACAATAAGATTAAAATTTAAATGTCTGCATTTCATTGGCACAGTAAAAATGTCAGCATTTTTCAATGTTTCTGCATCACCACCACTGGTGGATATCATAGAATTTAGTCTTGAAAGAAATGTGTGCTTGTTTATGCGTTCAAACTAGTTAAACCAATAGAATGAAGATCTAATTTATTTAGAGAACTATATTAGTGAACAGGGCCGAGGTATTCAATTGTGCCATTACATTAAGTTGTTCGCTACCAACACTCACGGACATATAAACCATACATCCTTGGTTTAAAGAATGTAAATTTTAATTATAAAAAATTAAAGTTAATGATATGAAATGTATGAGATAAATACACTGAGAAAGAAAGTCTAACCTATTATCGATCTAAGTAAAGTCAGATTCAGACTTATTTGTTATTAAAAAAAAAAATAATAGAGTATTTGTTTTCTTAATTTTTGCCACTGATCACTGGAGCTTCAAAATTGTTATTTACTAAATTAGAATCTGTCAAATGAAAGAAGACTTTACCCCACCCACTAAGAATTAATGACATTTCCAATTAGTTTCTCATTAGGGCTCTTTTAAAACTATTTTTATATTTTATTAAAATACAATAAGTATAAAAATAACACTTACACACAAATAAGTGGTAAAAGTTCGCTCGTCATTCTGTCTTTGGACTAACATATCTCTTGGTTGTTTAAACATCTTCTTGGTCGGCCATGATGGACTATTTTCTTACGACCCGTATTATATCCGAGGCCATATCTTGATACTAGCCGAGGAGTTCCGATTGATGAAACTAGTGTAAAGATATTTAAAAAATGGAATTTGTGTCACTGGTTGAGTAAGAATACTTCAGGTAATTTTTGATATGATTTATTGCATTCAAATTCATTAAAAGATGCTTAAATCTTATCGCTAAGATATCAGCACAGAAGTATTAGCTTGGAATTGGATGGATACAATGTCAGGACACAGGTAAACAATAAAACAAAACTTCAAATATATTCCTAAATAAATATAGGTGTTCTTTTAAGAGATTTAGGAAAGTTGAAATATTTTCCCATTAAAATTTATTGCCAGAACCTCCAATTGGATTAAGCCCATTGCCAATGTTACCAATTGGAAGATTCCAATGGGACAATGTTCCAATTGGAGTTTTCCAATTTCCTGACTTTTCCCATATTGAATTGTGGGAAATATCCAATTGGAAAAAATGGTCGACGGGATTTTTTTTTACAAAAAATGATAAAAAGTACTATAAACGCACTTTTTCTAGATAACATTATAACCATTAATGATAATGATTGTTATTAATCACTAATTCCTTTTTTGAAAATGTGGGAGAATTTTCCAACAAAAAATGTTGGGCTGATTTTCCAATTGGAAAAACCATTTTTCCAATGGGAAGGCCATTTTCCAATGGGACTCCCATTGGAAAAGTTGACTTTAAATGCCAAAAAAAACATATTTCTAAATTAAATTTCAGGAAACAAAAAATATCTCTTATTAGTATTACCTAACACATTTTAAAAATACAAAAATAAAAAACATTGGGTGAAAAATAAAAAAAATAAGTTTGCAAAAATTCCGGATTTGCAAACTTAATCCGGATGCTGTTTATACTTAAATAGTAAAACAGTTTTAAAATCTTTTTCTCTGCAAAGTCCAGAAACATGATATTTGGTATGCAGCTTCATGTATTAGTTCTTTATTAGGATTGTTCAAATCATGTCCATGGTGTCAAAAGTGAGCAACCAATGACTTCAGTAACAACCAATGATTTCCTCAACAGCTACCTTCATCTATGTTAGCATAGAAGTACTTACTTAGCAACTAATGGCTACCTTAGCAACCAATGAATTATTACATGTCAAATTAATTACAGCCGATGAATTTCTAAGCAACCAATGACTTCCTTCGAAACCACATACTTGCATAGCAATTACATACATTCTTAATAAATCATGACTTCCTTAACAACCAGTGGCTGCCTTTAATAGCTACCAATGTCTTCATAATGAGCCTCTTACTTTCATAGCAACCACTTACTTCATTGCCTACAATGACTTTTTAATCATCCGATGATAAATACTTTTATCTTTAGTAACCAAACACTACCTTATCAACAAATAACTTCCTTAGCAACCAAATACTGTTTTAACTGCCACTGACTTCATAAGCAATCGTTAAATTCCTTAGCAACTAATGATAACATTAGAAACTGTCTTTATATTTCACAAAAAGTGTGTACAATAGCAACAAATTGTTTCCTTAGCAACGATGACTTCATTAACGACCAATTATTTCCTGTGCAAACACGTACTTCCTCAGCAGCTACTGACAACCTTAGCAACCAATGGCTTCCGTAGCAATCACTTACTCTTTTAGTAACCATTGACTTCTAAAGTAATAGAAATGACTTTCCTAGCAACAAATTACTCCCTGATCAACCACGCCTGCCTTTGCAAACATTACCATGTTTAGGAACCGTTGACCTTCATAGCAAAAGTTGGCTTCCTTTGCAATCACATACATATCAAGCATTGACATCCCTGGCAACCAGCTGACTAGCTATTTGTTAGCCTTTGCTAGCAATACTTTTGGTTTTCCTTTAGAACGACGAAACTCATGTTCAATTATCCAAATATAAGCAGCCAGTTATTTCCTCCGTGGGTAGCAACTTCCCTATTACTCACTGACTCGTTTGTCACTCCAAGCCGGTAAAGAGTTCGAGCCATTTTGGCCCTCTTGTTCTAAAACGTCAATCATTGAATATGTATCATTATGATATGTTCAATATCAAAAGTTCAGTTTTAACTTGACATTGAAGCTGATGCATTATATATGGTGGTATATTTGTTAGTAATTTTATTCTGAATACAATTGCAATTTATTTAGTTCATGAATTGTTTTAAACTGATCAGTCACTTATTTGAGTTGTATAATACCACGGCATTTGATCTATTTTACTGATTTCGAAGAGATTTTAACAAAATCCACTAGGTCCATGAAAATACTCCGAAACACTGCTAGAATATACAAAATACTAGTAGTAGTGCATTGTTTACTACGAATGTCCTGTTTTAAGACATACATACACTTACACGAGTAACATACACTATGCGAAACAACACAGACGGACCATTCATGCATTACTGCATAATTTGTATTAACGAATATGGGGGATATCGCATTGAAAAACAAGGGCTAGCTGGATGTTGAAATCGTATTCAATGAAATATAAAATGTTTCATCCGCTGTTCATCCAAACATTGGGATAACCTCTCAAAGACCATTCAGTTATGAGAAGGGGAAACTTTGCGGAGAAAGTTGGTAACCAAAGTGTTACTTTCACATTTATGTCTAATGTTGTTCTGCTCCTTTATCTACTACAGTGGAAACTCACTAAACCGGATCTCCACAAAACCGGAATCCTCGGGATACCGGACTTTTTTCAGAGTCCCGGTTTTCCCCTTCTATTTTCAATGTAAAAAAATCCCTACAAAACCGGAACCCCGGAATTCCGGATACCGGACAAAAAATCGAGAAAATTTGTTAGTTGTCAACGTAATTTTACCTCACAACACCGGACGTTTATTTGTTCAAACATGTCAAAATAATGTTGTGTATTAGGAATTCGCGAATAGCGTGTCACTTTGTTTTGACAGCCGGTGCGTCGTTAAATATTACACCTGAGATGTTGTGTTAACTCGATAATGATGATTGCGCTGTGGATTGTCTGTCGCGCGATAATCAAACGATAATCAAACTTGTGAAAAGAAAATTGATTGAAACATTAATTTGTTTGTTGCAGAAAATAAAGAACTAGAAACGGTTATTTAGTGATCATTTTGGAGGGTTGTTTTTTCTAGACTTCTATGATTCAATCAAATTAGAGCGTAGCGTTAATTAAACTATCAAACATACTAAACAAGCATTAAATCACGCGAGTTGTTTTATTTCAAGATGATTATAAAAACGCAGAAATGTTTCATTATGCTTATCACTTTTGCAAGTGCTTTAATCATGTCTCAACCTCTGTCTAAACGTCGGAGAATTGAACTGTCCCTAGAGGACAACAGCCTTTAAAGGTTAACTCAGTTAATATTTTGAGTAAACTTACTCCGTACATCAAATCCTCACTAAACCGGAATCCTCACTAAACCGGAAATTTTGCCCAGTCCGGACCTTGTCCGGTTTAGTGAGTTTCCACTGTAGTATGTTTCATACCAAACTGCATCAATTTGTTAAACTATGGTTTCAATATATATAACTCTCAGACTGTTAACCCACAAGGCACATCGATATGATTTATTTGTTTATTTGCTCACATTATTCTTATTTAAAACGTGCATGACATGGACCAAGCTTACTCAGCATATCTCACAATTCAGTAAAAAGCTTGACGCCAAAGAATACTCAATGAATAATATAAGTGCAAATTGGTCATGGTTGCACGTTTTTCTGTAAACTAATGTAACGGTCCGCTGTAGGCTGCGGATGTGCGTTCATAATAATGTAACGGTCAGCTGTGGGCGGCGGATGTGCGTTCATAACATTCCGTTATAAGCGGAAATACGTTCATAGTTCGTATGTTGACTTGGTTGGTAATGTGCAAATAAGCAAAGCCCGAGCTATATGTAGATAGAGAATATAGTGTATATAAAGACCAGCGGACCCCTCAGGGTCGAGCATGCTTTTCTATGAAGGGACCTGTTGGTGTTTGTTACGTTACACGTTACGAAACTTGGCGCCCAACAAGGGATAATATAGATTCGTAGCAAACTAGCTCACCCGTTTTTTAAAAAGAAGCATAGACAGCCCAAACCAGAACGAGGTTTCGAGACTGTTGGACGAAAATGCTGTTTTGAAACAGAAAATTTAAAGGCTCAGAAATTTTCATCGTTGAAAAGGGAGCTCGACTGCAGCACCAAGCAGGACGTCTACACCAAAACCTCAGTTTAAACCACGCATAAAGTTTGACTATGAAAAATATTCGTCTCCGATAGGTGATGACGCCTAGGACAATAGTATGGACACACATGTAACTCAGCGTAGGAAACGGCCGAGTACTAAACCTGATAGTAATACAGGCCAGAATAAGTGTCATGTGAAGCCGGCTACATATGATTGCACTCGAGCATGGACGGACTACAGGTCACATTTTGTGGCAGGCGCTCAGTTAAACGGATGGTCCGAAGAACAGAAAGGTTTGTACTTTTCGATATCATTGAAAGGCCATGCCCAAGGTGTTTTGGAAACCTGAGCTCAAACACAACTGACTACAAGGAGTTACTCAGAGCTTTTGAGGACCTATTTTCGACTCTGAACCAGACTGAACTTTATAGAGTTCAACTTCTTGATGACGACAGAAGGACATGAATACCATGGCGGAACTAGGGCAAGCTATAAGACGATTGACCAATCTGGCGTGTCCTAGTGCATTTGTAGATGTACGGGAAACCTTAGCAAAAGAGCAATTCAATGCGTTGGTTAATACAGACATGCTGCTGAAAATCAAACAGTCAAGACCATCCAATCTGAATGATGCTGTGAGGCATGCAGTGGAGCTGGAAGCTTTTTATCGGGCTGGGAAAAGACATCAAAAACAGATAAGGTCTGCATCCACTGAGACTGATTCCCAGGCTATGGCTATTGAGAATCGGACAATCGCTGTTTTCTTATTACTTCTTTAGGATGTTTTGTGTATTTGATATTAAAGTCATGGTTTTAGTATAAGATTGATACGAAAAAAGGATATTCTAAATGGTTTCTACCATTTCTAAAGATTAATGAACTTTACACCCCTCGTCTGTAATGTAAGTTATATATAATTGTTTCACCCGTAGGGTTTGTTAAATTTAGACCATTCCATTTTGATCACGTGATGTTAAGGTATATAAGCAGCGAAATGCATAGAAATAGGTAGTTCGTGTCTTGAACTGATGGGAGGACATCCCGTTAATATGTAGGCACATTTTGAAGTTCCTTTTTGTACTGTTTAGGGCGGGTTCTGAACTTTTGGGGACTAGGAGAATTAAAGTGAAGCATTGCGCTACAGCTTCTAGTTTACAGATTCGGACATCCGTTGGGTTTCATTTTGGCCTCTTAGTAAGCCTGGATCATTGCGATACAGACGGAACAGGGTCAATGGTTTGATTCCCTGTAAAAGCTATAAACTGAGGACTGCGGTTTCACTGATATATTGTGAGATTGGCTTATGAAAGTTTTGTGTCCTGTTTGAAGATAAAGCATAGGTGTTGTAGTGTTTCTGTTTGTTCGTTCTTGGTTTTGGGATAATTAAACATTTATTCTTGAACCATAGTAAGTATTTCCAATCATTTGGTTTTGTAAGCAATCATTGTTAATCACGTGTATATATTACTGATTTCATACTTAATCTTCGGGACAATGCAGTCCGAGAATAGGTTTGTAATTTAATTTGAGGTAACGTGTACGAGCTAGTTAGGGAAGAAACGTAACAAAACATTTGTAACGTGCAACGTAATAAACACCAACAGATCCCTTCAGAGAAAAGCATGCTCGACCCTGAAGGGGTCCGCTGGTCTTTATAAACACTAAATTCTCTATCCACACAGAGCCCGGGCTTTGCTAATTTGCATATTGCCAACCAAGTTAACATACGTACTATGAACGTACTTCCGTTTATAACGGAATGCTATGAACGCACATCCGCCGCCGACAGCGGACCGTTACATTCCGCACATCCGCCGCCTACAGCGGACTGTTACATTATTATGAACGCACATTCGCCGCCAAAAGCGGACCGTTACACTTAGAATTCAATTTAGTTAATTGTATCAGAACAAGTATATGTACGAATGTTGTATACGAAATTGATCTCGCAGTTGCAGTTGTATTATTGTGTGTCTCTGTGTGTGCTCAACGGTTATCCGTGTGAATTGAAACAAGATAATTAAAACAAGGCGCTCATGCCGTCAAACCTCCCCTCTTAGGCTGAACATGTCGATCCCTTTCGGGCTATCCTGCCTTACCCCAAGTAAAACCGGACTAGAGTGATATTGCTCGGATTTTACGCGGCACACTTCAACAACAAGTGTTAAAAACATTAAAAAGTTATTGAACGGTCTTGCTATACCTCTGCATCGTCTGCAATATTCGATTCATCCGATGAAAATGTGGACAAAGACATAATGGAATGTGAAACGTTTTCCGAACGTCTCATATTATGGAAGTTTAATTTAGAAAACGATTTCCGGGAAATGTACATGAAGTTTTGAAACTTAACATTGTAGTTTTTACAGGCATCTTATAACATTGCAAATGGCTTCTTTGGCCAAGAGTCCAATAAAAAACAATTATTAATCAGCGATTTTTTACCAATATTTCAATCAGATTCTATGACGATTCGCTTGTATATTACCTGTAAAACAAATGAGTAAACCAATTATGAAAAGTATGTTATATACCCTGTCAAAATTGAAGGTACCCGTTACCCTGAAGACGAATAGCATACAAAGCCAAAAACATTAGTACTTGTACGATCTATATTAGTGCATTTTCCCATAATATTCAAATAGCCTTAGCTCTTTAAATACCAGTTTTATATGTACATGTACGTGCTGCTCTAAAGTGCATTTTCCCATAATGTTCAAATAGCCATTGTTCTTTAAATACCAGTTATATATCTACATGTAAGTGCTGCTCTGAAGTGCATTTTCCCATAATGTTCAAATAGCCTTAGCTCTTTAAATACCAGTTATATATCTACATGTACGTGCTGCTCTAAAGTGAATTTTCCCATAATGTTCAAATAGCCATAGCTCTTTAAATACCAGTTATATATGTACATGTACGTGCTGCTCTAAAGTACATTTTCCCATAATGTTCAAATAGCCACAGCTCTTTAAATACCAGTTATATATCTACATGTACGTGCTGCTCTAATGTGCATTTTCCCATAATGTTCAAATACCCATAGCTCTTTAAATACCAGTTATATTTTCATGCAAAACTGCTATACGTTTAAACTGATATATGTGTTTACATTAGATTTGATATCTGTATGTCAATGAGTGCATTGAACAGCTTCGAACCAACGTTTGAATTAATATGAAAAATTAGAACGAATGAAAACCAAAGTATCTTTTAAAGATAAAATGATATCATTGTTTTAAAAATTATAAACTGTTATAATATTTTCAATTTCTTATCAGTTATCAGGCTATTAAAAGATGGCGGCATATAGGACATTCGCCAGCCCAGAGCCCCAAAACTGGTTAAAACAGTGGAGGGCTGTTTTCATTACGAGGAAAAGTCATCCTCCCTTCTGTCGAGAGAAAGTCTAAGCCATCTGCACACTGATATTCTACAGAAGGCATCGAAATGAGCAAACTTGTCCTATTAGACCATGGTCGTATATCTGACCGGCAACAAATATCCTTGTCGATATCATGAAAAACTTCGAAATGAAATTAAAGCCATACACAAAAGAAAGAAACCATCATGGGGAAACGCTTCTACTGACAAATGGCGAGACTCGTTTCCTATCGCCAAGTTATTCATGCAGTCAGCTGGGTATGATGATAAATCTTCATTTGATGAAATTGACTTCAACGGACTTGCAGCCTTTATGTATAACTGCGGGAAATACACACACACTGTGGAAACATTATCTGACGAGGTAATGATGTTCTTTCTTCATGAGGTTCCGAAGACAATAAAACATTAACGGCTTTGGCACTGGCTATTCACATTGGTATAAAATTAAAAGTAAATTGCCAAATTTTATTTTGTTTGTTCAAACGAATTCATGCTCGATGGACAGTAACCATAAGGATGGAATGTATATCTTTACAAAGTAAATTAACTTTCAGGCTCGGAAGTTCGTGAACAAGATCCGGCATATGCCAGACTTATGTTCAAAGGCCCTGACAGACCAGGCCACCACTGAGTGTATAGACAGCATGCTTGCGTTGCTGAACGATCCAGATTTCCAGGGAGATCCAGAAATACTGGATGCAATCAAACAGCTAGATGAGGTAAAGTAAAAAAAACATTAAGATGGAATATAAATTTATAATTTTGACGAGGAGATAAAAGTTTGATATGCGGACAAAATAGCGACTAATAGATAAACAATAGATACGCGAGTAAAATGACCAGAAATATTTTTATACATGTAAAGTGGTTAAGGGGACAAAATAGCAACATAGTGATATAAGAAACTATGATAAACATGCAGGCAAGATAGCTTCATAGGTATGTTAAGAAATCAGAAAAATAGTGACAGAGGTATATATTATGATAGACAGATGGAGAAATAAGCGACAGAGAGAAACAAGAAATACAGACTGATGGACGAGTAACAGAGATACTAACTAGTATGCAGATGGATCAAATAACACAGATAAACGATAATATGTGACATACAGAAATAAGATAATAAGATAGAAAATATATCGACAGAAAGAATATTAGTTATACGGACAGACTGTGACTAAGTTAAATAGTATAGCCGGATAGAAAAAGCGAACGCGATATTTATTAAGATAGACAGATGAACACAATAGCGACAGTAGAAGTAAGGAAAACAGGCCGATAATATAACATGGTGACGGAGAGGAAGTAAACATTCATTAAAAGGCGACGACAGGAAAAAATTATCAGACGGGTGAATAGCGAATAAAAATACCTTAAGAAATATTCGTAAAGTATTTGACTCTCGTCTTATATACGGATAACTTTAAGAATATATGTAGACGTTTTTTTAATAAACATGTATTCATTTGTACATTCTTTTTAGAAATATACAAAGCAAATAAACACCGTATGTTTATGTCCAAAAAGACGCGGGTAGTTCTGAACAAACAGCGTTTTCATCTCATTTTATTAACATATTTCAAAAGATCAGTTTCTTGCTTAGAGAACGTGATGAAGATGATTTTAAAAGTATTTGAAAACAATATTTAAATTTAGCCTTTGGCTTCTTATAAGGTAGAGAGAGATTCCTGACTTACGGACAGATAATAAGAGAGACATAAGATTGACATACAAAAGCTGGCTGAAAAATACTGATTCTATCTTGTCCTAGACAGATGTCTTATGATTGCATTGTTCATAATAATCATGTCACATTTAGAACACGATATTGGTGCACCCTTTGAAATCCCGGGGTGCGTTTGTTGGTGTAACAAAGCCACCACTTGGGGCGCTGATCCTTGAAAATCTTTTTTCGCATCTCATTTTGATGAAAATCGGAACATGTCTTTTCGCTCTTGTAACGTATATAACATCCACTTATCGTGTTACACCATGTATTAAGCCCAGACCGCTGAATTTTAGCCACTTTCGACATGCTTCATCCCAGTTATGCCCCATATTGTAATAATCTTGGGAAATAACATATTTGTGGCTGTGACTGTAATTGATACACGTAACACACGCAACTGGTTGTAATGAGATTTTAAATTAAAATAAATGTGCTGTAACTCACGGAGTATCAACCTTATCAGAACGTAACGACCTGTAACAATCCTAGAACGCGGATTGTTTTCACGGGTTTGACATGTAACACCCATTGACATCCCCTAATGTGATAGGAAGTTACAACCTGAAGAAAGAAAACAAACTTATTTAAGGCGGTTAATGCAATTGTTATACGTATAATAAGAGTAGTAGTGTGTAACAAAGTATTGAAAAGAAGTGATTTATTTCCTCAGTGGAATATTAAGAAACGTATGTTTTGTATTTATCCCCTGCATATAGTCCGAATGCTACTAATCCTGATTTAGCCATTTTATCTTGATAGGTACTAAAAAGCTTTTTCGACTTGTAAGGCAATATATGTATGTTTTGACAACTTGAATATTCAATAATCAATAATTATTATGTGGATTGTTTGATGCTTGGTTAACTCATATTATTTGAGTATAATTTTAAAAAGTTTTATAAACAAATAAGGATAATTAAAATAATATTACGAACAAGCTTTAAATGGCCTTGACAAAACGTCCGATTTCAGTTGATCTGGCATGAGACCACAGTTATTTTTACTATATGTTTCATATAGACACTAACCTGACTTTTGACTTAATACACATCCCAATTGAAAAACAAGGACATGGCATCTCTATAACAATTCAAAACACAAAATATAATGACATGAAAACACCACGTTGACCATTGACCCGGCTGTCAAAATTGAGTAGAAATACATAACCCTACCGACAAGGAGTCAATCGGCTACAAACAACTAATTTTCAGACTTCCACAAGCTATGGTTTTCCAATATGTATACTGAAAACTATCCATTTCTGCAATAGAGTGTCAAATTCAATCAAGTTCTCTGCAAAAAGAACATTTTTTGCTTCTGTTTCATTCAATTTTAATAAAATATTGACACTTGAAAACAAGCACTCTTTCTTCTGTATTAACATCCGGATCTTGGTCAACGGGGGGCAGAAAACTGTGGTCTTGAGCCATCTAGAGATCAAATGATCAAACACTGTTTTCATGATGTTCTTAATGTTAGATCATGTTCCTTACAGATTTGTTATCAGCAAGCTATCATCTTTCAGTTTATTGGTCACTAGGCACGAACGAATATTATAATATACTTAATAAGTTATTAGTATTATATCAGAGAACTAGCTTTACTAGGAGTGATATTTATCAAAGGTTTGCATGAAACAACCCTCTTCAGTTTTCGGTTCTCATGCTTTTTTAAGAAGTAAGTGTTTTAAAACAAAAATATTTTTTATTGCATCTAAGGAAAGTTTCTTTGGCTACGAAACAATTTATAATCCGGACAAATGCAGTTTTTAATACCTAGAATATAAGAATCGAAATGAAACATCGGAAATCATCTAAAATATTGTATCATCATCGTCGTTGTTCCACGCAACCATTGGCGTCATCGTCTTCGCCGTTATCCTATATCCGTAAAAAGTGTCTTAATAACACAAGTATGGTTAAACCGATTTTCCATTGACAAGGTTGCAATGGTTCTTGTGTGAGTTATTAAAATGACATGTTATTGATAAGTCACTCACTCACTTACTTGCTCGCTCGCTCTCTCGCTCGCTCTCTCGCTAGCTCACTCACTCACTCACTCACTCACTCACTCACTAACTCAAACCCACTCACTCCCTCACTCACTCACTCCCTCCCTCCCTCCCTCCCTCCCTCCCTCCCTCCCTCCCTCCCTCACTCACTCACTCACTCACTCACTCACTCACTCACTCACTCACTCACTCACTCACTCACTCACTCACTCACTCACTCACTCACTCACTCAAACCCAAACACACCCACCACTTCACCCACCCAATCCACCCAACCACCCATACCCATCCAAAACCCAACCACCCCACATCCACCATATTTCCGGATATTAACCTCATATATCCAAAGCATTTTGTTTGATGAATTTGTTTTAGCGATCATCCGTAGAAGTGCATTGTCTAAGAAACAAGAGTTCCAGATAAGGTTTCATATGCAATTGAGTAATACTCCATACCTAAGTAATTTTTGGCGTATTCCACATATTAAATGCGTATCTCGAGTGACTGAAACTACGTGGTGTTGATCTTATTGAATATCAGCATTAAAATTTAAAATACTTTGCGAAGGAATTGATGAGTAAGCGTTTACGTTTAAAATGTTAATCACTATGTTAATTTGTTTTTACAATTACATAACTAATACTCAAAAACATAGCAGGCTGAAAGTCTTTCAACGCCTTAAGCGCTTTGATTCTTTCATGTAGATCATTATTTATGTTAAGGTTGGAAACATATTAAAGATTAAGGGCTGATGTTTAGAATATTTCACAATTTGGGCGGTTCTGAAAGCAAATGATGCAGGGTTTTACATATGGTTCAGATTTTACATATGGTACCGAAACAACTCCCTCAATATTGTGTTTAATCCATTTATTGGAATGAAAGTATGACATAAGTAGTATTCATATTACTGAAAACGTTATGCCGTATTGTAGTTTTCCTGAAAACATGTGTCGAACTTGTTCATATCTAACACCATAAATGATGAACGTTTGACTTCCTTCATTGTTAGTATTGTCAAGACAACATACCTCAATATAACAATATGAAGCATGTTTTACCAAATTTCTTATGTATAAAATAGGAAAAAAGAATACTTTTTCCAAAATATTTTAAAACACACATGCGACGCATTGAATCTAATATAACCCAAATTACTGTCCAAAAGAAAATAGTATATTTTTCCGTTGATACTGATGTGGCCAATGTTACCACGGAACGAGGCTTTCAACAGAGGAAAACAAGTAGTGTTTTTTTTAAAGTTTCGAAAACACACTTGAAACTCAGTGTAACTAATGCAACCACATAAATCTGATTACTTGAGTGCCTTAATCACAATGGTAACTTACTGTAAATTATGTAACAACTAACCACATAACTCTGATCAAATGCCGGCCAGAAAACACACCTGTAACTTATGTAACCAGTAACCACATAACTGACCAGATGCCGGCCAGAAAACAGACTTGTATCTCATTGTTACTAATGTAACCACATAACTCTGATCAGATCCCGACTTGAAAATTCAATTACTATATAGGCCTTTTTACTCAATATAACTGACGTTTCGAATGTTATTGCGTAACCAGCTATTTCACAGAGGAATAATCTATTAAAAAACAACATACTTATTCTTATTGGAACTTTGAAAATGTGCGCTGTAACAAATGTCACCACGAAACCCAATATTCCACATTTTTTTAATGTTTTGCTTTTTCAGATTTACGTTGTTCCACTCTGTTACATCGCCTCCTGTGTGTAAGAATTACAATAAAACATTCACAAAATCGGAATCATATTAATGATATAGGATGTTACACTTTGTCACATGTGTTACAGTAGACATACATACGTCCCGATTGTATAAATGTTTACGCTTTTTAGGTGTAGCAATTGCAAAAACGTCAACAAGTCGTAATCCTGTGCGTGATTCAGTGTGTTACACCATGTGAAACCCTTGTTACGTTCATGTAACATGTGCTTCAGAGGGCGGAAAAACGTCCTGACTTTTGTTACATGGTAATTCCTCATGTTGCTAGTAACAATTGCAAAAACCTCCACACATCGGTATCATATGCATGCTACAGGATAATACATATTCAAACGTCCATTTTACGTTTGTTAAAAATGTAGAAAAAACGTCCCCATTTTATAACAACAAGAAAACGTATTATTTACCTATCGTTGCAACTCGACAATGTACATATCAAGTTTAATACGTCTTTAGTACGAATTTTCAAAACTTAATATATTTTGGGTTCATGTGATATGTGAGGTATACCAAGAGATTGGTGCAACAATAATCAAATCAGGGTCTACATTTGTTTCAGTAACGTTATATATTTATTTTCATTTCACTTTCAGTTGAAGACCAAATCTATAGATCCCAACTCGGAATTGCTGAAATATATTATTGAAGATACTACTATCAGAGGCATTCAAGAAATAACTGAACTTGCTTCTGCTAAAGAAGGCAAATACAGCGATCGCGCAAGTGAGATAAAGGGTGACATTGAGAAACTCAGCGTTATGTTAATGTCCAGTATAGAGGAACAAGGTGCGAGTGTCATTAACGATATAAAAATAACATTTGAGAGGGCAAAACACGAAATGAGAGAATTTATTGGATTTGAACAACAAAAGATGATGAACGAAAGAGGAGAACAAAGGGAGGCCAAATTAACAAAAGCAAAGTCAGGTAAGACTCTTCAAAGTAGCAGTCTCTGAACAATGTTTAAAGCAATCGAAGGGCATAACAGCATGTATGTTCAATGTACACGTTTGAACTATTGTTATGAAACATTGTTCTAAGTAACAGCTTCACAGATAT
Organism: Mya arenaria; assembly: GCF_026914265.1. Taxonomy (NCBI): domain Eukaryota; kingdom Metazoa; phylum Mollusca; class Bivalvia; order Myida; family Myidae; genus Mya; species Mya arenaria. The sequence goes on from NC_069138.1 coordinate 18,553,066, forward strand.
GATTAAGAAATCATTTTCAGTAACGAGTACAAATAGTTTTGAAAGCAACATTTTCACCATTTGATTTGATACATCCGTAGTCAATGGTGTTTATACGGTTGTGTTTCTACGTTTAATTAATAGATGTATACATGAAAAACATAAATATATGTCATTGCATGAGGCATAGTTAGTTATGCATATATAATTGAAAAAGTTTCAAGTATAACAGTTGCTCAACTACAGATGTTACTGTGTACATTTAGAAATGATTATGCTTGCCATTATTATATATTGTCCAAGCTTGAAAGCATAACCGAGATATTAAATCATACGCATACTTTATACATTCAGCTTAATACATGAAGTTGAGTGTCAGGGAACAAGATCAGAATGCACAGACCATTTCCTCACATGAACAAAGCACACTATATAAATTCTTATAATTACCATAGATTCACGTTCAACAATAAACAAACTATCATTTATAAGCATATAAGGTTAATGAATACAAATGTTACAGATGATACGTACGTATTTTCAGCAGTCAAATCCATTATTTAAGGAAAGGACTTAACTAAGGATACTGTTCATTGGAAAATAATCAGTAGATACAAAGTCGCGATAATGAAGATTTTATTCTTCGTTTTGTTCGAAAAAAAACCCTTGACCTGACGCCTAATTATTCGTTCAAAGTTACGTCAATGACAAGTTTAACTAGACCGGTGTAATACTAGAATAAACGTGATGGTTGTATATTACAATCGAAACGTGCTCAGGTTTGTGATAAAATTTTATCTTCAATGGCTAAACCGTATGGTTATGGTCTAAATAACATATATTCTTTTGGTTTAGAAAAAAACATTTTGCCTAAATAGGAAGAAAAATATTTGCTTCACCATTAGTTACATTAATATAACTACAACATCAATTTCGAAAGAATATTACAAAAGGACGTTTTTCTAAAATCAAATAGGACGTTGAGGTTCTGTGTGAACAAGATATTATTGATTGAACACCGAGCGAGACCTAATACCGGTTTCAAGAAAAGCGTCTAATTATAACATTCCTTTTATTATATGACACATTCGCTAAATTCCATATATCGACATACATGTTGAAGTACTAATACGTGAAACAGAAGTATTTTACAAACTATAGCTAATTGAAATAAAAATAGAATGTACAGCACATTCCATCTTCATCTTAGGTTTTGAATGCAAATTTGTCTGATAGTATATATCTAACACAGTCATTATTACCATCCTTCCAAACTAGACGTCAGTAGTAAATCATCAATATTTGACGCATGACATTAATCGTTTTACAATTCATACCATTAGCTTAAGATCAAGGTCACAGTAAAGGTTAATCGGCAATCATTCCAATGTGGCCAAATTGGAGGAAATGGTGACGTTCCTTGCCGATTTCAACAGATAGCAAAACACCGTAAGCACCGTAATGTAATGGCTCATGCGATAATGACGTCATCAGTATGCCAGAGACATACTGTAAACGTCAGACAAGATTGAAAAGTCGTTCTAACGCGGACATATAAATAATTATTAAACTGATTAATCATTTAAACACGAAACTGATATTGTAAAAGCCTGCATGATATGCCCATGCACTATTTATGTGTTGGTTACTATGACAGTTGATGAGATTTTATTTTTATTCCAAGAAACATATTTATCATGTTTTTGAGCGGTGCGTTTTTTATTAAGCTTCGCTATACATTTATCATAAACTTTACATATATTTGCATGGTTAAAAAGACAAGTGAGCATTTTAATTTGATGGCGCCCAAAGGGAGATATATAAGAGTCGCACTGTCCTTTGGTCCCCATTTATTACTCTTATTTGCTTAGATGTAACTTACGCAATTAAAGGTGGAACGCGACTATGATTTTTTTTTTCGAGTTTCTGTCTGAAAATTGGTAAACGAATAGAAGAGCATATGCCCAGTTAGGGACTGTTTTTACATTTTCAATATTCGGAACAGTTTTGAATCTACGAGTCTTCAAAATATGCCACTGACATCAATTTTGAGACGTCTCTCATATATTTGCGTTCCAGCCACAATAACCGATAGTTTCACCAATTCTTCGTTTACAGCTATGAAATTTCAACGTCAAGTACGTCTTGTGAAAACGTTCACGCTCATATATTTTTCTTTCTCTTGTTGAACGTTATTGTTTCTAAATTCGTCTTTAACGTTATTTTTCGCGGGAAAAACGGCGTCGTTTTTCGCTTAAAAAAGTGTGCCTTTCTTTAATTCTTGAAAAAACTACTCGTTTATTTTTTGATTTTTTTAAATACATGTATTCAATGTTTTATTACAAATCGCCTGATATCAAGAAAAGCGTACCTCACCGACTTCGTTTTTGCGCAGTATCAAAAAATCTAACCCCTATACCTGTTTCCTTTTCAATACGTAGTGTATTCAAACGTTAGCATGACGTTAATCGAATTATTTTTGTTTATTAAATGGAAAGATTAAAAATCTAAGAGTGTGTGATCAGTTTTATGTTAGGGATATTTGTTATTGTAGTTGTAAAGAATATCTAATTCCACACAAGACGGGCGCTGAATAACCAGCTTTATAAATCAATGACTTAAATCTGGTGGCTATTTTAATGAGAGGCTTTCTTAATTATTAAGCAATCTCATTTGCCGAATTATAATATTTTGATAATACACATCAATAATCGTTCCAGTTACTATGCTATGAGCTGTGACTATGCTGATTAGTGCTCTGTTTTTTATATATACATCTACATCTATAACACAACAATAAACGGTTCTACTACTTTATTAGTTACCAATTTCTTTAATAAGTATCAGTAGAGATCTGCAGTTATAAGGCTCTTAACTAATGTGAGTGAAGTTAGCAGCACAGCAGCATAGCAGCAAGCTGCTAGCAGCAACAGCAGCTGCGTTTTTTATAATAATATATATTTACTATAATACAATTATAGTATATAATTGTTTTTTTTTATTTCAGCTGTTTATAGGAATACAAATAGGAGTAAGAAAAAAAAAGACTTTACTGATTTAGCTTATTTGGTAAAATTTTGATTACGGCAGGTTATTTTTCATGAGCGGCCCACCAATGCAAACATTTTGTTGAGAAAGGCCATAAATAATAACAATGTTAATGAGGATATCAATGATTCGGCGTTACTTTTGGCTTTGTGAACTAGTGCATGTTAAGAAAGTATGCTCATATATTGACATTTATAGTTAACTAGTGTGTGCTTCAAAGGGCAATGCCTGTTTTGCATTTAAAATAACCAAAACCAAACCAACTAGACATCTCTTATTTCTAATCAGGGATATGCATAGGTCTCCGAGTCACAACAATGATTCCATATTTCATTTTAATTTTAGCAGGGACCGACTACTCCCAAATTTGACATATACAGGAAAAGACCCTTTGTAATGGAAACACTTCGAGAATTAACTAGGATCTTTGTACTTCTTCTTCTATTAAATAATATTGGTACATTATATC